>NC_134356.1:158244340-158596340 GCF_048569485.1 Anomaloglossus baeobatrachus
CTGAGGCCAGTCCATGTATGTAGATATTGAATAGACTTGGGCTCAGGCTGCAGCCCTGTCTTACCCCGCGGCACTGCCGGAAGAAGGCCGTTCTCTTTCCATTAACCTTCACGCTGCATCGGTTCTCAGAGTATGAGCTCTTGATCACGTCGTAGGTTCTGCCACCTATTCCACTCTCCAGGAGTTTAAGGAACAGGCCTTGGTGCCACACTGAGTCAAAGGCCTTCTTGAAGTCCACAAAACATGCAAATATTTTCCCCTGTTTTTTGTCGTGGACGTGGGTCTTGATGAGGCTTTGCAGGGTGTAAATGTGGTCAGTGGTGCGATGGTTTGGCATGAACCCAGCTTAGCTTCTGCTGAGGGTGTCCCGCTGGGTGAGGAAGGTGATGATCCTTTTATTAATAATGCTGTTAAACAGTTTTCCCAGAATACTGTTAACACAGATCCCTCTGTAGTTTGCTGGATCATATCGGTCTCCATTCTTGTAGATGGGCGTTATGAGACCTTGATTCCAGCTCTTTGGGAAGTAGCCGCCACTCAGGACATGGGTAAATAGTTTAGCCAGTGCTGCATGTATATCTGGGGAACTGTATTTGATCATCTCTGGCAGGATGCCATCACTGCCCGCGGCCTTCTTGCATTTCATAAATTTGATTCTGTCTTTTATTTCCAGCACACTGATTGGTATGTCCAGAGGATTTTGGAAGTCTTTGATTGTCTCCTCCATGTCCCTGAGTTTAGTGGTTAGGCGCTCCTGTTCTTGAGTTAGGTCTTCTTCTGGTATATTCTTGTAGAGGCCTTTAAAGTAGCTGTGCCAGATGTTGCCATTTTGGATGTGGAGGGTGCTATGCTTGGACTTCGTGCCAATATGACTCCAGGTTTTCCAGAATGAGTTGTCCTGGAGGGAGTCCTCAAGCTTCTGTAGTTCTTGGGAGATGTGCCTCTTTTTTTTCTCCTTGAGAATGCGCTTGTATTGCCTCTGTAGCATGTCATGAGCTACTCTTAGGTCCCTGTTTTTGGGGTCTCTGTGATATATAGGATGTTGTTAAAGTCATTCACTGCCCGGTTGACTCCTTGCTGGTTTGATGTATAGCGTCTTGTGTTGAAATTTACAAGTAGCTCTTGGATCTCGGTTCTGTTGCTCATGTTGGTGTATTCAGTGGATAACTGTTTAGGCCATTTGTAGGATGGTGTCAGCTTGTGGAGACCGGTCAGGTGGGGCTTATCTGTGTATTGTCCGTGGATCTCATGTACAGCAGTGTCTGGTTGTGATCTGATAGGTGTCTTTCGGGGGTGACTATGAAGGCATTTATTTTTGCTGGGTCCATGTCTGTTATTGCATAATCCACCACACTGCTGCCAATGTGGGAGTTTAGTGTAAATCTCCCTAATGAGTCACCCCTGGTGCGCCCGTTCACTATATATAACCCCAAGCTCCGACACAGGTTCAACAGGGTTCTGCCGCTTTTATTCACCACTCTGTCAAAGCTGTTTCTTGCTGTCTGTACTGAGTCACTGCAGAAGGGCCCCTCTCCCATTACATATGTATTTCCGTCATGTGACAGGTAGTCCTTCTCTGTACCCGTCCTGGCATTGAGGTCTCCGCAGATGAGAACTCTGCCCTTGAACTGGAATTGGGCTACCTCCCTCCGTAGGTCCTCATAGATGTCCGGCTTATAGTATGGGGATTCTGATGGAGGAATGTAGGCTGCGCAGAGGTAGATGTCCTGCTGAGAGGTGAGGATGGAGCTGCTTATCCTCATCCAGATATGGCTTTCTCCTCTTTTTACTGCCTTGATGTGATCTTTAATCTCCTCCTTGTACCATACTAGTATTCCCCCCGAACAGCGGCCCTGTATGGTGTTCTTGTTTTTCTGGGCAGAGACAGAAAATTCCCTATATCCTTTGGGTGCCAGGGATTCCTCCTCTGTCCGTACCCATGTCTCCAGAAGGATCTGGATGTCAATGTTCTTTAGCCTTTTTTTGAAGTCTGGGTCATTTGTCTTGGACCCAAAAGCTGAGGCATTCAATCCTTGAGTGTTCCAGCTACTGATAACTAAGGATGTCATATTTGGTCGATATACCTTATAATGAAGAAAGATTTTCATAGGACATAACAGGTTCTTGTGGTAGAGGGTTTGGGTGGCATGTGTTAAGGGTGTCTCATGAGTTGGCCGCACAATGTTTTGAGCAATGTCCTTATTTCTGCCATGTCACTGTTCACTGTTGTTTTGTAATACCATTGTGGGGCATGTGGTCCCCTGTGCCCTCTCTGTGGATTCTCTCTGTGGATTGCTGTGTGTTGCCATTGTGGGGCATGTGGTCCCTGTGCCCTCTATGTGGACTCTCACTATGGATTACTGTGTGTTGCCATTGTGGGGCATGTGGTCTCCTGTGCACTCTCTGTGTATTCTCTCTGTGGATTGCTGTGTGTTGCCATTGTGGGGCATGTGGTCCCCTGTGCCCTCTATGTGGACTCTCACTATGGATTGCTGTGTGTTGCCATTGTGGGGCATGTGGTCCCCTGTGCCCTCTCTGTGGACTCTCACTATGGGTTGCTGTGTGTTGCCATTGTGGGGCATGTGGTCCCCTGGGCCCTCTCTGTGGACTCTCACTATGGGTTGCAGTGTGTTGCCATTGTGGGGCATGTGGTCTCCTGTGCACTCTCTGTGGACTCTCACTATGGGTTGCTGTGTGTTGCCATTGTGGGGCATGTGGTCTCCTGTGCACTCTCTGTGGACTCTCACTATGGGTTGCTGTGTGTTGCCATTGTGGAGCATGTGGTCTCCTGTTCACTCTCTGTGGACTCTCACTATGGGTTGCTGTGTGTTGCCATTGTGGAGCATGTGGTCTCCTGTGCCCTCTATGTGGACTCTCTCTGGGTATTGCTATGTGTTGCCATTGTGAGGCATGTGGTCCCCTGTGCCCTCTCTGTGGACTCTCTCTGGGGTTTGCTGTGTGTTGCCATTGTGAGGCATGTGGTCTCCTGTGCCCTCTCTGTGGACTCTCTCTAGGGATTCCTGTGGGCTGCCATCTGTTTGGTGGGTGTCTTGGAGGTCTGTTTAGAACTATATCCTTGAGCTCTTTTGCTAGATGGCTAACCCCTTGTTTATTGAGGTGTTTATCGTCATATAGGTGATGGAGCGTTATTTCGGGGTGGATTGCCAGCTGTATATTTGGTGTTAAGGCGATACTGGCGGCCAGCTCCGAGTTGATTTGCTGGGTTACCTCTTGGCTTATTTCTTTCCTAGGAAGCAGGGCAGACAGGATTATTTTGGTTCTGGGGAATTTTTTCTGGGCTGCTATAGCGAGTTTTGATAGGTCCTGAGTGACTGTCTCTTGGTGGATATTGTTTGTGCCGGTGTGTAGTATGAGGTGTGTGGGCTCTGTGAAGTATGGGTTACTGATCACCTTCTCTGCTTGTGGGATTGTTAAACAGCGGATTTTTGTGACTCGTGCTCCTGGGAACAGTCTCTTAGTGTCCAGGTATTTTACGTTTGAGTCTATTATTAGGACGATGTCAAGGCCTGATGTTCTATTTGGGCCATTTGCTTTTTGTGTGCCATTGGGTCCTTGAGGGATGGTTGCCCTGGGTGGCTGTAGTGATGGGGCCATATTTTTGTTTCTGGGAGTGAGGATACAGTTTTCCTTTGTAGGGTTGTTGGTTTCCCTGTTTTGCTGTATGGGAGTTTGCTGTATTTTTATTGCTGGGATTGTTTCAGTCTGCTTGGGGCTGTTCCTGGTCTGTGGTATGTCAGGCATTGGGGTAGTTGGTGCATGCATCAGTTTTGTGTTATTTATATTTTGAGATCCTGTGTCCATGTTTTGTTGCAGATTTAATGATTTTAACTGGGATATTTCTTCTTTGAGGATTGAGTTTTCTTCCTGCAGCCTTTTTAGTGACCTTTGCATTTCACACAAGTCTGTCTTCAGCTTTGATATTTCCACTTTCAGGTGGTCATTTGCATTTTTCTCACCTTGGCTTATTTGGAAATCCTCTTTGAATTGGGTAAACTCACTTTCTAATTGGGACATGCAGTCTCTGAGTATATCCATGGGGGGTTGTGATGTAGATGTTGCTGGTGCATAGCTTGGGACCCTGGCTGCTGTGGCCTGGCCAGGAGTGGTTATGCCTCCTCTCAGGGTTTGTACTTCGGTCCTAATATGCCTGAATTGTTGTAGAAATTCCTCCAGTTTTTGATTTGTTCCTTGTACCATGATAGTTCCATTATTATAAATGTTTATGGAGAGATTAAAAGTCTCAGGGTCCTCCTCGTCCTGTACTCTAATTTGTTTTCCCCTGTTGATGCCCCGTGTTTTCACTTTCTTGTAATGTTTTCTGAGAGTCTGGTCCCAGGCTTCATGATGTCCTGAGTAAAATAACACATTTGTTTTCTCCCCCTGTTCATTAAAGTCTATTAGTAGTGTCTCTGGTTTCTTCTTTATGTTGTCCAGTTTTATTGCTTTTCTGGCTTTTTTGGATCTGGCATTCTCGGGGAAGCTTATCAGTAATGTGTCATGCCCCTTGTTGGCTCTGGCTGCTGGCTCTGGGTCACTCTCCTTGCTTACAGTGCAATCCTCATGTTTTTTCATTTTAAAAGTCTTTCTTTTATATTCTCCAATATATTGTCTAATGTGTAATAAACAGTCTATTGTTATCTTAGCAGTGTGTTGACGTGAAGCCCTTACCTTGGGGATGCGCTGTGCTAGGTTAGGGTTTGGTCGTTTTCAGTTGGCTTGATTTCCACTAGGTGATCTGTTCCTGCTTTGTATCTTGATTTTACTTGTCTTGTCTTGGCTTAAAATCCTTAAAATCCTTTCCGACGTGCTTAGTATGCCATCATGTCTGTGAGTTTCTGGGATTTGTCCTCCAATCTGTTCATTATAAGGTATAAACTTAGATTTGATCAGGAGCTCATGTTTACAGTGTCCTGCTCATCTGTTACCAACTGTCATCTATCTATCGATCTACCGATCTATCTATCTATCTATCATCTATCTATCTATCCATGTACCTATCTATCTATCTATTTATCTGTCTATCTATCTATCTATCCATGTACCTATCTATCTGTCTATCTGTCTAATTGTCTATCTTTCTATTTCTCTGTCAAATCAAATCAAATTAAATAAGCTTTATTGGCAGGACCAAATACAAATTAGTTTTGCCAAAGCAAGTGTACATTAGGGACTGGGGCTGTGGGGATGGTGGGTGGGGACTGTAGGAAGGATGGATGGGGCACATCCAGGGTGGGGACTGTGGGGGCACTTCTAGGGTGGGGGCTATGGAAGTCCATGGCTTATGATGGGGCATATCCAGGGTGGGGACTGTAGTAACAGTGGATGGGGCATATCCAGGGTGGGGACTGGGGGGCCACATCTGTGATGGGTGGTTATGGAAGTCCATGACTTATCATAGTTCTCTTTCTCGAAGTCTATGACATTCACTCACATTCCGCGCTGCTATCTCCACTGCACTCTCTTCTTCCCCCAGCAGGATATATATTTTCTCTTCCTCCTTCATGAAGCTGAAATCCAGGAAGAGATGGGAGAGTCTCCTGAAGTGAGTGTCCCTCACTGCTGAGTACTTGGTGCAGTGTAGCAGGAAGTGGGTTTCATCCTCCAGGGCCTCCAGGTCACAGTGTTGGCACAGTCTGTCCTCCCTGGGCTTGTAGCTCTGTTTGTGTCGGCCGGATTCGATGGCTAGACTGTGGGCTCTGAGTCTATATCGGCTCAGGATTCTGCGGTCTCTGGGGTCTGGGAGTTTTTCCAGATATGGGGCCAGTCTGTAGTCTCTCTGTAGTCTCTGATACGGGGTCAGTTTCTGTGAGGTGTTGATGTCGGTCCTCCAGTCATTGACATACCTCTCCTGGCCCTCGTCTACCATCTTCCTGATTCTGGTTCTTGTCAGGCTGCTGTGATTGGTTATTTTGTCCAGTTGGATTTGGAAGGGCTGTGCCAGGGGTTCTGGTTCATCTGGACCACGTATATCTATCTATCATCTATCTATCTATCTATCTATCTGTCTATCTATCTATCTATCTATCTATGTTTCTGTCTATCTATCTATCTATCTATCTATCTTTTTATTTCTCTATTTATTTATCTGTCTATATATCTATCCATCCACATATCTATCTATCTATCTACATATCTATCTATCTATCTATCTATCCATGTATCTATCTATTTATGTATCTATCCATCTATCTATCCATCTATCTATCTATGTACATATCTATCTATCTATCTATCTATCCATGTACATATCTATCTATCTATCTATCTGTCATGAACAGCCGAGGGAGTCACTCAGAAATCCCACAGCTGTTCGCTGATTTGTCACACACGACTACTCTCTAGCGCCCCCCTTGTCCTTGTCTGACCCCTTGTCTGCAGGTCACTTTTGGTACTGCAGGACAATGCATAAGAAGAGGCTGCTGAGCTAATAATGCCAAATATTGGAGGTCTCACAGTAAGGGTAAATGTATATATCACCGATTCCCGCTAATGGAATATGTATATACCTCAGTACCCTTAATGATAGTACTCCAATAATTCTATGCAATAACAAATTACGCTGCCACCACCCAGCTTTTCCGGGATAGCTGGGGACCCGTTTCAGATAGCATAAGGCCCTTCGGGGTTTTGGAGTCGTATATAAAGCATGAGGAAAGAAACTCTTAAATTTTATATATTTAATCCGAAAATAGGCAGTGTTTAAAAAATATACAAGAATTTACAAAAGGTAACAATACAATTAGAGTATAGAAAGTTACATAAAAATAAAAAGTATAAACATGAAACTTACTAAGCTTGTGCCATAGAAGTGGCGTCTACTTAGGGAGTGGAGGGAACTCCAAGATGGTAGAAGAACGGCCAGCATCACCCTTCATGATGCCCTCCAAGTACCGACTGATTCCCCAGACAGGAGCTGTCTCTTATGCCCTGGCTAGCCCCTCTTGCATATGACATCATTTTACAGTCTCTTGTGGGCTGGGCTTGAGATGTTCACAAAGTTTCGTATGGGTTTCCCATATCTTTGCTCCTGGGTCACTCAGATGAAAGATATTAGTGTCATATTTTATATCTCGATTTTACATTTACATTGATACCAAACACAACGCCTCTAGTACGATTTTACTGGCCAATACTAATTGGTCATGATTCCAGCGATCTCCCCGTCGGGCGAGATGGTGCGCTTGGTTCCGCACGACACAGGGATTCTGGCAATATGTTTTTCATTTTTCTAGCATTAAAGCAGCACTTAAAACCTGCTTTGGAAGTTTTCCCGCCAATAGCACAAAGGATTGTCTTTCTCTGCATCTACTTTTTCTGTAGATCTACCATCACCCATGTCATAAATACCTTAAGCTTTCAGGACGATCAGATAATCGTCATGACGATCTGTAGCTGATGATGGAAATGAGGGGGGGGTGAAGACCCTTCAACAGTTTTACATGACACTTCCCCCTTTTTGCTGTAGCAGGGGAGATTGATTTGCCAATCCTCTCCTAAGCCTACCTCGCTGGCATCCCCCTGCCGGGACAACCCATCAGCGTTGCCATGCTCAACACCCTTCCTGTGTTGAATGGTAAAATCATACTGCTGTAGTGCCAAGCTCCACCGTAGTAGCTTAGCATTGTTGCCGGCCACCCGGTGTAGCCAGCTGAGAGGGTTGGGGTCTGTTACTATGGTGAAGTTGCGCCCATATAGGTAGGCCTGCATCTTCTGCAGGGCCCACACTATAGTGAGGCACTCCTTCTCCACAGTGGCGTAGGCCACTTCCCGAGGTAAGAGATTACGGCTGAGAAACACCACCGGATGCTCTTCTCCCTCCCCATTTACCTGGCTGAGTACTGCACCCAGGCCAAATGCACTGGCATCTGTCTGAACTATGAACCGTTGGGTGAAGTCTGGGGCTTGTAGGATTGGGGAATTGGCGAGTGCAGCTTTCAGTGCCCTGAAGGACCGATCACAGTCATCTGTCCAGGTGACTACTTGCGGTAGCTTCTTTTTGGTGAGGTCCGTCAACGTCTTAGCAAGAGCACTATAGTTAGGAACGAACTTCCTATAGTACCCTGCCGTACCCAAGAAGGACATCACCTGCTTCTTTGACTTGGGGGTAGGCCATTAGGTGATGGCATCAACCTTCCCTGGCTCTGGTTTCAGGGTCCCGCCACCCACTCGGTGTCCGAGGTACTGTACCTCTGTCATGCCAATCTGACACTTCCCTGGCTTTATAGTCAGCCCAGCGCTTTGGATCCACCTGAGCACCTGCTCCAGGTGCCCCAGATGTTCCTCCGAAGTGGGACTAAAGATGGCAATGTCATCCAGGTAAGCGACTGCAAACCCTCCTAGTCCCTCAAGCAGCTGGTCAACCAATCACTGGAAAGTGGCAGGAGCATTTCTCATGCCAAAGGGCATGATGAGGGATTCGTACAGCCCGAATGGGGTGATGAAGGCGGACCTTTCTTGTGCTTCCTTGGACATAGGAATCTGCCAGTACCCTCGACTCAGGTCCATGATTGTCAGGTACCGGGCCCCGGCTAAGCAATCCAGTAGCTCATCGATGCGTGGCTTTGGGTACGCATCAGGTGCTGTGATTGCATTTAGCCTCCTGTAGTCCACACAAAACTGGGTTGTCTGGTCCTTTTTTGGAACCAGAACTACAGGCGAGGCCCATGCACTTTTGGACCTCTGGATCACTCCCAGGACTAGCATTTCATCAATCTCCCTTTTTATGTCCTTTTGTACCTCTACGGAGACACGGTATGGGGGTTGACGGACTGGGGAATGACTCCCTGTGTCCACCTGGTGGGTGGCTAGGGATGTCTTCCCTGGGACATTTGTGAAGGTCATCAGGTAGGGCCGGAATACCTCCCACAGCTGGGACCTTTGGTCCATGGATAGCTGTGGATTGAATGCCGCCTCCTCGATAGACCCTCCATCCCGGGCCGAGGCGAGCAAGTCCACCAAGACTTCACTTTCGCCTTCCTCGGGAAGACTACACACAGGAAGGGCAAAGGCTTCCCTGTCATGATGAACTTTCATCATGTTCACATGGAAGACCTTTTGCCTCTTCTTGGCATGGTCGATGGTAACCACGTAGTTTACGTCATTGAGGCGTTGATGCACAAGGTATGGACCCTCCCAGGCCGACTGAAGCTTGTTCTGAGTCACTGGGACTAGGACCCACACCTTCTGACCCACTTCGTACACCCGCTTCAAGCGTGTTGGATCGTACCATAGCTTCTGGCTGGCCTGGGCTTGCACCATATTCTCATGCACCATCTTCATCATTGACTGCATTTTGTCACGGAGCCAGATGATATACTCCACAACGGACACTTCTGTGGAGTTCAGTTCCTCTTCCCAGGATTCCCTTACCAGACCAAGGGGCCCCCGGACTCGTCTGCCATACAGGAGCTCGAAGGGGGAAAACCCCGTTGAGGCCTGTGGTACCTCCCTGTAAGCAAACAACAGGTGTGAGAGATACCTCTCCCAGTCGCGTCCATGTGACTCAACCAGCATCTTAAGCATCTGCTTAAGGGTACCATTAAATTGCTTACACAAACCATTGGTCTGTGGGTGATAAGCGCTTGATATCAGATGCCGCACCTGCATTTTCTTACAGAGAGCCTCCATTAGACGAGACATGAACTGAGTCCCCTGGTCGGTAAGAATCTCCCTGGGAAATCCTACTCTGGAGAATATGGCCAGGAGAGCATCTACCACCTTATCGGCCCTAACTGAGGACAGAGCCACTGCCTCCGGATACCGGGTAGCATAGTCTACCACAGTAAAGATGAAATGTTTTCCAGAGCTGCTGGGGACGGCCAGAGGCCCGACGATGTCCACAGCGACCCTCTGGAAAGGCTCCGCTATCGCCGGCAAAGAGATCAGGGGAGCTTTGGGAGCAGGCCCTGACTTTCCCACTCTTTGGCATGTGATACAGGAGCGGCAGTAATTGGCAACATCTGTCCCCATTTTGGGCCAATAGAAGTGGTGAGACAGCAGGGGCCTTGGTTTTGCTGACCCCCAAGTGTCCGGCGAGTGGGATCTCATGGGCAATCCACAGCAACTCACTCCTAAAGCGGTGAGGCACCACAGCTGTCTTTCCTTCAGCCACTCTTGTTGGGGGTTACAGGGAACAGTCTCCCGGTACAACCTCCCCTAGTCCCAGAATATCCTCTCCTTATCAGTCTCGGAGGAGGGCTTCTCTGCGAGGTCCCTTAACGTCTCTAGACTAGCATCAGTTCGTAGAGCCACCTGGAACTCTTGGCTAGAGGCAGCCAAAAGTGACGTTAAGGTTCCAACGTCACCGGGACCCTCTGGGACCTGCCCTGGGTCCGTAACCTGTTCCGTTATCTCTCTGGGTGAAGAGGTGTCAGAAGGCAAGGTTTCATTTGCGTTCTGGGCACTCTGACTGCGGGTGACTGCACCGATGAAGGCTGTCTCCCCGGGGGATAACAACTCTTCCCCATCAGCCTGACAGGTACTACGGGCGGTGTCACTGTCCGCTGTGACACTGGTCAGCTGCATCTGACCACTTTCCTCGTAGTTCTCATGTCTGCCTCCATCTCTGTCAGCACAGACACTTACTACCTTGAGGTCGTCCTCAGCCACGTCACCCTGCAGCGTGGCATGGCTGAGTTCCCCTGTACAATCCTCCACTTTATTACCATGCACAACATTTGTAATCACGTTCTGGATATCCGCATTCGGGTCACATGACTTATCAACAACATTTGCATCACATGATTTAACGACATTTGCATCACATGACTTATTGGATTCGGGAGGATCATCAGGGAGAAATTGTGCAACCAATCGCCCCAGATCAGTCCACAATAAAACATTGGTTGGTAGATGTTCGTCCACCCCCACTTCCCTCCACCCTCTCCCAGCACCCCAGTCGAGGGGAATCAGGGCCATTGGGAAGGATTGGCGAACACCCCCAGCCACAGTGACAGTCAGGAGTTTTCCCGGGATAAAGTTTTCAGGGGGTACCAGTTCGGGGCGGACCAGTGTTCTGTCGGCCCCAGTGTCCTTGAGCCCCACAGTGGGGGTTCCACCCACGGTGACGGGGTGTAGGTTTTCGCAGGCCCTACCACCCACCTCCCCCACCATAAGGACAGTTGGAGTAGGCCCTTGGGCCTTGGATGTGGGGTTCCTCTTCTGCCTCTCTGGGCAAGCAGATATATATTATTATATAAGTATAATTGATATAGAAGGGTTAATAGTTTCTCTATTTCTTCATTAAAGATATTTTATTGTTATTAGTAAGTATATCTGGTGGTAGTTCATAATAATCATGGAGCCTTCGGAATTAGAGACAAGCTCAAGGATTATTATTGTCTCTAAATGTTCTTCTTATCTTCTTCTTATCTCATATGCATGACTCTACATTTTTGTTTTGCTAAAACTTAAAGGTCATATGAGCAACTTGTAAAGTCCAGCTAGAAGCTTTTTTTTGCAATATCACATTGATCTGTAAATGGTATAAATAAACTGTACTTTGGTTAAATAAACAGAAAATTGATCATGCCCACATGGATGCAGGTCTTTTTCTCCGAGCGCTCAATCTTGATTAGGTCTGAAGAGGCCTAATTCAGAGGACCTCACTGGTGATCCCATAAGCTGACTTGTGACAAAACAGAACAGCTACAACACGGGGTGTAGGTTTTCGCAGGCCCTACCACCCACCTCCCCCACCATAAGGACAGTTGGAGTAGGCCCTTGGGCCTTGGATGTGGGGTTCCTCTTCTGCCTCTCTGGGCAAGCAGAGCTGAGGTGTCCCGGCTGGTTGCAGGAAAAACACCTGCGAGTGTCGGAGGTGGGCCGGGCACTGATGGATGACACAGGACCCACGGGAGGTCGGCTGGTAGGGGCAGGAGTGGTCGTAGTGTTCATCTTACCCTCTTTCCAGCTGGCGGTGGACGTCTTCCGCACCCCCGATGCACGGTTGGCCTGATAGGCGTCGGCAATCTGGGCTGCTTTTGAGGCCTCCTTGGGCTCTCGGTCCATAACAAACTGTCGAACGTCCACAGGACAGACATGTAGGAGTTGGTCCTTCACCATGAGGTCCTTTAGCCCCTCAAAGGTTGTAACGGACAGTCCTTGGATCCACTGGTCAAAGGTGGTCTGGAGCCCACCCTCCAAATCGCTGTAGCTGTCATGAGGTCCGCACTGGAGGGTCGGGAATTTTTTTCGGTACACCTCTGGAGTCAGCTGATACTTCCGTATTAGGGCCTGCTTTATGGCCCCATAGTCTCCACTCTGCTCTTGAGGGAGACTGGCAAATGCGTCCAGGGCCTTGCCTCGCAGCCCTGGGGTTAAGTATCGTGCCCATTGTGCTGAGGGCAACTGGTACTGCAAGCAAGTCTTTTCAAATCCCCTCAGAAATGTGTCAAAGTCCCCGTCCTTTTCCAACATAGGAAAGTGCTCTGGTCGGGGCTTAAAGCTGCTGGCATTATTGGACTCACCATTTAGTGAGGAAGATGTCTGCTGCCGGGCTTTGAGGATATTCAATTCATGGTCTCTCTGGGCTTGGCGCTCTCGCTCGGCTCTCTCAGTCTCTCGCTCGACTCTCTCAGCCTGGGCCTGGTGCTCGGCTCTCTCAACCTCTCGATATTGCTGAATGAGGTTCAGCCATCCCTCCCGGTCCTCTGCAGCGAATTGTTGTAGGGCCATCTGCAGGTAAGAGTCCATGTTGCCCCGGTCACTGCTCTGGCTTGCAGTTGATGGTGGGGACTCTGCAAAAGCACCATCCTGGGCTTGGCTTGCCTCCTATTCTCCAGCACTGGGGGAACGCACATGCTCTGCGTCCCATTGTAAAAGTTCTTTAATGAGGTCCTGTCTCGTTTTGCCATGAGCATTAATCAACTTGGATCTGCAGAGTGCAGCAAGAACCTCCTTCTTCTGCTGATTGTCTCTTTCTTCTGCTGATTGTACCAGGCTTCTGTCACTGCATCCATAATTGCCAAATAAAAGATAGGATAGATAAACAAGAGAGAGAGGGGAGGGGGTAACTGCTACACGTACAGTATTGTTCCAGGTATATTTAAACACTGAGTTCGATCATCAAAACTTTTGCAAGTTTAGTGAAAGGGATGATTGCTCAAACCAGATCACTAATGCACTATATATCCCACCGCTTGCCACCAATTTGTCATGAACAGCTGAGGGAGTCACTCAGAAATCCCGCAGCTGTTCGCTGATTTGTCACAGACGACTACTCTCTAGTGCCTCCCTTGTCTGCAGGCCACTTTTGGTACTGTAGGACAATGCATAAGAAGAGGCTGCTGAGCTGATAATGGCAAATATTGGAGGTCTCACAGTAAGGGTAAATGTATATATCACCAATTCCCGCTAATGGAATATGTATATACCTCGGTACCCTTAATGATAGTACTCCAATAATTCTATGCAATAACAAATTACGCTGCAACCAGCCAGCTTTTCCGGGATAGCTGGGGACCCGTTTCAGATAGCATAAGGCCCTTCGGGGTTTTGCAGTCGTATATAATGCATGAGGAAAGAAACTCTTAAATTTTATATATTTAATCCGAAAATAGGCAGTGTTTAAAAAATATACAAGAATTTACAAAAGGGAACAATACAATTACAGTATAGAAAGTTACATAAAAATAAAAAGTATAAACATGAAACTTACTATGCTTGTGCCATAGAAGTGGCGTCTACTTAGAGAGTGGAGGGAACTCCAAGATGGTAGAAGAACGGCCAGCATCACCCTTCATGATGCCCTCCAAGTACTGACTGACCCCCCCCAGACAGGAGCTGTCTCTTATGCCCTGGCTAGCCCCCCTTGCCTGTGACATCATTTTACAGTCTCTTGTGGGCTGGGCTTGAGATGTTCACAAAGTTTCGTAATTCTAGGGTTTCCCATATCTTTGCTCCTGGGTCACACAGGTGAAAGATATTAGCGTCATATTTTATATCTCGATTTTACATTTACATTGATACCAAACACAACGCCTCTAGTACGATTTTACTGGCCAATACTAATTGGTCGTGATTCCAGCGATCTCCCCGTCGGGCGAGACGGTGCGCTTGGTTCCGCACGACACAGGGATTCTGGCAATATGTTTTTCATTTTTCTAGCATTAAAGCAGCACTTAAAACCTGGTTTGGAAGTTTTCCCGCCAATAGCACAAAGGATTGTCTTTCTCTGTATCTACTTTTTCTGTAGATCTACCAACACCCATGTCGTAAATACCTTAAGCTTTCAGGCCGATCAGATAATCGTCATGACGATCTGTAGCTGATGATGGAAATGAGGGGAGTGAAGACCCTCCAACAGTTTTACATGACACTATCTATCTATCTATTTTTCTATCCATCTATATCTATCTATCATCTATCTATCTATCTATCTATCTAAATATCTATCTATCCATATAACCATCTTCTATCCATATATCTATCTATCTAGCTATCTATCCATGTATCTATCTATCTATGTACCTATCTATCTATCCATGTATCTATCTATCCATGTATCTATCTATCCATGTATCTATCTTTCTATCTACTTATCTATATGTCTATCCATCTATCGATGTACCTATCTATCTATATATGTATCTATCTGTCTATCCATCTATCCATGTACCTATCTATCTATCTATCTATCTATCTATCTTTCTATCCATGTACCTATCTGTCTATCAATCTATCAATCTATATATCCATGTATCTATCTATCTATCTATATCTATCTATCTATGTTTTTATCTATCTGTCTATCCATCTATCCATGTACCTATCATCTATCTATCTATCTATCTATCTATCTATCTGTCTAGCCATCTATCCATGTACCTATCTATCTATCTATCTATCTATCAAACTATCTATCTATCCATGTACCTATCTATCTATCTATCTATCTATCTATCTATCTATCTATCTATCTATCTATCTATCTATCTATCTATCTATCTTTCTATCTATCTGTCAATCTATCCATGTATCCATGTATCCATCCATCTATCCATCTATCTATCAATCTATCTGTCTATCTATTTATCTATCTATCCATGTATCTATCTATTCATGTATCTATCTACCTATCTATCTATCTTTCTATTTCTCTGTCTGTCTATCTATCTATCTATCTATCTATCTATCTGTCTGTCTCTCTATTTATCCATCTATCCATGTACCTATCTATCTATCTATCCATGCACCTATCTATCTATCTATCTATCTATCTGTCTGTCTACTATGTTCCTCACAGTGGAAACTGACAGTTTAAATCTCTGAGACAACTTTTTGTATCCTTCCTCTGAACAACTATGTTGAATAATGTTTGTTTTCATATCATTTGAGAGTTGCTTTGAGGAGCCCATGATGCCACTCTTCATACGAGATTCAAATAAGAGAACAACTAGCAAGTGGCCACCTTAAATACCTTTTCTCATGATTGGATACACCTGCCTATGAAGTTAAAAGCTCAATGAGGTACAAAACCAATTTAGTGCTTCAGTAAGTCAGTAAAAAGTAGTTAGGAGTGTTCAAATCAAGAAATTGATAAGGGTGCCCATACTTTTGCACCTGTCAAATTTTGTTTAAATGCAGGTTGGACATTTTCTGTTAGTACAATAAACCTCATTTCAATCCAGAAATATTACTGAGTCCATCAGTTATTAGATATATGAAACTGATGAGTAAAAAGCTGTGGAGAAGAAGCGCAATAGGGTTTTACCCCAATAACACACGGGGTAGAGACAGGGAGCAGTACTACTCACCAAGTGAAGTTGTGAAAGTCACAACTACTATGCAAGCATGGAAAGTTTTGATCAAGGCAGCAGCAACCCAGACTGCAGATAACAGAGAACAATAGAGGAAAATAGGGTTTTATTGAGCCGCGCCAATGATCACTTCTCAGGTATTCAGATTAATGGATCTTTATTTTGCACAGGTCTACGCGTTTCTGGAGTCTCTGCTCCCTTCCTCAGGACCATCAGGCATAAGAACACATCAAATCTACCATAATGGAGACTAACACAGTATAAATACATTTGATGACATCACAAGACCGCCCCTGACAAAAAAAAAAAAAGGCGGGAAAGGGTGCATTGCAGTGAAGCATGATGCAATACAAGTAACTTCATGAAGGATGTGAAAAATAAAATCAATTATAGTGGCGATAACACATATCTCAGATCGTGAAATAATGAAATTACTCAAAACATAAAAACACCAAAAATAACAGATCTATGTGTGATCATGATTATCTCTCAAAAAATATACATATGTATGTATGTGCAGGGAGGACATATGAAATGAACCTAGAACTCACTTAGACATATCAGTTCTGGAAAATCCGGGAATGTAGAATAGATCAGTGAGAGCATGAGACCACGCAGCCAACAAGGCAATTACTGTTGCCAGGTGATGGAAGAAAAGAAACAGTCAAAATGCCCTGAATCCGTGAAAAAAATATAAGAGAAAAAAAAAATCCATAGCCTAGGTTCCAGATGGAAAAAAGTCCAAGGATCAAGGAACCGCTTAGGAACATGATGTAGTGAGTGAGTTCAAGAAAGTTCAGGAGCGTGGGGAAAAAAAAAAAACCTTCCACATGCGCAAAAAGCAAGTGCCAGAACCAGAAGGTGAAATGTGTGCAGGACCGTGAGAAGAATAATTACGGCGCTAGCGCTGAGAGCCAGGGAATAAGTGGATAGCATTTGAATTAGAGTGAATGGAGTAAGACATGTAGCAAAACAACAATAAATGTGCACTAATCAGACCTGAATAGACTAGATCATGTATAATAGCCGGAGGAAAAAAATGTATATATATAGAGAGGACACCTAAAGAAAGAGCAAGGAAGCTCCTGCAGAGCGTCAGATCAAATAATGTATATTAAAATATAGGATTAGTGTGGAAAGAAAAGCAGAGACTAGGAACCAGAAAAAAACATATGTCCCAAGTGCAAGACTGCAAACCATCGTGGTGAGCTACCAGTGATGCCAGGGATCAAAGAGATGTACCTCTACTACAAAAAATTGTAGGAGAGAAAACAACGGAGTGTAAAAAATGTGATAATAAAGGGTGGGTGATGCAATCACCGTATAGTATGTCTGCTAATGATGCAATAAAAGTGAAAATATATATATATATATATATAAATATATACATACATATTAAATTTTAGAAGAGCGCCCCCAAGTAGGAAGGGGAAGGAAAAAAAAATATATATATATATATATATATATATATATATATATATATATATATATATATATATATATATATATATATATATATATATATATATATATATATATTGTGTGTTCGAGGCAATTATTGCTAATAAAAAACCAGATATGAATCTGTGTCCCAAAAAACTTATAGATATGATGCATGATGACAATAATAAAATAGACATGGCATAAAACATAGCTAAAAACTTATAAAGGATACACAAAATGAAACTATACACCATGTTACAAGAATTAATAAAAACATAAAAAATAAAAAATGTAATGTAAAAAGCACTTAGGCACTAAAAACATATATGAATATAAATATAAAATAAATATATAAACAAACAACCCGATGGTATTTAATAAAATAGATCCGTGACCTCATTGAGGCCACGAGGTTTTAACGTATTGAGTTTATAAATCCAATATGTTTCTTTCTTATTAAGAACCTCTATCCGATTAGATATGTATGGGGGTACCGTATATATTCTATAGGGGTGACCTTTAGTTTGATTTTTTTTGTCATGATATAGAGTAGTATGTCGGGATAGTCCATGAAGCATAAAGCCCACTTTAATGTTGTGTCTGTGGGAGTTAATTCTATTATGTAGTGCCTGAGTAGTTCTCCCAATAAAACGCTTATCACAATCACACTCTATCAGGTAAATGACAAAATCGGATTGACAAGTGAGATGTCCTTTTATAAAAAAATTCCCCCCACCTGGGGCCAAACCGAAACTGTCCCTCTCATGCTTAATAGTTTTACAACATAAGCAATTTTTAGCAAAGCATTTATAGGAACCCATAGGTTTATTCGTAATGGAGGGAATAGAAAAGTCCCTAAGCCTGCTGGGGGCCAATTGGTTTTTTAGGCTAGAGGCCCTTCGGTACGTGATCCCTGGGTGGGTAGGTAGAACCTCTTTCAAATATGGATCATTGTGGAGTATGTTCCAATGTTTCCTTAAGATGCTTTTGATAGTGTCCCCTAACCTAGGAACCTAGGCTATGGATTTTTTTTTTCTCTTATATTTTTGTCACAGATTCAGGGCATTTTGACTGTTTCTTTTCTTCCATCACCTGGAAACAGTAATTGCTTTGTTGGCTGTGTGGTCTCATGCTCTCACTGATCTATCCTACATTTCTGGATTTTCCAGCACTGACATGTCTAAGTGAGTTCTAGGTTCATTTCATATGTCCTCCCTGCACATACATATGTATATTTTTTGAGAGATAATCGTGATCACACATAGATCTGTTATTTTTGGTGTTTTTATGTTTTGAGTAATTTCATTATTTCACGATCTGAGATATGTGTTATCGCCACTATAATTGATTTTATTTTTCACATCCTTCATGAAGTTACTTGTATTGCATCATGCTTCACTGCAATGCACCCTTTCCCGCCTTTTTTTTTTTGTCAGGGGCGGTCTTGTGATGTCATCAAATGTATTTATACTGTGTTAGTCTCCATTATGGTAGATTTGATGTGTTCTTATGCCTGATGGTCCTGAGGAAGGGAGCTGAGACTCCAGAAACGCGTAGACCTGTGCAAAATAAAGATCCATTAATCTGAATACCTGAGAAGTGATCATTGGCGCGGCTCAAAAAAACCCTATTTTCCTCTAGATATATGAAACTGAAATAGCTGTTGCAAAAACCCAAATTGTTATAAAGAAAAAAGGTTAACATTAATAGGGGTGCCCAAACCTTTTCATATGACTGTATATATATATATATATATATATATATATATATATATAGTACAGACCAAAAGTTTGGACACACCTTCTCATTCAAAGAGTTTTCTTTATTTTCATGACTCTGAAAATTGCAGCGTCACATTGAAGGCATAGTGCAGCAGTGCCCAACATTCTCTTATTGTTTTTGAATTACAGGATATTCTGGTGTTGAAGTGCACGCAGCACTTTATTTTGCTGTTAATTGTGCAGCTTTTTGCTGATTTTATGGCTGCTTCTCACTCAGCTACAATGGACTTAGACAACCCAAATATATTAACGGGGAGAGAGGACGCGGGTACGTCCTTTTCCAGTTGCAACAATGCATTGGATACCGATATACTAAGCGAAGTCTAAGATACTCTATACTAAGAGTCTTGAACAGAAAATTAACCATCTTGCAGAAAAGGAAATAGGATTGTTTTGGACTATTCATTCACTAAGGGGCATTTTGCACACTACGACATCGCAGGTGCGATGTCGGTGGGGTCAAATTAAAAGTGACGCACATCCGGCGTCGCAGGCCATATCGTAGTGTGTAAAGCATTTTTGATACGATTAACGAGCGCAAAAGCGTCGTAATCGTATCATCGGTGTAGCCTCGGTCATTTCCATGAATTGGGAATGACCGATGTTACGATGTTGTTCCTCGTTCCTGCGGCAGCACACATCGCTGTGTATGAAGCCGCAGGAGCGAGGAACATCTCCTACTTGCGTCCCGGCCGCAATGCGAAGGAAGAAGGTGGGCGGGATGTTTACATCCTGCTCATCTCTGCCCCTCCGCTTCTATTGGCCGCCTGCCGTGTGATGTCGCTTTGACGCCGCACGACCCGCCCCCTTAATAAGAAGGCGGGTCGCTGGCCAGAGTGACGTCGCAGGGCAAGTGAGTGCATGTGAAGCTGGCGTAGCGATAATGTTCGCTTTGCCAGCTATCACCATGATATCGCAGCTGCGACGGGGGCGGGGACTATCGCGCTTGGCATCGCAGCATCAGCTTGCGATGTCGTAGTGTGCAAAGTGCCCTTTAGAGCGTAGAAAGTTTGCAAAAGGGTGCCAAGAGGTTTAAGAGTGCTAAAAAATATCTCCTTTTATCAAGAGGACATTGCGTTTAGAACACAATGGGAACTGGTCCAACAAGAATGTTCCCTAAGCTTCCTTGATTTAGTCCTTACTAAAACTGAATCTGAACATACACTAATTACCGCAGAACTTATAAGACTGCGTTGTGAACTTCAAAAGAGATTAACACAAGAGCAATGGGCTCAATTCCTGAGTAAATTGGATAAAAAACTGATTCCCTTGCAAACCAGTATAAAAGAAAGGAAAAAGGAAAAATTTGTATGCGATATATCCGACTATGAGTCAAATAATATTTTTTCTTGGAAAAATCAGCAAGGAGTGGCATACCCGCACCCAACTCTGATAATTATAGAAAATCGAAAAAAAGGGTTTTTTTTAAAAAAACCCACATCAAAAAAGAGGAGCTTGGACCACCAACTCGTACTCGAGTGGGGTTGAGGATTTGTCCCCCCCCCCCCCCCGCCTAAAAAAAAAGGAAAAGAAGTTTTGTGATCTCAGATAACATCACTGATCCAGCCCCTTTAGAAGGAAGATCAGAAGAGGAGGACGCAAGAAAAAGTTCCAATCTAAACAGGGAGAAGCAGGTCTCAAGGAGAGAATAGCATAAAATTTACCTAAAGAGGAAACCGTCTGGAATTTATCAACACACGAACTTGACAAAGACATGTTATCCCTGTTAAACAAATGACTTAATTTTTGTATCCCAGAGACGTTCAGTTTTTCCGATTTTTCTATTGACCTTTTTAAGGGATGCCGCAAAATGCATCTGGCTAAGTTCTATGGCAGCAAAAGCGCACCTCATAAAATCTCAGAAGAAAAAGAAAAAAACGCAGTCACAATTGGACCTTTAGGTTTTTTTGGAGTAGACACCCCCTTGGGATCTATTAGAGATGACACCTTGCTGTTATTGGAACTTACCGATGCAGAAATTGCGGAAAAAATGAATGAAGCTAGTAATAAAAACTTTAATCATACTCCCTTTTCAGGTGGCATTAAGTCAACTTTTTGTCCTCCCACGGCACCTAGCAATTGATTTGTTTCAAAATCTCGTTAAAAGAGATATAGAGGCCCTTATATATCCCAAGGCCCCTAGTAATCTATCCTCGGGTGAGGAACATTCATTAAAGACCATCAGTGCCTGGGATGACATAGTTATTTGCAGACCTGATAAAGGGGGCGGGACTGTACTCTGGCCAAAAGCTATTGTGACGCCCTGGACCCCAGGGGTGATAGGTAATTACACCAGCCACATACACACACACCCCCACCCCCTGCGAGGTCACACACAGTCACCCGAGAGGGAGACCTGATGCCTCTCCCAGGGCGAGTAGAGCACACCAGGTGGGCGGAGTCAGGTGGAAAGACATGTCCACCAAGGAGACTACTGTCCTGGGGCAGGAAGTTCAAACAGATAAGTTTTGAGTGGACAGTGACGTGGTAGTGGAGCAACTGTCAGGGACCCGGGTAGGAGCCTGGGCCCCTTGGAAAACGTCAGGCAGGCAGACGGTGGTGGCCATCTGCAGAAGTACCGGTACAGCAACCGGCGGAACCGTACGGACCGGGCCTGGGTTGTGGCCCGCCGGTCTCGAACCGGGGAGTCAAACGTGTACCGGAGCACCAAAAGGAAGGGTACTCAGACCCCGACCTAGCTTAGAAGCCACTGAGTATAGGCGAATTGACTGATTGCTGGCCGAACCTCACGGGTTCATCCACAACCAAAGACCCGAAAGAAGGCAACAGCCCACCGAGACCGGGTGAGTGCCACCGCCAAGGGCCAAAAATGGCAGAAAAACTATTCCCATTGCACTCGACTATACCACATTGGTATTGCATACCAAAAATTCATAAGACAAAAATATACCGCCAGGCCGCCCAATAATATCGGGTATAGGCTCTGTTTTAGAACCCTTATCACAGTACCTAGACTAGCTCCTACATACCCTTCTAGAAAAAAATTCCTTCTCTTGTTAGGGACACAAACATGTTTGTTTCCTCTCTTGATACTTTTGACTGGCAGGAAAATTTTCAACTGGCGTAAATAGACATAGAAAGCTTATACACAAGAATTCTGCAGGACCTGGGCATTAAAGTAATTAAAGAACTTTTACTCAGTTTAAATATGAATCAGGGGATAGTTGTTTTCATAGAGATGGCCCTTGATCTTGTGTTAAAAAATAATGCTTTCAAGCTTGGGGAGCAATGGTACCAGCAGTACGGGAGTACCGCTATGGGTATGAGTCGACCATCAGGGTTTTTGATAGGGGGGTACCCTGGCGCCGGGACTACGGATACTTTACTCTCGATGGGGTTATCACAGGTGGTCGGTCCCGGCTTCGTGCCCTGGGCGCTCACTTTGCAGCTGTGGAATGGGGTACAGGAATGATTTTGGGGATATACGTAACGCCACCTGTGGTGTCTGGTAAGCGGGATACACCAGCGCTGCCCGCGGCCGGCCTCTGAGGCGATGGTGACGGCAGCTTAAGATCTCTCAGCTCCCCACAGGTGGAGCTATTTTACCTCAGGGCGGCGGGTCGCTGACCAGGAGGGAAGCGACCGAGCGGTGATGACTGCCTTCTTCCCTGACGTCGCAGGGTCCTGTCGAATGGCGGAGAGATGACACACCAAGTCCACATCAATTAAACAAGTCCTTTTTACTTAAGTCTGGTTTGTCTTGCAAAGTACACAGCAGAACAGTTTGGTTACCAGAAGGCCAATAGTCACAAATTTCGGAGGAGATTTAATGACAGAGTTTTTCTCTGAGGTAACCTTTCTTTGTCTCTTTCTCGGTCTCTGCTCTGAGGGCTCTGTGACTCCCTCTTTAACCCACTCGTTAGTCTTGTCACTGGTTTTCTCGTCTGATGCTGCACGATTTCTTTATCTTTCCCGCAACAGCGTCGTGAACTCGGCTTGGGGTTAGTAGTCAGACTCTTGATGGGTACCAGGACTCCTCTTAATTAGGATCCCAGGTTAACGGTCAATGGTTTGGGGATAAAACTGACAAACCTCCTCGGTTCCGTTATACCGGTATCGACCTGAACTCTTCAGCCGGCTCTCGCCAGACCTAAAGCGTCCCCTTTCCGTCTGGGTTACCCCTTTTCCTGTGCCTTTCTTTTCTTTCGGGGTACCCTCGCTCAGGACGTCGGGCCTATGTTATTTCTAGCCCTTCTTTCAGTCATCAATTTTACTCTCGTCTCTGCTTGTCACTCTTTACTGACTGACTGTTAACTCCCTAACTGTCACCCAGTCGTCCTGGCAACCACGTCGTGTCTCACGCTCAGCTAGGCTCCACCCCCCTATGGATCTACTATATAAACAGTCCCAGGAATATGAAGGTAGGGGCTGCTGAGTCAATGTTACTCAATCTAATATAAGACTCTGCATTTCCTCTCTGTTTCACCTGTGACCAAAGGGCACTGCACCTTGATGTTAAGGTGCTGTATTCCCCTGTAGCGCCTAACCACAGGGGCGCTACAGGTACCCCCATAGCTTATTCATTCACCAATCTTTTTCTTGCGTCCATGGAAGGCTCTATGATTTATGATATAAAATATAAAAAATCCCTTTCAAAAACACATTAAAAACATTCTGAGATATGTCGACGACATTTTTTTGTTGTGGGATGTGTCACAAGACGAGTTCCAGAATTTTGTCCATTTCCTTAATGAAAAGAACAACTATAATATGAAATTTACAGCGTTTTTGGGGGAACAGAATTAAAATTCTTAGACGTTAAGCTCACATTAAAAAATGGAGTCTTAACACGAGAAGTCTTTAGAAAGTCTACAGCAAAAAACACCCTATTACAGTTCAACAGCTTTCACCCATCCCACACCAAAAAAATCACTTCCATTTAGTCAATTTCTTCGAATTGACAGGATCAGTAATAATGATGAGGTTAGAGTGGAACAATTCATGGATCTAGAAAACAGATTGGCGGACAGAGGTTACCCCCCTTCCATCATTAGAGCTGCAAAACACCGCACTATTGAGAGGGCCACATCTAGGAAAACTCGCTATAACATCACAAATTACAGTGATGCCAACACTAGCCAGGCATTTGATATTAATAATAAAAATAAAGAGAGCAATAAAGAGACATTTTTATCTAGTTTTAAATTTGGCCCGCTGGACAATCAAATAAAAACCAGTATTAAGAGGCATTGGCATGTCTTAGAGAACGACACTGATTTGACAGAAAGAGTTAATTTGGGCCCTTTAGTTACCTACAAGAGAAGCAGAAATTTGGGGGACATTTTGGTTGAAAATCAGTGGCATGACAGTAAAATAACATGGCTCAATAAATTTCAACCAGTAGGGAATTTTAAATGTGGATTGTGTAGGTTTTGCCCATTTCATTTAACACTAATACTTTAAAAATAGGCGACACCCATATTACAGTAAAGGAATTTATTTCGTGCAAAACTAAGTATGTGGTATATGTCAATTTTTGTCCCTGTTCTTTCTTTTACAGAGGGAAGACCATCCGCTGCCTATATATTCATTTTCGGGAACACTTCAAATCCATTTACTCAGGTGTAGACTCCCCAAGATTAATAAAACATGTAAGGAATTGTCAGGCTGGTAATCTGGAGGTACTTAGATTTGCAGGAGTGTTTAGAATAACTCCTACAGGAAAAGGAGGAGACAGCCATAAACGTTTACTACAAAAAGAGTCAAGATTGATTTATTAATACAAAGGCAATGGGCCCTTTAGGTCTTAATGACCGCAATGATATGTCGGTCTTTTTATAAGACAACATATAAAAAAACCCTTTCTCCTGTTAGATATAACATCAGTGACACACTCGGGGCACAAAAAAAGATAATCTAAATAGTCCTCTGATATTATCGCATTCTTTCCCTTTGTTGTTTTTCTAGCTCCGTGATATTCGCACTGGGCGTCAGGCACATATTCACATGTGCAGTTCCCTCCCCTTCTTTTCTCCCCTTCCTCTCCATAATTAAACATTCATTTGTTACACAAAAATATACGTAAACAATTACATCACGAGTGACAGTGAACTACTATTGAACATACGTTCTGCACATATGAAAGAGAAAGAACTTTAATGGATAATCCGCATAAGCTTTATAAATTAAAAAATCCAAACACTTAGTGTTTTATAAAAACGTTCTTTCTATTTCATGAATGCTTAAAGATGGGTCTGATTTCTCATGACCGCTAGTTCTAAAATAAATATTTCAATTTTTGACAGATGGAGAAAGCCATATTTTTCTGGTTAAATTTTTTATCTGGAGAGTAAGGTAACAAAAAGAAGGGGCTGCTCACAGCATCTTTTCTCGTTGTATCAATGCTTTCTTAAAGAAACTCGTTTCTAATATTACATATAATATCAGTGAGATACCCGGAGTATAAAATAGACAATCTAAATAGTCCTCTGATATTATCGCAAGTTGTTCCTTTTGCTTTTGTGACGCCCTGGCAAAACTAGGTAGTCACAGTTAGGCCCCCGTATTACACCGTTCTCTCACTAGGAAACATACAGCCAACCAGAAACCCTAGTCACCCCCCCTTAGGGAAAGATAGACACATCAGTGGGTGTAACCAGGCGGTTGGGACACGCCCAACCAGGGGTGTAGACAGGCTATGGCGAGAAAACAGGCAGTTACGCTTTAGTTCAGACTGAAGTTCAGTTTGGAGAGGAGTGTGAGCTGGAGCTAAGTGTAGCTACATCAGTGAAGTTCAAGTGGAACGGTACCAGGGTAGGAGCCCTGGTTCCACTGACTGGGAGGCAGACGGTGGTCTCTGTCAGCAGGAGACGGGAAGACGGCTCGGCAGAACCGATGTGGACCAGGACAGGATTATAGTCCGCTGGTACCGACACGGGGAACCGACCCGGAAACCGTAGCACAAAGGGGGGTACTCGGACCCTGAAGCCAGAAACCGGAACCAAGCGGACTTGTTAACCGATTGAGGCCAGGACTAGAGGTACTACCCAAAGTCCCTCATAGAAGACAACAGCCCACCGATTAGGGATAAGAGGTCACCACCAGGGCCCATAGATCCCATGGGCCAGTGTCTGCGGGCACGGCTCCTTAGGCCACATCCAGCCGGGAGCGGACTCCTGAGTTTCACACTAGGAAAGTCCATCTTACACAAAGCAGTGCAGGAAAAGGATAGAGAGCACCAGCCGGGTGGGGGACCCAAACGCAACCGGCCACCATCACCTTGGTTTACCAGAGACTTGTGTGTTTTACTAACAGTGAGTACACCAGCACCCTCTGCGGTCGCCATCCCCTGCACCGAGCCACCGGGTCCCGGGGCCACCATCCCTACCCACGGAGGGGTTAACAACTTGCTGCACAACATCTCCCCCGGGTGCCCCATAACAGCAGTGGTGGTGTCCCACCTCACCATACACCGTGGGTGGCGTCACGAACTTATTACGGCCTAGCCCGTGCATCTACGTCCTCCCCCATTTATTCGGCATGTCTGCGAGACCCCTGGGTCCCGGAGACCCTTGAGCCACCACCCCTGAAGGCCCGGATCCGAGCAGCACCTGCTGCTGGCATGCTTTCTTTCTAGCTCCGTGATACTCGCACCGTGCGTCAGGCACATATTCATATGTGCGGTTTCCACCCCTCCTTTTCTCCCCTTCCTCTCCATAATTAAATATTCATTCGTTTGACAAAAATATACATAAACAATCATATCACGAATGACAATGAACTACTATTGAGTATACGTTCATGCACATATGAAAGAGAAAGAACTTTAATGAATAATCTGTATAAGATTTTTAAATTAAAAAATTCAAACACTCATTGTTTTATAAAAACGTTCTTTCTATTTTCATGAATGCAGAAAGACGGGTCTGATGTTTCATGACCGCTAGGTCTAAACTTAGTATCTCAATTCTTAATAGTTAGAGAAAGCCATACTTGTCTGGTTAAATTATTATCTGGAGAGAAAGGTAATAAAAAGAAGGGATGCTTACAGCATCTTTTTCTGTTGTGTTAATGCTTTCTTAAAAAAAACTCGTTTCCATTATTAAGATTTGATGCTTAGTAGTTCATTAAGGTATTTTAAATATTCTATAGAGAAAAATGACATCGGGTAAAACCATAAATTTGTCATGATATATTGTATAGCATTGCTGGAATAATAATACTGCATTTGCTGTATCTATACCATGTTTCATTGTACTGGATTAGTTACATTGTAACTTTTTTTAACTCACCACGTCAGCAGCCATGACTCACTAAAAGGAAGTCAGCTGACGATTCAGACTAGGACTCGTCAAAGCGCTAGTCACAGCGCGAAACGGCTGTCGTCCGTCTGCCGTCCCCGCACTCCCCCTCCACTCCCCGTTTATGTTTTCTGCTGTAAATACAGATTAAAAGTTTGCCAACCACTAGGTTGAGGTGCCGATTCATTCTCCCACTTGGATATATAGTATAGACCAAAGGATTGGACACACCTTCTCATTCAAAGAGTTTTCTTTATTTTCAGGACTCTGAAAATTGTAGATTCACATTGAAGGCATCAAAACTATGAATTAAAACATGTGGAATGAAATACTTAAAAAAGTATGAAGCAACTGAAAATATGTCTTATATTCTAGGTTCTTCAAAGTAGCCACCTTTTGCTTTCATTACTACTTTGCCACTCTTGGCATTCTCTTGATGAATTTCAAGAGGTAGTCACCAGAAATAATTTTCCAACAGTCTTGAAGGAGTTCCCAGAGATGCTTAGCACTTGTTGGCCCTTTTGCCTTCTCTCTGCGGTCCAGCTCACCCCAAACCATCTTGATTGGGTTCAGGTCTGGTGACTATGGAGACCAGGTCATCTGGCGTAGCACCCCATCACTCTCCTTCTTAGTCAAATAGCCCATACACAGCCTGGAGGTGTGTTTGGGGTCATTGTCCTGTTGAAAAATAAATGATGGTCCAACTAAACGCAAACCGGATGGAATAGCACGCCACTGCAAGATGCTGTGGTAGGCATGCTGGTTCTGTATGCCTTCAATTTTGAATAAATCCTCAACGGTGTCACCAGCAAAGCACCCCTACACCATCACACCTCCTCCTCCATGCTTCACGGTGGGAACCAGCCATGTAGAGTCCATCCGTTCACCTTTTCTATAAAGACACGGTGGTTGGATCCAAAGATCTCAAATTTGGACTCATCAGACCAAAGAACAGATTTCCACTGGTCTCATGTTCCTTGTGTTTTTTATCCCAAACAAGTCTCTTCTGCTTGTTTCCTGTCCTCAGCAGTGGTTTCCTAGCAGCTACTTTACCATGAAACCAAACAAGGAGCCTCATGGTCATAGCTTAGGGTCTCATGTGGGTCACACTGGACCGGTATGATTTTAACCCTCTAGTGTAGCCCAGAGACAGCACACTCCAGGAGCATACCGATAAACAAGATCACTAGGAGTACTGGTGCAAAAGTAGAAATTTATTATAAGTATCAATAAATAACAACAAGTAAGACAAAGGACATTTTTCAAGCAAAGGTTGAGGGAATGAATACCTGGGTCCCGTGGACCACACTAAAAGAGCTCTGTATAAAATCGGTGTATTGGGGCTTACATCAGGCTAATTCACAGGTAGTCTGAAAGGGATGTTAGGCAGACATGTCAATAGAATAAGTAGAAGTATTTGCCTATTCACAGTGATGGGGGTAAGGGAGCCAGACTGGAGGGAATCCTATCAGTAAAACACTGAGCCCCATAGACCCCAATAGTAAGGAATAACAAATCCTGTGATATAGCCCAATGTCACAGAAAGAGGCCCCTGTATAAATACATTTAACTACTTGGCTAGGTAAGTGCACACAAAGTATACAAAAGCCCTATCACAGTGATTGATAATGAACAGCCTATGTTGTGAATTATAGTTTGCAGGGTAGTAATTTCATATCCGCAGGGCGTTAAAGCGCTTATCTAATCACAGTGGTGGTGCAGGGGAGCCAGGCCAGACCAGAGGGGAGCCTCCGACGGCCGTTTCGCGGTTATCACCGCTTCTTCCGGGAGGAGTGAGTGCGGTGTGAGGAAACAGCGCCACCCTTTTGAATGTCCGACATCCAGTCACGTGGTATAAACCACATGACCGGATGCCGAGGGTGTTAGAGACGCCTGCGCAGCCGCACAGCGAAGTCCCGGGCCGCACACTAGTGCACTTGCGCAGGACACGCCGGAGGAAGCGCGGCGTCATGGCTCCCTGGCAACAGGAGGGACGCAGGAGGTGCGGACCGCCCAAGTGGATGCACAGGCACCCGTACAGTTAAGTAGGTACCCAGCGTCCAGCGGACGTCACACACAGACCGCGCCCCCCCTGGTGGCGGACTAGGGAAGGCAAAAGGAATCTATTCAATAGAGTTTTTCTATGTATATATACGTGTATGTATAAGAGGACAAGTGGTCCAAATAGGCTACCACAAGTGACACACATCATCAAGTCAATCTGTCAGCAAGCTCAGGAGGGGGGGACGCGTCACCACCGACAAGCGTGACAGTTACTCAAAATGGAAAATGGCACTTGTGGAAGTCTTAGATTAGTGAGAATATTCCTTAAATTTGCCTTACCAAGTTTCAAAAAGGGGGGGCAGGATGAAAATGATAGAGACATGCATTATTCTAAAATTTAAAGAGGGGAAATAATAAAAAAGATATTATTTTTATTATAAGGCCAAGAATATAAATGGCACTGTAATGGGATGGGGGGCAGACACCATAAAATGTTATTAAACCGACATATAGGTAAATTGATAAATAAATAAAGGGAGGCATATATTTCAATCACATGTGTCATTATTAGGGCTGAGCGGGCCCAGGCTGTAAATGTCCGGATCCGCGCGGTTTCAGCATGATCCGGAACCGGCAATTAATAAAAAATGAAAAAAAAACCCAATAAATAAATGAGCGTTTCATACTTACCGGGCTCTGTCATGGCGGCACACTGCTTCCGGATCGCACTTTCACTTCCTGTGCTGTCATACAGCTTTCCGTGTTTTCCCCGTTCACCGGCCGTCCTCTCAGCTGTGAGCGGGCAGCCGTGCTCTATAGCTGCTCACTCTGACATGTAGCAGAGCTGGATGTGTAATCGCTGGATCTCGTATGGATTACGTCGAGAGCTGCAGGGCTGTGTTGGGATAATAAAGTGGTGAAGGAGGAGGCTGCCAAGTAAAAAAAGGGCTTCCCTATATTTGTAGTTCCCAGCCAGGTACAAATAGGCAGCTGGGGGTTGGGGGCAGCCCGTACCTGCCTGCTGTACCTGGCTGCCCCCCTATAAATCGAACGTCTGGTTGTTTATTGTTCCCGAGGCAGCACACATCACTCCGGGAACAATTAACACATCTTACCTGCTTCCCACCGGCAACGCAGAAGGAAGAAGGTGGGTGGGATGTTTACGTCCCACTCATCTCCGCCCCTCCGCTTCCATTGGCCAGCCGCTGTGTGACGTCGCTGTGACGCCGATTGTCCCTCCCCCTTCAGGAAGAGGATGTTCGCCGCCCTTTGCGAGGTTCTTTGGGAGGTAAGTACGTGTGATGGGGGGTTACGACTTTGTGCGACACAGGCAAGAAATTGCCCGTGCCGCACTAACGATGGGGGCGGGTGCGATCGCAAATGCGATCGGACGAGAAATTGCAGCATGTAAAGCAGGCTTTAGGCTGCTTTCACACTTGCGTTGTTTTGCATCAGTTGTAATCCGTGTCCTTGAGGAAATACGGTATGCAGGATTCCGTTTTTGCCCATAGACTTGTATGGACAACGGATTGCGACTGATGGCCTTGCGTTGCATCCGCCGCGTGATGGATCAGTCATGGAACGACTGACCGTCAGGCAGCAGGATCGCAGCATGTAACGTTTTTTGAGCAGCGGAATCCTTTTGTTTTAACTGCGCATGCTCAGCTCTTGTGTTTAATCATTGAAATCAATGTCTCTTTCTCTCTCTCTCTCTTGGCGGCCGAAGGATCAGCTGATCAGCTGGCGGCGGCTTTTGTGAACGATCAGCTGATCGCCCGGCAGTCGGCTATTGTGAACGATCAGCTGATCGCTCGGCCGCCGGGTGACCAGCTTATCAATCACAATAGGCGACTGCCGGTAAAACAGTACAAAAACAAACAAACAGCGGATCGTTTTTTTGCAGCATCAGTCACACAATGGATTGCAACTGATACAAAACGACGAAAGTGTGAAAGCAGACTTATCTGTGGACCTTCTCATTTTGCTGGTCTCCATATACACCTTGGGGTATCATAGGGCATTTCATCCTCTATCTGACCCTTGGCTATGTTAGTTAATATTCTATATCATGTGGATTTTGGGTGTAACAGACCTGATTTTGTAGTCATGATTATTTGTACTTGCCTTGCACACTTTTGATGCCTTTATATTTACATTGTTTATTGTGCAGCATTATTGACATTGTTTGTATTGTGGCTGGGTGACTCATGGTCTTATTGGGGTTTCATACCCCGTGGTTTTAAATGGTTTTATTTGTATACTTGTAACACGTGTAGTGTTTAATAAAGTTTTTTCATTGTCATTTATTAGTGGTGTGCTCTATATATACATATGCTGGCGCTTTTTTCTTTCCCACTACCTGGTTATTCACCAGCATGAAGCAGGCACATACACGTTCTACATGCACACAGAGCACAGTCAGGCCCACTCATAGACAAACACATACATTTCATACATGCACACACACAGAGCGCAGTCAGGCCCACTCATAGACGGGCACTAATACACAGACACATACATGTCATACATCATACCTCCCAATCGTCCCGGATTCTGCAGGACTGCCACGATTTTAGAGGTGGTGTCTCCCGCAGCCCTGCGGCTCACAGCTGATGTCCCGGCTCCTTGCCTCAGTGCAGTGAATACATTAAATTAAATTATCATCGGCTCTGGATTTTCAGGGCGGCCAGTACTCGAACAGTGGAACTGTGAGTTCATTGTTTCAAAGGCAGCAGCTCTACAACTGAGCTACTGCCTGTATTGAAACCCATAGGAAGATTTTGTAATCTTGACCTCTATACTGCAGGTGAGACACAAGAGGCAGATTATTCAGCTGCGAAGATGGATGGAGGGATGGATGAATGGAGGGATGAATGGAGGGATAGAAGGAGGGATGGATGGATGATGGAGGGATGAATGGAGGGATGAATGGATGGATAGAGGGAAGGATAGAGGGAGGGATGGATGATAGAGGGATGAATGGAGGGATGAATGGAGGGATAAAGGTAGGGATAGAGGGAGGGAGGGATGGATGGATGATAGAGGGATGAATGGAGGGATAGAGGGAGGGAGAGAGGGAGGGATGGATGGATGATAGAGGGATGAATGGAGGGATAGAGGTAGGGATAGAGGGAGGGATAGATGGATGATAAAGGGATGAATGGATGATAGTGGGATGGATGGATGGATGATAGAGGGATGGATGATAGAGGGATATTTAGATACATGACAGATAATAGATACATACATGATAGATAGATAGATAGATAGATAGATAGATAGATAGAATCATAGAGAGATAGATAGAATCATAGATAGATAGAGGGATAGCTAGATAGATAGACAGACAGATAGAGATAGATAGATAGATAAATACTGTATCTCAATGTAGGTGAAGGAAAGAGTCAGATTCATTTGTTCCCATAAAACTACTATAAAGAAATGAGGAAAAAAATACAAACACAATTTTTTTTTTTATCTTCACCACCTTGGATTCAAACCAGCAACGTTCAAAAAGTGTGTCCAGCAGCCTCCTAGCTTTCCTAGCTGCTCTAGCTGTTGAGCCACTAGGATTGATGATGTCAGAGGGAGGATTTTATATAAATGAACCTACAATGCAGCCTCTTACACAGCAGATTACATAGGACACAGCTCCATTGTACACAGCAGTGTCTCTATCTCCTGTATTCTACATAGTTACATAGTTACTTAGGTTGAAAAAAGACCTAGGTCCATCTAGTTCAACCTTCCTCCACCAGTTCTACATTTAGTCACTAAGTCATTTATAACCAACAATGTTTTGTGTACTGAGGAAATCATCCAGCCCTTTTTTAAAAGCTGTTATAGTATCTGCCATTACTACCTCTTGTGGTAGGGCATTCCACAGTCTGACCGCTCTAACTGTAAAGAACCCTTTCCTATTTAGGTGTCGGAATCGCTTTTCTTCCACTCGCAGTGAGTGCCCCCTGGTCCTTAGTATTGTTTTTGGAAGAAATAAGTCATGTGCCAGTCCTTTATATTGACCACACATGTATTTATACATATAAATGAGATCTCCTCTGAGACGTCTTTTTTCTAAGCTAAACATATCTAACTTTTTCAATCTGCCATCATATGGGAGGCCTTCCATTCCTTGTAATAGTCTAGTTGCCCGCCTTTGAACTGACTCTAACTTCTGAATGTCCTTTTTAAAATGTGGAGCCCAAAACTGGATCCCGTATTCCAGATGTGGCCTTACAAGTGATTTATAGATGGGTAACAATACGTTGGGATCACGGGATCTAATCTCTCTTTTTATACACCCTAGAATCTTGTTTGCTTTAGCAGCTGCTGCCTGACAGAGTGCTGCTGCTCAGCTTATTTGTAATGAGAATACCCAAGTCCTTCTCCTGTTCTGTAGTCCCGAGTTTACTTCCATTTAATGTATACGCAGTTATAGGATTACTCCGTCCTAGGTGCATTACTTTACATTTATCAACATTAAATCTCATTTGCCAAGTATCTGCCCATTCTGACATCTTATCCAGATCTTTTTGTAATATTGTACTATCCAGGTCAGTTTTTAATATCCTACATAGTTTGGTGTCATCGGCAAAGACTGACACTGTACTATCAATCCCATCCACAAGGTCATTAATATAGAGAGTAAAAAGAATTGGTCCTAGCACAGATCCCTGCGGCACCCCACTGCTGACTATAGCCCATTTAGAGAATGTAGCATTTATGACTACTCTTTGTTTCCTATCTTTTAGCCAATTCCTTACCCAGTTGCATATTGTGTCCCCTAGTCCTTGCTTCTGGAGCTTTAGTATAAGGCTATTATGTGGTACAGTATCAAATGCCTTTGCAAAGTCCAAATAAATCACATCAGCTGCATTACCAATATCCAGGTTTGCACTTACCCCCTCATAGAACCCCAACAGGTTGGTTAGACACGACTTATCTTTCATGAATCCATGCTGTTTGTCAGTTATCATATTATTTTCTGCAATATATTTTTGCATGTCATCCCTTAAAATGCCCTCAAAAACTTTGCATACTACTGATGTCAGGCTTACTGGACGGTAGTTGCCTGGATCTACCCTCTTACCTTTCTTAAATATCGGTACCACATCAGCAATCCTCCAATCCTGAGGCACCAACCCTGTTACAAGTGAGTCTAAAAAGATGAGATACAGCGGTCTGTCGATTACGGAGCTCAATTCCCTCAATATTCGTGGATGAATGCCATCTGGCCCTGGGGATTTGTCAATGTTTAATTTACTCAGACGTAGGCGTACTTCATCTTGTGTTAAATTAATTATATTATATTATATAATTATATCGGGTGGTGGACTTTGATTTTTCACTTGTTGAATGATCCCTGGTACAGTCAGTTCCTTGGTGAATACAGATGAGAAATGCCTATTTAATATCTCAGTTTTTTGTTTGTCCTCTATAACTAACTTGTTATTATATTTTAAGGGTCCGATACTATCCTTTGTTTTCCTTTTGGCATTAATGTATTTATAAAAGATTTTGGGATTTATTTTAATGTCATTGGCGATTTTTGTTTCAGTAGCTAGTTTTGCTTGTTTGATTTCTTTTTTGCATTGCCTATTGATATCTTTATACTCCTGCAATGCTATTTCTGTATTCTCAGCCTTTAAGATGTTAAACGCCCTTTGTTTTTGTTTTATTATACTTTGTTCTAGAGAGAAAGGAAAAGAGGATTTTTTTTTCTTCTAATAAAATTACTAAAAATAATAAAAAAAAATAGAATAATGTTATTTTATTACACTTTTTTATAAAATAATAAACATCACAAATCAGAAAATAACATGGACATATTTGGTGTCCCTGTAATTGTAATGACCTGAACAACACAGTGATCAGGTTATTTATGGGGATCGGTAAATGGCGGGGGAAAAAAATGGCGCAATTTATTATTTTTCTTTATTAAAACCCATAAAAAATGTAATAAAAATGTATCATGAGGCCGTGTTCACACATAGCATAAATGCTGCATTTTTTCTGCAGGTGTCCGCGCCACGAGCGCGATAACAATCTCCTCTGATTATTGCGTGTCTGCGGTATTTTTTATGCATTGTCGCCTTATTTGATACGTGTTTGTTGCTGATGTGAATCATGAAGCTTATAAAGAAAGAAACACCAAATCCGCACAGTTCAGCGGCGTCTTTCCATGCACCAGGGGCGGAGATTTCATGACGTCTCATCCACTTTGCTTGGACAATTAGTCCATATTCCCATGTAGTGTAAATGCTGCATTTTTTTCTGCTGTTTTTTTGCACATTTATTCTGCTGTGTTTAATTGTCAGTAAAGTGGATGTGATTCCATGAGAAGACGCCGCTGAATTCTGCGGTTTTCGGGGGGGGGTTTCTCTGGAGGTTTCTATGTGGAGCTTAAAAAAATTCAGGAAAAAACTTCTCAGTACATCAAAAACACTTAAAAGCGCAGATTCACATCTGTACCAAAAACACATTAAATAATGGAGAAAAGGCAGAAAAAATGCAGCAAAAATGGAAAAAACAGAGAAGATAGTTATTGTGTAGTTTGGTGCACACAGAAACAAAAAGAAACAGAATTTATGCAACGTGTGAACACGGATTTTTAGGCACAAATAAGCAACATGTCATATAGTGACACATAGAAATATAAAAATATTCTGGCTGCTATGAATATGAATGAACAGTCCGGGACATCTGCTGAATGACCCTTACTGCCAAATGGGTGTGGCTAGGGGTGTGGCTATGGGCGTGGTCAACATTTGGCACGATGCGCGCGCCGCATACTTTGTCCCTCTTCCCTTTCTTGAAAAGTTGGGAGGTATGCATACATGCACACAGAGCGCAGTCAGGCCACTCATAGACAAGAAATAATACACAGACACATGGGAACATACATTTCATACATGCACACAGAGCACAGTCGGGCCACTCCTAGATAAGCACTAATACACAGGCACATGGGCACATGCATGTCATACATGCACACAGAGCACAGTCAGGCCACTCATACACAGGTTCATACATGCACACCCAGACACGCACCCCAGTTCGACCCTGTACACAGACATACACATATTAGAGGAGTTCTTACCTTCCCCCGGCTAGTCTCCCGTCCGGCCCGCAGGTTCCATGGTAGAGTCTAAGGCCCAGTTCGCACTAGAAAAAGGATTTTTCTCAAGAAATTCCTTGAGTGAAAGATTAGCACACTTGCGTTCAAAAAAACGCACCAATAACATGCGTGTTTTCCACAGGTTGGTCCCTGCGTTATTTTACCATTATCTATGGCAAAAAAACGCAGGTACCTGCAGAAAAGAAGTGACATGTACATTCTTTTTCTCAAGAAATTCTGCAGAAAGAATTCTCTTGAGAAAAAAAATGCAGTGTGTGCACAGCTATTTTTTTTCTCCATAGGTTTTGCTGGGGAAAGTCTGCAGAAAGGTTAAAACCATTTTCTCAAAAAATTTCTGCAGCAAAAACGCGGGTAAAAACGCAGTGTGTGCACAGGGCCTAAATTCCAGTGGGCTAAAAGACCTGTGTTGACTTAATTCACACGTGATCAGAAGGGGCGGGACCAACATAGCTGATAGCAGGGAGAAGCTTATGGCCACACCACCCTGAACACACCGGATATTGTCTGATCTTGGAAGCTAAGCAGGGTTCGTTCTTGGTTAGTACTTGGATGGGAGACCACCTGGGAATACCAGGCCCTGTAGGCTTAAAAAAAAAATAAAATAGTGGATGGGAGATAACATGGCCATGCCCCCCAACTAAGCCGATCACACCCACTAGGAAGGTCCTGCTAGCCACTCAGATCTAGCTACAACCCAGGCCCATAGCAGATTGCAGATCCTCGGTAAGCATCAGTGCTGAGCGCAGGGTGCGCTGTAAACGTCAAAGTTAGCAGGGCTCCTACCCTGGTACCGGTCAGTTTACTTCAGGCCTGAACTCCAAGACAGAACTGAGAACTTTCCTGCCCCCTCACTGTCTAAACCCCTGGTTGGGCATGCACCAACCACCTTGCCATGTCATGCCCACTGGTGTGTCTAACTGTCCCTAAGGGGGGTGACTAGGATTTAATGGTTACCTGTGTGTTTCCTAATGAGGGAAAGGTGTAATGCGGGGGCCTACCTGTGACTACCTTCTTTTGCCAGGGCGTCACACTCACCCTTGGTTAAACGCGGGCTGTCCGACCACCACCGGTTTATTTTTACTGCAGGAAGATAATAGGAATAAAACATTGACAAGCATAATAACATTTGTATATTTAAGCAAATTTGTTTTTCTTCCCTTACGGGAGGCATGTTACTTGAACGTTACACATGTAAAACCAGGACGGGACGGGACCAGGTCCTTCTCGCCTTTACCACCCAAACAAACCTAACCCTGGTGCCACCTCTAAAACCACAGGTTGGCACCCCTTGCCCAAGTCCAGGTTAAGTCCGGGTGTTGCCCAAACGGGCCGGGTAAAAAGTTCCTTACCCGGCAGTCCTTCCAAGGGCCCCATGTCCAGGGGACCCCTGACCCGGAGGATAGTCACCGGTCCCAATGGTGACTGGGCCTCGGCCTACTCTACCGCAGGTCCATCCTCCAATCAGCCTTTCCGGAGACTGCTGCAAAGTGTGGAGAAGGTCGGTCTGGGGACTATTTACAAGGCCCAAAAGTTTAGCAGGGTTGGCCTGCAAGTTCTCAGCCATTGTTTTTATTTTTAACTTAAAACGGGAACTTCAAAAATAACACTGTCCCAACGGGGAACCTAAACTTTTTGGTAGCCGGGAACTGGTACCTAATACTCCTCATCTTAATCGGGACTGGAGGGAGGTGGAGAGGGGTGGCTGTACTGTGGGGCACCTCGTGCTACCCTTCTCTGGACATCCAGGGTGAACCACCCCCTCTCTATCTAAGTATGTTACAAGCTCTCCGGGCTCCAGGTAACAGGCGGAATGGCCGACGGGCAGGTGTGGGTACACATCTTTTAGTGAGACGAATATTTCGGCCTCCATGCCCGGCTCAAAGATGGAACCCCACCCTCTTCGGGGGTCAAAGTGCCGGACTTGGCCTTCAGAGGTCGGGCCCCTCACCCGTTAGGTAGCATTTCGGAGATTGTCTTTCTCTGTATAGGTCCGGGACAGGACCTCGGACTTCCTCTTCTCCTGGGCCGCAATCTCTCTTCCCAGCTGGCGCCGCTGCCGCTCCCAATATGGAGCGTCTGCTGCCTGCTCCGGGGTAACCAGCCGGAGTCCCTCCATGCCAGCTACGACCGGCACCTGTGGCAACAAGGGACCCTGCTGTGTCGTGGCCTGCTCGGCTGCTTGGCAGCTGCAACCTCGCGGCGCCTCAGCCGAGGCCTGGAACCTGGGAGCGGCCAGCTTTACCTTCTGCGCTGGCTTACGGTCAGCAACCACCTCCGCTTTGGCCGGGCGGATTGCCGGGGCCGTTGTCATCTGGGACGCGACCTCTTCCGGGATTGCTGGTGAGTTCATGGCGGGACGGGGCACCTTCCGGATTCTGTTCTGGCGTGGCGTGGGTACGGGCACTGGAGCGGTGATAGGCTCGCTGCTGGTGGCTTCCCCGGGCTGGTCCTCGCGGGCCGACGGCACGGGCACAGCTGCTGGTGTTATTGGCAGCGGACCGAGTGGGGAGGCAGTCACGGATGTGGGCGGCGAGGAAGGCAGCGCGGTGGGCAGGGGCAGAACGGGCCCTTCAGCCTGAACGGCCGGTCTCTGAGGAACGCAAGGGCGTGGGTCGCTTACCCACTCCTCTGATGCTGATTCCACTTCACGAATCCTCACAGCTGCGGCTATCTCTGCCATCTCGGCTGCCCACCACCTTAACAGACAGGTCGCCTGGGCCTGGATGCGGCGGCACATCTGCTCCGTCCGGGCTTCCACCCAGGCTGCTGTTTGGGCGCAGGCTCCTCCACCGCGGGCTTGCCAGATGGTGCGGCCATACTGCTCGGCTGGTATCCAGGAACGGGGAATGCGGCAGGGTCCTGGAGTCTCTGCCCTTTATCTGCTCGGTCACATGCTGCAGAATCTTCACCCGCCCCCACTTGGTCTTTTGCTGGCGCTCCTCTTTTAGGCCTGTAATGTTTTGCAACTTACGGCCTCGCTTTCCGACCCTGTTCCCAGGGGGCGGGGCTTCGGATTTCGCACCCTTTTCATGAGGAAGAAGATGCTGAGCTGTAGTTTTTGACGCCAAAATGGCGACCAAAATGGCGACTTCTGAAATTTTGGCAACGGATCACCGCTGACTGTCCAATACAAGGTGCACTTCCACAAGGTAAGTGGATGGGTAAGTATCCTGTTCGTGACGCCAAATTTCGGGGTGTGCCGTCCCCGTGCCAGCAGCCGGTCACTGCTCGGATCCGAACCTTCAGGGGTGTTGGCTCGAGGGTCTCTGGACCCGGGGGTCTCGCGGAGATGCTGAATAAAATGGAGGACGTAGATGTACAGGCTAGGCCGTAATAGGTTTGTGACACCACCCACGGTGTGTAGTGAGGTGGGACACGACCGCTGCTGTTACGGGGCACCCGGGGAGATGTTGTGCAGCAAGATGTTAACCCCTCCGTGGGCAGGGATGGTGGCCATGGGACCCAATGGCTCTGGTGCAGGGGGAATGACGACCACAGAGGGTGCTGGTGCACTTACAGTCAGTAGTAAAACACAAGTCTCTGGCAAACCAAGATGGTGGTAGCCAATGTCGCGGCCGGTTGCGTTCGGGATCCCCCACCCGGCTGGTGGTCTCTATCCTTGTCCTGCACCTTTTTAGTAGAAAAGACTTCCTTGTATGGAACGTAGGAATCCACTCCCGGCTGGATGTGGCTTAAGGAGCCGTGCCCGCAGATGCTGGTCTGTGGGATCTATGGGCCTTGGCGGTGACCTCTTATCCCTAATCGGTGGGCTGTTGTCTTCTATGAGGGACTTTGGGTTGGACAGGACCTTTAGTCCTGGCCTCAATCGGTTAATTAACCAGTTCCAGTAGGTTATGGTTCCTGGCTTCAGGGTCCAAGTACCCCCTTTGTGCTATGGTTTCCGGGTCGGTTCCCCGTGTTGGTACCGGCGGGCTCCAACCCTGTCCCGGTCCACCTCGGTTCCACAGAGTCGTCTTCCCGTCTCCTGTCGACGGAGACCACCGTCTGCCTCCTAGCCAGTGGCACCAGGGCTCCTACCCTGGTACCGGTCAGTTTAGCTCCAAGACAGAACTGAGAACTTTCCCTCCCCCGGGCTGTCTAAACCCCTGGGTGGACGTGCACCAACCACCTGGCCACGCCCACTTGTGTGTCTAACTGTCCGTAAAGGGGGTGACTAGGGTTTAATTGTTGGCTGTGTGTTTCCTAATGAGGGAAAGGTGTAATGCGGGGGCCTACCTGTGACTACCTGGTTTTGCCAGGGCGTCACACTGGCGCAGTGTATGACATAGAATCAGGTGGCCTCAGCACTGCCGCTGGTGTTGCCGCCTGGGGCCCCCTGCCCTAGGCCAGCCTGCGGTTACCAGCCTGGGGCCCTATGTAAACTGCGGGGGCCCACTAAGGACCCAGAGCCTACCAGGATATTCGCCAACACCCCGGTGGCCCAGACCGACCCTACTATCATCTATCTATCCATCTATCTATTTATCCATGGATCCATCTATCTAGCTATCTATCTATGTATCATAATATATGTGTATATATATATATATATATATATATATATATATACACACACACGACGCAACCAGAGCTACAAGCCCAGGGAGGACATACTGTGCCAACACTGTGACCTGAAGGCCCTGGAGGATGAAACCCGCTTCCTGCTACACTGCACCAAGACACTCACTTCAGGAGACTCTTCAATCTCTTACTGGATTTCAGCTCCATGAAGGGAGTAACTGTCTTTTTGTCTCTCTCCCAGTCTGTCTGTCTATATCTTTCTGTCTGTGTATCTGTCTCTTTCCCTGTCTGTCTGTGTGTCAGTCTCTATTCATGTCTGTCTGTCTGTCGCTGTATCAGTCTGTCTGTCTGTCTCTTTTCCCCTCTGTCTCTTTCCCCCTCTGTCTCTTTTCCCCTCTGTCTCTTTCCCCTCTGTCTCTTTTCCCCTCTGTCTATTTTCCCCTCTGTCTCTTTCCCACACTGTCTCTTTCCCTATCTGCCTGCCTCTGTCTGTCTCTTTGACTGTTTCTCTCTCTGTCTCTTTCCCTGTCTGTCAGTTTCTGTCTGTGCTTATGTCTGTCTGTCTCTCTATCCGTCTCCCCACCGACATCTTATTACCTCACACATAAGCTTCTTATACTAACAATTTATTTTGTTCCTATAGCAACCACTCACAGCTCTTATTAATAAGCTGTAGCTCCTATCTCCATTGACTTTACTGGAGACAGGTGTTTTGGAGAGCAACTGTAAAGTGCGGGGTTAAATTTTCCTTTCAAAACATAGTCTACGACATTCCCTGAGTCACATGGGGTGTCGGTGCAAAATTACGTGATTGTAAATGCGACGGTGCAAATTCCTTTAGCGGACATACTGTATACACACACACATACATACATACACTCAGCTTTTTATATATATATATATATATATATACATGCATATATAATATATATATATATATATATATATGCCTCTGTCTATTATATATCTATCTATCATTTATCTATTATTTATCATCTATCATTTATGTATCTAATATCTATCTATCATGTATCTATTTATCCATCCATCCATTCTCTACTGCAATACAGAGGTCAAGATTATCAAATCTCCCTATGTTTTTCATTAGAAGCAGTGGCTCAATGGTAAAGCTGCTGCCTATGGACGATGAGTGTTCAAGTCTCAGTTGTCCTGGTAAACCAGAGCAGATGAGAATTTAATTTATTCACTGCACTGAGGGGAGAAGCCGGGACAACAGCTGCGAGCCCCAGGACTGACAAAAAGAGCTCTCAAATTGGGACAGTCCTGCAGAATCCGGGATGGTTGGGAGGTATGGCATTACAACAGCGATCCCCATTTGTGCTCCGTTACATCCCGGCGTCCACTAAGAGCACTACTGACAATGTGTTTTTGAGGAAGGTCGGTGAGACCGAAACGTTAAAAATTATTGTTTGTACACTATTCTCAGTGAAACCAATTAAAGGGATCCTTTTTTCTTTTGTTTGAGTTCTTGATTCTTTATCTTTATTACGGAGTTGGACCTATAGGGGCACCAGACATAACTCCAGGAGTGCCGTACTCCTAATTGTACTGTATTTTCTCCAGTACATGTCACACGGATGCCATCCGTGTTATGTCTGTATTTGACCAATGCTGCCGAAGAAAATGACTTGTCTCAGTGTGAATCACGCAGACACGCAAGTATTGACGGAAGGTGTGATGATCTCTACATACTTTAATTAGTATGCCTGTGAACGTGTGAAAATGGACACTGGACACTGCACACTGGACACTGCACACTGGACACTGCACACTGCACAGACAAGGAGGTGTGAAGGAGGCCAAAGTGAAATTCAGCTGAGATGACTGTTGGCCAAAAGATCAGTTGAAGCATTATTTGGTCGGCAGCCATATAATGTGTATGGTGACTTTAGTGTTGCATATGTTTCTCATGCAACAATCATGTTACAACATGAAAATATAGAAAAACAATTAACAGCAAAAATCTGAAGTAATCAACTATCATAAATGTATGTTTACCAGGGCTAACAAAACATTTTCTCTTTTTAGAGTGGATATTACACAGCTTTTTTTTGTTGTACAGTGATGTCCTGTGACCTACAGCATTTAAAGACTGATTATAATTCTTGAGTTTAATGAACCATTGGAAAAGATTACACTAGTACTTAAGCTAAGCTATTTTAATAGCAGAGGTTAGAATGCATTTTTGTAGAGTTTCACGACAGCATGCTTATTGTTTTTGCTATACCAGGGTAATGAAGCATGTATGGATAATGACAATATTAAGAGTATGATAAAATTACTGGAATTTGCCATTGATAGGAAGGGTCAATCTTGTAGTATGTTGCAAAGCAGCTCCTAATCCACAATCATTTCAACAGTATACAAACCGTTTTTTCTTGTCTATCAACAAATCCTTGTTGCAAAATGGAAGGACAATTGTTAAACGAGAGTAAAGTTGGCTCACAGTGATATATGAAATAACTGAAGAAGACATTTGCAATAAATAGTAGTTTATTTGCCTCTGCTTGTTGTGCTTATGTTATTTTATATTTACTTCCCTCTGTTTAGCGCTATTTATAAAAAGAATCTGCCATCACAAAGATAGCAAAAAGGAAAAAGAGAATTTAGGAAGATTATAAAGCAATTATGTGGCTTATACTTGTCATGTAAGTATTAGAGCTTCACCCACATTTACTATGTAGGCTGTTACTTGAAAGTTACACTTTCTTTTTAAAATTTCATTTTATTTTTTTAAAGGAAACCTGTCATGTCAAGACATGCTTTTAATCTGCAGATGTACAGTAATCTGCAAATTAATAGCATTCTGAAGCCATGCAGCTGCCACGAGAAATAAAGTATATTTCCTCCCTAGTAGCTCGGTCTCAGTCCAGTGGCCGCACAGCTTAAGGCTATGTGTCCACGTTGCGTTGAGGTCCTTGCATTTCTAAACGCATCCTCTGGCAGTAATTGATTTATTGAAAATTGCTTTTGGCCACAAAATAGCGCTAAAAACGCATGCGTTTTTACCGCGTTTTGATGCGTTTTTAGTGCTTTGTGCATGCTTTTCCACCTGCGTTTTGACAGATGCGTTTTGAACATCAGGACACTGCTAAATAAAGTTTAATCTGTCAAACACAGTGAAAAAAAGAGAAAAAAAAAAAAAACTAATTAATATATTTAATTAATCATGAAAACAGACATATTTCATTAAATTATAGCACTAATATACAATTTATTGAAAAAATAGCAATAAATTCTTATTTTTCATTAATTTAATTGTCGGATTATGTGTGTGTGTAAAGGGACATATGAAATCATTTTGTTGATGGCCAAAAAGCATGCTTTTTGCTAGTCCAAAACGCATGTTTTCTGCACCTAAAAAGCAGGTAAAATGCTGGAATTTTGATGTTTCTTGGTTACTCCCTGTTTCTCATTGACTTCTATGTTATCTAAACGCACCTCAAATGGCAAAAACAATTGACATGCTGCTTTTATAAACGCATGGTTTTTACCACAAAATATGCAAATTAAACGCAGCGTTTTGAACTGCATGGTGGGCACAAGAAATCCCTATTTCTCATAGACTTTGCTGGGAAATCAAAACGCAGCCATTTTGGCACTAAAAAGGTGCAGTTGAAAACGCTGCAGAAAAGCATGAAAAAACGCACCGTGGGCACATAGCCTTAGAACGCTATTAACTTGCAGATCAACCCCATATCTGCTGGCTAATATTCTTTTTGTCACTTGACAGGATTCCTTTACATTTTTGTGAGGTCAAATTAAAGCTCGTTAGAACAAAATGAAAAAAAAGCAAGACTGCTGCGACCCCAACAAACCCACAACCAATCGTCCCATGTAACGAAGAATCAGACTCAGGTATATAAATCAGAACTCTCTTTATTTGGAGATTTAATAATCAAATCTTATCTTTTAGTGGATGGTGGTCGGTCACAGCCCAAAATATCAAACTAAAACCACTGAAATAAATCACAGTAAACCAGTACAAAGCGCTGTGCCGCAGCCGGACTCCCAGCGGGGGTAGCTTTTGTACCAAAAAACCACCAATGTTGTTGAATTGACCGCCAAGGAGGAGCAAAGTAGCAAACTGTGCTCCGACCCCCACCCAAGAACTAAGGCATGCGAAATACCAACCTGCAAACCAAAGAAATATCAACCCTAAGTCATGTTAAACGTATACTAGCGAGTAACAGAAGCTCTTAATCGTACGCCTCAAATAAAACGTGGCACTCCAGCATGAAGTGTACTCAACAATCCATCAATAGCCGCCCTGTCATACCTCACTATGAATGACCTTTGACTAAACCAATACAAGATCACGAGGAATGACCTGACTAAACCAGTATAAGCTCCTAAATCAACCTGGAACTCATCATAGTGAGAATCTACGTGGAAGAGGCAGAGGTCCTCCCTAAAATGAACATGTAAAAATGCATCCAGTGAGATCATAACTCTTTAGGCAAATCATTCCTGCAAAAACCGGTCTCTGATGCCCCTCCAATGAACGTCCACTTCCCCCTGCATAGCTCTCCATTCTCCGGGCTGCTCATGGTGAGCAGTCAAAAAATCCATAGCACGGATCTGACACCATCTGAGAAAGAGAAAATTGTTACCAAAGCAATAAACTGGTCTAATATACCTGAGGAAACAATCAGTACGTAAAGGCTCTGTGATTTGACCTTGGAATCCGAATTGAAAAGACCAATTGCAAAACTTACGGTATCATAACAAAGATCACCAGGACTTGTTCTGGGAAACAAAATTGTATTATTCCACTTCTCCTCTCATGATCGGGAAACTGCAAATCTCCCAGTATGCAAAACCAGCGTAAAGGCGCTTAACCACACCTACCAGAAGTAGCACCTACCTATTTGTAAGAGCTATAACTTTTTTTTTTTTTTTAGTTTGACCATTCCAATAATTTTTATTTCTTTTTCTCATGATGGCCTTATTTCCTATTTTTTGTTGAAATTGATGTATAGTCAGCACCCTGCGTCGTATCTGGTGTGCAAATGTGCAAGACTGCCCTATACAGTATATCCTTCGCAATTAAATCCCAGCCTTTAGTAATGCAAGAAACGACTTTTTTTTTTATGACATAAATTAAATTGTATAACTGGACTAGACAATTCAGTAAGATCAGTTTAGAAGTCATTTCAAGGCACCCGTACATGATTGAGGATATCCTGTAGAGAACCTTTGGCAATGTCTGATTCCATCTTAATTCCATCCCCTGTACAATAAGGAAATACTGAAAACACAAATATATATGTACTGTATATATGAGTAAAATACTAGCTGCCAACCATTACATAGACTGGCGAAAATAAATAAAACTATTGGAAACCTAGATTACGCTCTTTTTTTTTTTTTTTTTTTTTTTAGTTCATACTAACTTGTGGATGCAACCACTTAACACTTAGCAGTGAATGTATGGAGAAACATTGATTGCAAAAGAAAGGTCAGTAGAAACAAGGGACAGGGGAAAATTGGTCCAATGATAGAAAACAAGGAACGCAAGAACCAATACCTAAAGGCTCGGTGGTGTGAAAAAAGAAAACACTTAATAGTAAACATATGAAGAAACGGTGATCAAAAACGAATATCACTCACATCATGTTTTTTGTAAGCTCACCATGTTGTGAAGCCACCAAAGACTTCACCAGCATCAATAATTGAGCGCATCATGATGGAAATGGATCCCTTCCACTCGGGCATTGGGGCAAAAACTTTCAGAGTATAATGAAAGCAAGGAGGAGCGAAAGCAACGATACTTCACAGGTCCGGACCTAAATAGGGAAACCAAACACTGAAGAACAATAACCTAATGGGCGATGTTACAGGGGGAGGGGTTTAAGAATAGGAATGCTCATGTTTATGAACCAAAAGCAAAAACAAGTTCGGATGTGGTATCAATGGGAAACAACACAGCAATTCTAGGTGAAGTAACCAAACCCTAAACCCCGAGACCCCACAACGCACAGAACCGACGACATTGAAAAGATAAACTCCCAACCCAGGGAAAGCAATTATAGTATAAAAGGATGTAGCATTATGCAATATTTTTATAGGATACTGTGATGGTGAAGTATAAAATGTCCACGAATGCGACTGAACCCAGAGCTCTAACTGTAACCTCCACTTACCATTGAGCTATATCGTAATCACGGCAACAGGCCTACTCTGAAAAGGAAAAAACCCGATGAGGGAAAATCCCTCATGCTGAGGGAATCACTATCCGAAATGAACAAATAACCCATCACAAAGGGTGCGGCTCCAAATACGGAACACTAGACCAAACAAAGGAACAAAACGTGGTTAATAAAGTTGAGAAGCATTAAATCATCAAGGTGGCGCATGATGGAAAGACCCCGTCACGTAATTAATGACCATTAAAGGAAAGAAGTAAAATGACAATGTAATAACATGAATAAAACAACCCAAAGAAGGAATGTGTCATAAATTAAAGTCAGTCTGCAAAGCAACCAAAAATGCAGAAAAAACGGTGACAGTGTGGGACCCGATGTGTGATGATGCATGTTACTGATGTAAACCTGAGAGAGGAGATGGAATCGGATATCTACAGTATAATATATATTTCTATATATACACATACAAAAACACACTTGCCGTAAATGGCATTATCGGATATTTCGGGGTTAACAATTAACCCTTGGAAGACATTATTGGAAACACCGTTGTTAAGGCTAAACACATGGATGCAGATATACCTAACGGGGCTCAGTGGGTGCTCTCGTCCACTAAAACCCGCCGCCTTTAGAAAGACAGCGTGGCTCAGGGCTCATCCCAACTGAATGCCGGCCTCCTTAACCGTGGGCGTAACACTACTCAGACAACACAGGGTGAGGGAACCACAATAATTAGACTTTATTGGATCCCCAAACAATTAACGGCACATAACACATAACCAGCAAAACACACCAATGTAACAGGCAACAGAGTCTCACCCTTCCGCTGGCTCACCAGGGATTTAGAATGTCCATGCCTCAGAGCTTCCAGGGCCACTTACTCCAATCCAGCAGCACCCCGCTTTTGGCGGGCACCCACCGAGAAAGGAATAGCGCCAGATTTAGGAAGCTGTGTGAGGTCTGCAAAGTCTGTACCAGGTGACTGAACTGTCCCAACCTGAGTGTCCTTCTTAGGTAGTCCTGGTATGATGTTCCAATCCTGGCAGCCGGAGTCGAAATCCCTAGGCTGTGGATATGGTCTCCAACCGGAACCGGAGTCCCTAGATTGAAGCCATAAGACATCCTGATCCTCTAGTCAGCTCCTGAGAGCTTAGACTGGATCCATCAGCATCCATTAAACACCTGGTGGCTTAAAGAAGTCCCTTTTATAGCCACAGCCTTCCACTTAGATACACTGCGTCCTCATCGATTGGTTGGACAAGATCACCTCTCCCATTGGATGAATTTCAAGCTGCATGGATAATGTTCATTTAAATGATGTGCAAAGAAAGACTCAGTATATCTACATGGAGTCTGCAAGTCACCGACTAGACAATGGCTACTAAGGTAATGACATTAGCAATACACAACTACATTACAATGTTTACTGGAAGAGTCTAGAGAAACAATACGTCTGGCTTTCAGTGGCCAACACAATTATATGAGTCAACAAGAGTCTTGTAAAAACAATGAGGGACTTATCCCCCGTCTATAAACAATCTATCATCCTGTCTGGCTGAATTTTAAGAAACTTTCACCCATGAGAGTCCATGTCGTCACAGGCATTATCGGATATTTTGGGGTTAACAATTAACCCTTGGAAGAAATTATTGGAAACACCGTTGTTAAGGCTGAACACATGGATGCAGATATACCTAAATTAATTACTGGTAATACCAAAATTAAAGAATACAAACTCTCACTGAATAATTATTATTCATATAAACGATCAAGTAATGGAGCCGCGACATCATCTAATAATGAATGGTTAATAATAATAATAATAATGAGGTAGGTGACCTGATGATAGGGGGCAGCAAAGGGGTGTCATAACAGAAACTGTCCCTGAGCAGGGGTGGATCCAGAGACCCCAGTATGGCAGAACAAGTAAAGCATCAGTGGCAAACCCCCAAAAGCAGGTCCAAAGTGTGAACCTTATAAATGGCAACTCGGTAACTTACATCTCTCTGAGAAACGCGGGGGATGAAATACTTGACGCCATGTTCTCATCCATTGCACTTTAATTGGTGGATGCCTACTTGCTATAACCCTCTCACCAAACCGCTGCACGACAGCCTATACAAACAGTCATTGTGCAACCCTGAACTGGAAACGCCTGTTTTTGTTTTGTTTTTTTTTTCTTTCTTCTTCTTCTTCATCTGCGGGTTCTTTTAGGATACTGCGGTTACTAGCAGGGGGTTAGTGGACACTTTATTAATTCCTAGGGATCTGGTTAACTAAAGCTTTTTTTTTTTTTATATTAAAATCATTATAGTTATTATTATTATTATTATAAATGTAACTTCAGGAAGGCAGACGGTGGTGGCCGCCTGCAGGAGTACCGGTACAACAACCGGCGGAACCGTAGGGACCGGGCCAGGGTTGGAGCCCGTCGGCCCTGAACCCGGGGAGTCAACCCTTTACCGAAGCACCAGAAACCGGGTACTCAGACCCCGTCCTAGCTTAGAAGCCACTGAGTTTAGGCAAATTAACTGATTGCAGTCTGGACCTCACAGGTTCATCCTCACCCAAAGTCCCGAAAGAAGGCAAAAGCCCACCAATACCGGGTGAGAGCCACCGCCAAGGGCCAAACATCCGCCGGGCCAGCGCCTGCGGGCAACCGAGGGCTCCTCCGGCAGCTAAACACCGGGGAGCGGGCTACCACTGTCCAGGCAGGGGAGCCAAAAACCACAACAAGAGGTGCAAGGGAAAGGGGCCACCATCAACCTCACAAGGGACACAAGCAGCCGGCTGCGGGACCCGACCATACCCAAACTTTGGTTTACCAGTGACTTTGAGTGTGAATTAATCGTGAGTACACCAGTGCCATCCGGGCCCGACACTGCACCACAGCACGACACCCTGAACCCCGACAACAACACCGTCGCCCGTCCCACCGGGCTAACATCTAGGCTGCGGCCACAATACCGCTCCCGGGAGCCCCCCCTTCACTCCAGCCGCAGCGGAGGTGCATGCCGTCACCACGACTCGTGGGTGGAGTCACGACCCATACAACGACAACATGGCCCCCGGCTGCGAACCTCGTCCCACACCACCACCCCACTGCCTCCCCTTAACGGAGCGACGTGGCCCCCAGTCCGGAGGCGCTCGAGCCACGACAACCCGAGCCCAGACCTCGAGCGGCTCGGCCCGAGAAGCGGAGCGGCTGAGCACCTCTCAGAGCAGTACACATCCCCATCCCTCCTGATAGTCTGGGATGGCAGCGGTTAGATCGACTGCCGTACTCACTCTCTCCAGGTTCACAGCGGGGACAGCTGCCTCCGGGTCCCACAGAGTGGGGAAAGACCGGAAAAGGCAGGGAGTGAGATTATAAAGGGGGGAAGTAGGAGGAGGAGAGAAGAATTATTGGCTGCAACAAACGGGGAGGAGGCAGAAAATTAAATGGGACGACCAGATTAACCCCTTATTACGGGGCACAGCAGTCAGGGGGCACCCAGTCAAATACTGGAATGCTCCACATAGTGAATAAAGTCTGAAATGAATAAGAATGAATTCCCTTTTCCGGTACTTGTACACAGTACATGAATCAGCACTGTACAATCCCTTATGCCCATACTGTACTTACATGAGACGTTGATTTCATGCAGCATTTTAACATTAAGCAGTTCTACCTCAGATCATTGCTCTTAGAGGCACCATACAGACAGTCAGTGCACAATTTTATATTGATAGAAGGTGTAGTTCAGAAACCTGAATAGTTGTGAAAATTTAGGCTAATTTGGTTACAAAAGTTAAAGGGGTTGTCTGACCTTAGGCTACAAGTCTGCATTCACTCTATGCATACCTCCCAACTTTTAAAGAAGGGAAAGAGGGACAAAGTTTGCGGCGCGCGGCGCGCACCGCGGCAATTTTTAGGTCACGCCCCTAACCACACCCATTTTACAAATGGCCACACCCATATCCACTCCCCATCTACACCCATCCAGCAAACAAACTGCAGAAGCTGTCCATGATCGCTCTGAGCTACCACAGATCAGCAATGTGCAGAACAGGCAGGGAGTTAACTACAGGGTGTGCAGGCGGCTAGGACCCAGGAGGAGAGCTGAACAGGGTGTGCAGGCAGCTAAAACCCAGGAGGAGAGCTGAACAGGGTGTGCAGGCAGCTAGGACCCAGGAGGAGAGCTGAACAGGGTGTGCAGGCAGATAGGAATGAGGAGGAGAGCTGAAAAGGGTGTGCAGGCAGCTAGGACCCAGCAGAAGAGCTGAACAGGGTGTGCAGGCAGCTAGGACCCAGGAGGAGAGCTGAACAGGGTGTGCAGGCAGCTAGGACCCAGGAGGAGAGCTGAACAGGCTGTGCAGGCAGCTAGGACCTAGGAGGAAAGCTGAACAGGGTGTGCAGGCAGCTAGGACCCAGGCGGAGGGCTGAACAGGGTGTGCAGGCAGCTAGGACCTAGGAGGAGAGCTGAACAGGGTGTGCAGGCAGCTAGGACCATGGAGGAGGGCTGAACAGGGTGTGCAGGCAGCTAGGACCTAGGAGGAGAGCTGAACAGGGTGTGCAGCTAAGGGTATGTTCACACATCAGGTTTTTGCTGTGCAACACAATCCGGCACCTTGCCGGAAAAACGTATCTGGGTTTTTTTTTGCCGCCGGGTCTGGTTTTTCCTCATAGACATTTATTAGCGCCGGATTGTGCCGCATGTACTTGCATTTGATCCGGTTTTTGCCTGATGCGGCAAAAATCGTCACTCCGGCGGCCGCACAGGACGCAGAGAGGAACGTTTTTCCAAGCGGCAAAAAAATGCATAGCGCCGGGTGCGGCGCTGTGCGGCATGGTGCATAATGAAAGTCTATGCGAGCCGGATTTGGTGTCATGCTTCAAATGCCGGAAGCATGTACCGTATCCGGTATTTACTTCTGAGCATGCCCAGAAGTGATATAAATTCATTGCTTGTCAGAAAATCAATCAATCACTCACTCTCTCTCAAACTCTCTCACTCACTGACTGACTCACTGACTCATTCACTCACTATCACCCACTCACCGATCACCGGCGCAGGGCTGCACGGCTGTCACACTGCTCCGGCGGCTTCTCCTGATTTGAAAAAGCCGGCCGCTCATTATTCAATCTCGTATTCCCTGCTTTCCCCGCACATCGGCGCCTATGATTAGTTGCAGGCAGACACGCCCCCACGCTGAGTGACAGCTGTCTCACTGCAACCAATCACAGCCGCCGGTGGGCGGGTTAATATTGTGCAGTAAAATAAATAAATAATTAAAAGTAAAACGGCGTGCGGTTCCCCCCCAATTTTGATACAAGCCAAGATAAAGCCACATGGCTGAAGGCTGGTATTCTCAGGATGGGGAGCTCTACGTTATGGGAAGCCCCCCAGCCTAAAAATATCAGCCAGCAGCAGCCCGGAATTGCCGCCATTAGATGCGACAGTCCCGGGACTCTACCCGGCTCTTCCCGAATTGACCTGGTGCGGTGGCAATCGGGGTAATAAGGGGTTAATCATGGCAGGCGTCTATGAGACACCCCCTATGATTAACCTGTAAGTGAAAGTAAATAAACACATACACCCAAAAAAATCCTTTATTTGGAATAAAAGACAAAAAAACACCCTCTTTCACCATTTTATTAAAATCCGCAAATACCTCTCCAGGTCCGACGTAATCCACAGAGGTCCCGCGACGCTCTCAGCTCTACTACATGAAGCTGACAGGCAGTAGAACACCGCCTCTCTCTATCAGCTCCACGCAGCAACTGAAGGGAGTCGCGCTGTCAGCGGTGACGTCACTGAGGTAATGCCGGGTTGTGTGCGGTGAAGATGCGTGCAGGGTAGTGCCGGCGTGTGCGGTGATAATGCGTGCGGTAATGCAGGGGTGTGCGGTGATGATGCGTGTGAGGTAGTGCCTGCCTGTGCAGTGATGATGCATGCTGGGTAGTGCTGGCGTGTGCGATGATGATGCGTGTGAGGTAGTGCCTGCCTGTGCGGTGATGATGCGTGCTGGGTAGTGCTGGCATGTGCGGTGATGATGCATGTGAGGTAGTGCCTGCCTGTGCAGTGATGATGCTTGCTGGGTAGTGCTGGCGTGTGCGGTGATGATGCGTGTGAGGTAGTGCCTGCCTGTTCGGTGATGATGCGTGCTGGGTAGTGCTGGCGTGTGCGGTGATGATGCGTGTGAGGTAGTGCCGGTGTTTGTGCAGTGATGGGGGGGTCTCTGTCTCTCTCTCAGCATAACAAAAAAAACAAAAAAAACAAAAAAAACGGATCCATCGCATCAGTTTTTTCACAATCTGAGACGGATCCGTTGCATCAGGCACAAACCGGATTGTGCCTGATTGGAAAAAACTGATGTGTGAACTTAGCCTAAGGCGGGCTTTGCACGTTGCGACATCGCAAGCCGATGCTGCGATGTCGCACACGATAGTCCCCGTTGCAGGTACGATATCTTGTGATAGCTGGCGTAGTGAAAATTATCGCTACTCCAGCTTCACATGCACTCACCTGCCCTGCGACCGTCACTCTGGCCGGCGACCTGCCTCCTTCCTAAGGGGGCGGGCCGTGCGGCGTCATAGCGACGTCACAAGGCAGGCGGCCAATAGCGGCGGAGGGGAGGAGATGAGCAGGATGTAAACATCCTGCCCACCTCCTTCCTTCCATAGAGCCGCCGGCGGCAGGTAAGGTGAAGTTCCTCGCTCCTGCGGCGTAACACACAGTGATGTGTGCTGCCGCAGGAACGAGGAACAACATCGTACCTGTCGCGTCAGCATAATTATGGAAAAGTCGGAGCCTGCAACGATGATACGATAACGACGCTTTTGCGCTCGTTAATCGTATCATCTAGAATTTAAAAACAACGATGTCGAAAGTGACGCCGGATGTGCGTCACTTTCGATTTGACCCCACCAACATCGCACATGCGATGTTGCAACGTGCAAAGCCGCCCTAAGGCTGCTTTCACACATCCGGTTTTTGCCGTGCGGCACAATACGGCGCTCTGCTGGAAAAACGCAACCGTTTTTTTTTTGCCGCCGGTTGCGGTTTTTCCTGCATAGACTTACATTAGTGCCGTATTGTGCCGCATGGGCTTGCATTCGGTCCGGTTTTTGCCACATGCGGCAGATTTAGCCGATGCGGCGGCCGCATGGAATGGTGCCTGGCATGTTTTTTTTGTCCAGCAAAAAAAACCGCATCGCGCCGCATCCGGCGCGATTTGCAATACATGCCTATGGATGCCGCATGCGGTTTTTTCCACTGCGCATGCTCAGTAGCCTGCCGCAAGCGGCAAAAACCGGACGGGCCGCATGTAAAAAACTTATGTAAAGGATGCGGTTTTGTCGCCACATCCGTTGCATAGGTTTTAGAGCCGGATTGGCCGGCTCTGCAAAACCGGAGGTGTGAACTTAGCCTAAGATGCAGCAGCTCTGCCAGGCAGGAGATCATGTGGTCGGTAGCTTATAGAAGCATTGGCAATGCTTCTATCTTTGCATATTACCGGCCAGTGCTGTGCACCTGCAGGAGAGGACACAAGTGGTAAATACACACTGTCTTCTCCCCAATGTCTTGATCTACCGTGGTGTGTGCCTGCAGCATTGAGAAGCAAACACTGCACACACGATAGATCAGGACACAAACACACAGGAGTCAGAGAAACAGCTAGAGGAGCACAGGCTCCGGGCTGAGGGGGGGAGGGGAGAGGGGGGAGGGGAGAAGGGGGGATGGAGGGGAGAAGGGGGGAGGGAGGGGAGGTAATCAGCGCTGGGGACATTCATTACCTTAGCAGCAGCAGCACAGAGACTAGCGTGCTCTGCTCTGTAATGCTCAAGACACATGTTAGGATGGTAGGAGGGAAAAGCAGCGAGGCGGGGAGAGAGTGGGTGGGCGGAGCCACGGGATAAAGACCTCCCGCCCGGGGCAACGGGACAAACTCTTCAAAGCGTGATAGTCCCGCTGTATCCGGGACGGTTGGGAGATATGCTCTATGTTACAGCACTCCAGGGTTGCCAAACTAAATTTTTATTTTTTTTGGAAATGTTGGCCTAATGCATATTGATCTGTATGTATTGCAACAAGTATTGTTTGTTTAATATGATGTGATTTTATGTCTACATGCATATTGTTCAGATGTTAACAAAGTTAAAAAAAAAAAAAAAGTCCTCATTCACAGACAGGATGTTCCTCCTCCTTCTCCAAGTGTGTTCATTCTAGTGTGGAGCTGGAAGCTGAAGGTCACAGCAGATTTCTCTCTCCCTCTCCCAGAAACCAGACTGATCCTATTCTCATGTTGTAAGCTGGATATTCTTAATTCTCAATAAATGAACATTCTCTGTTGCTCGCTGTGGACATCATGCTGATTAACCCGCTGCTAACAGGAAAGCTTTTCAAAAAAAAAAATCACAGAAAAAATTTTTTACAGACACATTGTAAAACCATAATAAAATATTATGATTATAAGTAATACACATCACATCACTTGTGGAGGCGGCATTGGACTCTGCTTTTCCTGCACGCTCACACTGGCTAATCTTGTATTGACAGTGCGCTCTCTTGCTGACTTGTTACTTCTGATAAGAGCCAGTGAGCGAGCATACTGTCAGAATATATTGAGCATCTGTCATAAATTACAATTGACGCATGATCAGCAAAACAGGAACAACTTTTTTGATGCTTCATTTCAGGAAGGGAGCAGAGGTCAGGACAAAAGCCTCTGTCTCTTAATGATCTCTAGGGATGAGCATACCTGAACTGTAATGGTCAGGGTTCGAACGAACACTGGGTCTACGGGTCTTGGACCCAAATACAGAGTGTTACCTGTACGTCTTGTTCATGTTCAGGTTTTGTCATCCGAATAAAGCCTGTTGAAACACTGCAGGATTGCCAGATTGTCCAATTGGGTGACACAGTGGGACAGCAGTCCGGTAGTCCGGGAGCAACTTCACCTATGGTCACAAACCATACGGTAGGAACCACCAGCTGTGACCTCAGCTGCACTCACTGCTGTATTGTTGGACTGCTCTGCCACCATGTCACACAATCCAACAGTCCAGCAATTTGACAGCAAATTCAGCTAAAGTTACAGATGGTACCATGGGAATCTCCAGCTGTGACCTCCTGTGATCTGACTGATGTCACCACTTCTCCCAACCCGGGGCTCCCCCACTGCCCTCAAAGCTGCAGTAACTGGTTACGTTACAGCCTCCGGATGTAGCAGAGCCAAGGCTCATTGAGGGGCATCATTGTGGATTACATCAGACATGCGAAGTTAAAGAGGGTACCTGTGCTTTTTATAACAAATAAAGGATCATTCTGCTTGTATGTTTATTTCTTTTGACTTGCAAAGTGAATAATGGGGTGACACCTCCCCATTACTAACCCAGGGCTTGATGGCAGCAGTGATTTTTCACAAATCACATTCTTTATCAACCTCATATATTACCCCGTTAGCTGTTATGTCCTTCATGGTACGTGCCCACAAGCAGGACTCACTGCATCTTGGAGTACTGACCTGCAGGTCCACAAGTCTCCTCCACAGGTGAACGCAGGAGACCGCAGATGCTCTTATAATCTTTCCTTATTGATAGAGAGAAAATGTGACCTTCATCATCCACACAATCCACCGTACCAAAACCAATACCACCATATACAAGGGAAAAATACCGCCACATCGTGACCAGACCACATATTACCACCACATAGTGACCAAAAATAACCACATACAAGAGTCATATAGCAACACCCCATGACCAGACCACAGAGTGACCGAATATTACTGTAATAATGATAGTTTTATAGAATAAAAGATCAATTTACATTTTACTCAAAAATATAAAAAGAAAAATCAGAAAAACTGAACATTTTGCAGTGGTCTCTTCATTTTTGCCAGAGCTGTATATACACAGCACACCACTAATAAATGACAATGAAAAAACTTTATTAAACACCACGCATGTTACAATTATACAAATAAAAAAAAATTAAAATCACAGGGTATGAAACCTCCCAATAAGACCATCAGTCACTCAGCCACAATACAAACAATGTGAAAAGTCAATAATGCTGCACAATAAACAATACATGTGGGGTTAGCCCCAAGCCATTGTAAAGCGGGCTTTACACGCTACGATATATCAAACGATATGTCGTCAGAGTCACATCATAAGTGACGCACATCTGGCATCGTTTGACATATCGTAGCGTGTGACAGCTACAAGCGAGTGTGAACGAGCACCTTATTGTTGCTCGTTTCTATAAACCTGGCTAGCATACAAAAATATGGCGAAGCTCACGTCATTTTTTTTGTAGTTTTTTGGCAAAAAAAATAAAAAAAATGCTTCCCTGGATTTTCCATTGCCAGTGAAGGTAACACCAAGCAGTGGGGGTTAGCATCCAGTAGCTGCTTGGATTACCCTTAGCTAGCAATATAAAAAATGCAGCGGGAGCCCATATATATTTTTTTCATTATTTATTTAAAAAACTAAAAACAAAAAGGGCTTCCCTGTATTTTGATTGCCTGACATCACAGTGCTGTAAAAATAAATCTTTAAAAAAAATGACGTAGCGCTCCACGGTATTTTTGATTCTCAGCGCAGATAAAGCAGACAGCTATGGGTTGCCACCCCCATTTGCCTGGCATTACCTTGGCTGGCAATCAAAATATATGGAAGCCCATTAATTTTTTTTTATTAAAAAAAAAATAGTTAAAAAAAAATGACGTTGGGTCCCCCCATTTTTGATAGCCAGCTAGGGTAAAGCAGAAGGCTCTAGCCTGAAAACCACAGCTGGCAGCTTTACCGTGGTTGGGGATCCAATGTGGAGGTCACCCCAGGCTCTTTTTTTTATAATTATTTTATAAATATTAATATTTACAAAAAAAAAAGGGTCCCCCCCAAATTGGATCACCAGCCAAGGTAAAGCGGGACAGCTGTGGTCTGGTATTCTCAGGGTGGGAAGGTCCACTAGATGCGCCAATCCTGGCGCTTCATCCCAGCTCATCCCGTGCCCAGGTGCAGTGGCAAACGGGGTAATAAATGGGGTTGATACTAGCTGTAAGGTCACCTGACATCAAGCCCAGCAGTTTGTGATGTCATGGCGTCTATCAGATACCCTACATCACAAACGGTCAGTACTGTCAGTACTAACAAAAAAAATAGACAAAAAAAAATTTATTTGAAAAAACACTAAAACATTCCCTGTTTCACCAATTTATTGTAAGGAAAAGAAATAAGGGGGTTCCACGATGACTCTGGACCATCTAGAATATGAGGGGACACGCTCAGGGAACGTATCCCCCATTTTCTAGGAGTGCAGAACCTACATGTGAGGAGTGTGGGTGCAATGAATCTGCACCCACTCTCCCTGGGTCCACAGCAGCAGAGTCCATGTCGTAAGTGTGGCTACCAAAGCTGCAATGCCCTGCTCATGAGGTAAGGGCATGCCTAATCAGGAGAACTATTCTACATTTCCAAATATTGGTATTTGCTGATATTATTGCTATTGCACCTACTATATATTGGGGATAGGATCTTGGAGATGGAATACCCCTTTAAGTCCAGTTATCCAGCTGAATGAATACTAAACAACAGAGCTCGCTATTTAGACATGTTTTCTTGTGGCGTATAACGGACTCTCATGTTTGGTAGTCGTTCAGCAGGGCAACTATAAAATCAAATACCTTCATTTGGAAATGTAGTATAGCTCTCCTGATCAACTATGTTCCTTACCTCATGAGTAGGGCATTGCAGTAGCTTACAGATCCATGGTTACCACCACTCACTGTGTCTGAACACAGGAAGCTGAGCTGACAGCTGCTCTGTGCATGCGGCAGCGTCTATTGTGAAGGAGGGGGCCGCGGGGGATCAACGCTGCACAGGTACCGTGGGACACCGGGGAGCACCGGTGGGGTTATAGGGGGTGACCTGGCAGGGCCTGGGGAGGAGTTTTCTGTCGCACATGCGACAGAAATCAGAGGAGTAGGGTGAATGCGGCCGGCGCACTGCTGTGCGCATCTTGGATTTTCGGGAGGGGGTCGGGGGGGGGCACTTTGGTGACACCGGGGGACCGGGGAGGAGATTTATCTCTCATCTGACATGTCTGTTCATGCCAGATGGGAGATAAATAATTTTTTTACCGGCGCTGTCATTTACTGTAACATGATCACTGGTATACGGTGTATACTGGTGATCACGTGAGCGGGGACCGGAAAAAACGGCCTAAATCATGATCTCCAGGGTCTCAGCTACCCCTAAAACCCCGGAGATTTTCTGACGCTGGGGGGCGCTATTCACTTTTTTCTGCCTGCTGTTTATAAAACGGCAGATTAGAATAAGGCTGCATTCAGACGACCGATCCGTTTTTTGCGGTCCGCAAAAAACGGTCTGTTTTTTTCACGGGTGCATCCGTGTGGCATCCGTTTCCGTTCCGTATTGTTAGGTCCGGGTGGTGGATCCACTGGGCCGTGCACCCCACCGAAGGCCTGGTTGCACGTTAGCCGGAGCACTAGCGTGGCAGGGACTGCGTCCCACAGGGGACGGGTAGAACAGTCACTGGGGCTTTAGAGTTCCTGGAGACAGTGCAGGAATCCGGCACAGGTGCCGGGTAGGAATGTCAGGCAATAGTATTGATCACAGGACACGGCACAAGGGGGACCTGAGCACCTAGCTTTTAAGACAAGGCTTACAAGACACGTTGATCAGGCCCCGCCCACATGGCAAGTCCAGTCTTATATACCCAGCACAGCCTCATGTCATATCCTGCGGCAGCAGTGCTGGGCCCATAAGACCAGGTGAGTGGGCGCGGCCCGACCCTATACAGAAGCATGAGTCAGACACATGAGACTGGGGACAGGACACAGGAAAGCACGAGCGGGAGCGGCAGCCGTGACCGGTGGACACGTGGACCGGATCAGTGGGTAAGGAGCGGTGCCGTGCAGGTGCGACCGGATCAGTGGGTAAGGAGTGGTGCCGGGATGGTGCGACCGGATCAGTGGGTAAGGAGCGGTGCCGAGGCATCGGGAGCGTGACACGTATACGGTCCGTATGTCATCCGTTTGTCATCCGTGTGCCTTCCGTTTATTTGGCGTACTGCCAAAAAACTGACGGAGGGAAAATACATAAATTTACCCAGGATCCATAGCTTCATCCTACATGAGGCGGTCACATGTTCACACCAGTGCCATTTTCTACTGCTTTTCACAGCGTAGAACACTCTGGTGATTTTCTTGTGCTTGTACACTTCATATCAGTCTTTTCTGTCATTATAATGGCAGAAAGACACAATGTCCCACTCTCCTGCATTTTGTAATTTTCCACCCTTTGGTGCCTTTCATTTGGCACTAAGGGGTGCTTAGCCTTGTATTTACCAAAATAAATAAATTTAAAAAAAAAATGATGTGGGGTTCCCCCTATTTTTGTAGCCAGCTAGGGTAAAGCAGACGGCTGCAGCCTGCAGACCACAGCTGGCAGCTTCACCTTAGCTGGTAATCCAAAACTGAGGGCACCCCATGCTGTTATTTTAAATTAAATAAATAATTAAAAAAAAAAAAACACGTAGGGGTCCCCCCAAAATTGGACCACCAGCCAAGGTAAAGCAGACAGCTGGGGTCTGATATTCTCAGACTAGGGAGGTCCATGGTTATTGGACTCTCCCCAGCCTAAAAAAAGCAGGCCGCAGCCGCCCCAGAAGTGGCGCATCCATTAGATGTGCCAATCCTGGTGCTTCGCCCCAGCTCATCCCGTGCCCTGGTGCGGTGGCAAACGGGGTAATATAAGGGGTTAATACCAGATGTGTAATGTCACCTGGCATCAAGCCCTGGGGTTCGTGATGTCACGCGTCTATCAGATACCCGACATCACCAACCCAGTCAGTAATAAAAAAAAAATAGAAGACAAACACATTTTTATTTGAAAAAACACTGCCCAATACATTCCCTCTTTCATCAATTTATTAGAAAGAAAAACAAATCCAGGTCTAATGTAATCCAAGCGGTTACCATGACGATCTATACCATAGTCACTGTCCCAGCCATTGAAGAACAGAATGCTCCCCATTTGCTGGGAGAGCAATGCAGTGACCTGAGCTAACATCAATAGGTCAGCCCAGGTTACTGCAGGGCATGACAAGTGCTGCTGTCAGCGAGGTACATTACCTGCGGTGACGATCTCCTGCACGCCTGATAGCAGACCTGTCTCTGACTTCAATGACCTTTACAGCCAAGTATCACGAGAGCCTGTGACGTCACCACTAGTGACAGTCTCAGGCCGCAGTGAGAGGAGATGTGACAAGCGGCGGCCATGGAGGACAGTGACAGCGGGAGGGCGGGACTTCATCACCGCAGGTAAGCCGAGCGGGGTAATGCGTGCCGAGTGCCAGGTGGGCAGAGCCTAGCGGGGCCATGTGGGCAGAGTGCCAGGTGGGCGGAGCCTAACGGGGCCATGTGGGCAGAGTGCCAGGTGGGCGGAGCCTAGTGGGGCCATGTGTGCAGAGTGCCAGGTGGGCGGAGCCTAGCAGGGCCATGTGTGCAGAGTGCCAGGTGGGCGGAGCCTAGCGGGGCCATGTGTGCAGAGTGCAAGGTGGGCAGAGCCTAGTGGGACCATGGGTGCAGAGTGCCAGGTGGGCGGAGCCTAGTGAGTGGGGCCATGTGTGCAGAGTGCCAGGTGAGCGGAGAGTGGGTGGAGCCTAGTGGGGCCATGTATGCGGGCGGCATTGTGCGATGTGGGTGGAGCCTAGCGGGGCCATGTGGCACTGAGGACGTCAGTGTCGTGGACTACATGGCTGGGGACAGGTGAGTGTGTGTGAGTGTGTGTGTACATGCCGCGTGCAGGAGGGGGCGGAGCGAGCTGAGCAGGGAAGTGTCGGCTCTCTGCATACCTAACCAGGGTAAATATCGGGTTACTAACCAAAGCGCTTTGCTTGGATACCCGATGTTTATCTTGGTTACCAGTTTAGCGCAGACTGCCAGCGATGGCTCCCTGCACACTGTAGCTGTAAAAAGCCACGCTTTTGCTGATAGAACCGTTCTCGAACGTAACTCGAACTGTCGAGCTTTTAGCAAAAAGCTCAAGTTTTAGTTCGATCTAGAACACCCCCCAAAATCACTCGAACCGCGAACTGGCGAACCGCAAACCACGAACCGCGCTCAACTCTAGCTACTACAGAAGGCTCATCAAGGGCTACACAAAGATGGCATTGCCTTTGCAAGAGCTCCTGGTAGGCCAAGCAAAGAAGAAAGGAAAGACCTCCGGCCCACCGTTTCACTGGGGAGAAGCAGAAGAACACTCCTTCAGACAAATGATAGGGGCCTTGATGGGTGAAGAGATCCTAGCCTACCCTGATTACAGTCTACCATTTGAACTGTATACAGATGCCAGTAATGTGGGACTGGGAGCAGTGCTTCCACAGGTGCAGAAAGGCAAGGAACGTGTGATTGCTTATGCCAGCAGGAAGCTCAGGCCTACTGAAAGAAACTCAGAAAATTATAGCTCATTTAAGCTAGAGTTCCTGCCCATAGTCTGGCTATCACAGAGCGATTCAAGCACTACCTGGCAGCCACCAAATTCACCATTTTCACAGATAACAACCCCCTGACTCACTTGGATACTGCTAAATTGGGTGCCATGGAGCAACATTGGGTAGCCCGGCTGGCAAACTATGATTTCACTGTCAAGTATCGAGCTGGCCGCAAGAATGGCAACACAGATGCTCTGTTCAGGATGCCTCACCTAGCAGACGAGGGTGAAGATGTGGATGACCTTGAAGAGATTGAGCTGCCAGCGTTCCATCGCCAAAGAGCCAAACAGTGTCTGCAGTCGTGTACCAGCCACCAAGAGGTGACCCTGAATCCGCTACCTCACTACAACTGGAAGGAGACACAGGAAAACGATCCAGCGGTAGGCTTGGTAAAGAAGCTGATCACCCAACCTGGCGCCAACCTTGACCCAGGAGCCCCACCTGAGGCACAGTACCTATGGAAGGAGAGGGGTCGATTATTCATCTATCAAGACAAACTCTACAGGAGCATCATTGACCCGAGGACGCATGAGAAGGGGTGGCAGGTGATTGTACCACAGAAGGATACAAGGATGGTGCTAGAAGCCTATCACAATGGCGCAGGCCACTTTGGTTAGAAGAAACTGGAGGCACTACTTAAAGCCAGATTCTACTGGGTAGGCATAAGATCCGCCCTAAAGAAGTGATGTCGAAACTGCGGGCCCTGCAATCTCAGAAGAAAAGACCATCACAGCCAGAAAGCACCGCTCTAGCCAATCCAACCAAACGACCCCTGGAGATCGTGGCCCTAGACCATGTAAAGTTGGCGCCCAGCAGACAAGGCTACAACTACGCTCTCACTATGGTTGATCACTACTCCAGATTCCTGGTGGTAGTACCAGTCAAGGAATTGACCGGTCAGACTGCAGCCAGAGCTTTCCAGACACACTTTTGTCGACCACATGGCTATCCAGATCGAGTGCTCACTGACCAAGGCCCAGCCTTTGAAGCTGAGGTGTTTAAGGAATTTTTTAACCTTTACGGTTGCAAGAAGATCCATACCACGCCTTACAATCCTCAGACTAATGGCATGTGTGAAAAGATGAATCACATTATCCTTGACGTTCTGAAGACTCTCCCACTGGAAGAAAGGAGCCAGTGGCCAGAAAAGCTGCCTGACTTGGTGGACATGTATAACAACATCCCTGTGAGTTCCACGAACTGCACACCGGCATACCTGATGAGAGCCAGACCTGGAAGACTGCCAGTAGATCTGGAAATGGGAATTGAGACCCCTGAAGACCCTCTACAAGATGTTGATTGGGATTCCACCCGCCAAACCCAATACAAGAAAGTGCAAGAGTGTGTAGAGCAAAACATGACCCAGCAGCGGGAAAAGCAAGAGAAAGCCTACAATTAAAATGCACCTGCTACTCCCTTAAAGCCAGGAGAAGTAGTCCGAAAGAGAAGACGTCAAACTCGACAATCACTGGGAAGAAGAACCCTATACTGTGTTACCACCGACACTTAGTCGTGAAAAGACATGCCTTATCAGCAAAGATGGAGGAAAGACAACAGCTGTCGTTTCTAGAGATCGCTGTAAGAGATGTCCTGAACAGCTAAGAATCCCTCAAGAAGTTTCCAACCCTTCGCCAGTCGAAGAACCAAGCAAAAAGATGATCCATACTGTACTTGGAGATTTTCCAGCAAGTTGGCCTCAATATAATGGAGCAATTGTTATTCCAGTCATTACCTTCCCTCAACCCAGAGAAGAAGTAAGAGAACCAGAAGAACCTGTTCAGAACCTTGAAGAGCCAAGTGAAGCTGAATCACAAGACCATGCACTAGTATCAGCACCCAGTGCACCTATCATTCACATTGAGACACATACACCGGGTGGGATAACACAACCTCAGACAGATGACAGTATAGTACTGCGTAGATCAACCCGCAGCAACTTTGGTCAGCCCCCATTATGGTATAGAGAAAGTACAGTTTAGTCTAAAATGATAGTATAAAATGTAATGTTTAACCTGTTTACAGTTAAATAACGTTTAAGAATGTGCCACAAGGATTATTGTGAGAACTCTTTAAAATGTTTTCTTTGCACTTGGTTACGTGCACTTTAAAAATATGGACCAAAGGTTATGAACTGACTATAACCACAAAGTCTTGCATTGTAAAAAGTTACCTCCTTGGTACCAACCATCAGAGTCTGCCTGTTTAGGGGCATGGCTCTGCACCAACAAGGGGGCATGCCTGTTTATGGGGCCTGCCCTCCAACACTCGGAAGCGGGTATGCCCGTTTATGGGGCCTACCTTAAACCACCCTTCTCAGGAGAGGAAAATTGGAGGAAAGGTCTGAGGAAACGGATGGCCCAGCCCTGGTCACCAAAAGGACCGGTGACCTACCTCCTGGAGATTTTTGGGTGGGTTTCGGACTTGTGGGTGGTTGGTGGTGGAATGGTACTGGTATGTTTAAATGTAAATAGTTGCCCCTGTGTGGGAAAAGTTGTAATTAAAAACATTTTCTTGTCTTTGCAGCCCGAGGACGTGCTGATGATAACCAAGGGGGAATCTGGCGTCCCTGACCTAGTCAGGCACCACAGAGTATTGCACCCATGCTAGAGCAGTGCTTCTGGGTAATCTCCCAAAGGCCAGGATGAGGTGTGCACACACACAAACACATAGTGACTAGGTTTCCCACACCATTAGAAGGGATCCTTTGGTAGCCAGAAGGGGTTAACTTTCAATTCCCAGCAAGGGGTGTGTTCAGAGGCTGGTTGCTAGGAAGCAGTGCAGACAGGAAGAGAAGGAGGAGCAAGCAGTCTGAGGCAGAGTGTTGAGAAGTGTGGAAGGGAGCAGACAAACAGCCATGTCAGCCAGACCCTGTAGAGTGTAGTAGCTGTCAAGGGGTGAGATCGGGTACCTGTGGATCAGCCTGAAAGACACCTACAGAGAGGTGGCCGAGTACGGGGATCACAGGTATTCCAGCACGCAAGGGAACACAGGTCCTCAGAGCAGAAATCTGATTGTCTGGAGTTGCTCAACCTGCCGGTGAGGATACTTGTGGTACCTCACCAGAAACAGAGTCCGAGCCTTAGCAGCAACAAGGGGACCCACAAGGGGACAGGGCCAGAAGCCATCTCAACAAGGTCTACGCTGCCGGCAGACGGGCCAGAGAGGAGAGCGGGGCAGAAACAGCTTCCCTGGAGGAGTCCCACCATACTGCAAGTAAGGGGTCCTCCCAAACAAAAGGAGTGCAAGGAGGGCGAGTTGATAGCTACCCTCAGAACGGCCCTCAGGAATTACTGGTTCCACCTGGTTATCACAGTGTCCTCGGGCCTCTCACGGAAACAACCAAAAGTGAGCAAACAAGTTAAAAGAATTTCTGGACTGTGTTTGAGTTATTCTGCGACCTGTGGTGCCACACACCTACACAGGGCCTTGGGGCCTGCCTCACTCGCGGGAGGCCACTACAACTAACTGTACCCAACATGAGCCCCAGGTGTCCCCTTACACTGCAGTGGAGGTCCCCACTGATCGCAATACCAAGAGTGGCGTCACGAAACTACATATAAAAAAAGAGACACCTTACCTGTGATCAGACTGTCCCTCCACGTGGAGTCACTGAAGGTAGTGCACCGCTGCACACCCGGTGGGGCACCACATCATCTGCTGAAGCCCAAGGTACAGTACCTCGGGCATGTGGTGAGCGCAGAAGGCGTAGCCCCAGATCCTGAGAAGATTCCTGCTATCCAGAGCTGGCCGCGACCAACCACGGTGAAAGAGGTGAGGCAGTTTTTGGGCCTGGTGGGTTACAACCGCCGTTTCATCAAAGGGTACACGAAGATGGCCACGCCCATGCAAGACCTCTTCGTGGGACAGACCAAGAATGGTAGATCCTCCGGACCCCCGTTTGTCTGGGGAGAGGTGCATGAAGAATCTTTTCAACAGTTGAAGTCGGCCCTGACAATGGAAAAAATCTTGGCCTATCCTGATTACAGCCTACCGTTCGTCCTCTATACTGATGCCAGCAATGTGGGCCTGGGTGCGGTCCTGTCCCAAATACAGGATGGAAAAGAGAAGGTGATTGCCTACGCCAATCGGAAGCTCCGGCCAACGGAGAGGAACCCCGAGAATTACAGTTCCTTCAAGCTCGAGTTCCTGGCCCTTGTGTGGGCCATAACGGAGAGGTTTAAACACTACCTCACGGCGGTGAAGTTTACTTTGTATATGGATAACAACCCGTTGATGCACCTGGATACGGCCAAGCTGGGTGCCTTGGAACAGCTGTGGATGGCGCGGCTGTCCAATTACGACTTCACCATCAAATTCCCGGGCTGGCCGCAAGAACACCAACGCGGACGGGCTGTCCCGGATGCCCCATCTGCCTGATGAAGGGATGGAGGAAGACACCTTGGAGGAAATCGAGCTGCCCGCATTCCATCGGCCCCGAGGTGAGAAGCCTTGCGTTCACCAGCAGCAGGCGAGCTTCGACCCACTGCCCAGCCACGGGTGGCAGGAAGCCCAGGATCAGGAGCCTACAGTTCAACTGGTCAAGACAATGATTGCCCAGGGTTCTTCCCGGATGAACCCCGCAGCTCCCTCCGAAGCCCAGCGGTTGTGGAAAGAGAGAGACCGGCTGGACCTGTATCAAGGGAAGCGTTATAAGAGGATCAATCAACCCAAAAAAGACCCACGAGAAGGTGTGCCAGCTGGTGGTGCCCCAGGCGTGCGTACCCAAGGTCCTGCAGGCCTACCATGATGGCGCAGGATACTTCGGCTGGAAGAAGCTGGAAATGCTGTTGAGGGAGCTGTATTACTGGAGCGGGATGTGAGAGTCCGTGGAAGCCTGGTGCCGAGAGTGTGGCCCCTGTACACTGAGGAGGCGGGACGAAACCAGTCAGAAGGCCCCGCTACAACCGATTGTCATCCGCCAGCCTCTGGAATTTGTCACCTTGGACCACGTCAAGCTCACGCCCAGCCGAAGCGGGTACACTTATGCTCTGACCATTGTCGACCACTACTCCAGATTTATGGTGGTTGTCCCCGTTAAGGACTTGACAGGCCGCACTGCAGCTAGGGCTTTCCAGGCCTACTTCTGCCGGCCACATGGCTATCCAGAAAAGGTGCTCACAGATCAGGGACCAGCCTTTGAAGCGGAGGTGTTCCAGGAGTTCTGCCACTTGTACGGGTGCAAGAAGATCCGGACCACGCCTTACCATGCCCAAACTAATGGAATGTGTGAAAAGATGAACCATCTAGTCCTAAACTTCCTTAAGACATTACCACTGGAAGAACGGAATCTGTGGCCGGAGAGGCTACCTGATCTAGTGGACATGTAAAATAACATACCCTGCAGCTCAACCAAGTGCACCCCCGTGTACCTGATGAGGCCCCGGCCGGGACGGCTACCAGTGGATCTGGAAATGGATGTAGAAGTTGCCCGAAACTCTCCCTCCCACTGGCAATTGGGATGCCAAGCGGCAGACGCAGTACCAACGGATCCAAGAGTATGTGGAAAGGAATCTGCGTCAAAGTCGAGAAAAGCAGGAGCGGCGCTTCAACAAGCGGGCTCAGGCTGTTCCCTTTGGGCCTGGAGATGTGGTGCTGAAGTGCCAACGGAGAACCCATAAGCTTGACGATCAATGGGAGAGGACCCCCTATGTCGTCCAGCCAACTGGATGGGAGAATGAGAAAACCTATCTGATTAGTCATGACCAGGGGAAAACCACAGCCACCGATTCCAGGGACCACCTGAAGAGATGCCCGGGTTCCCTTAGGCTGGAAGAGGAGGGCCCTGTGCCCATGTCAAGCGTGGAGGAGAAGAAGGGGGTGATCCGTACGGTGATGGTAGACTTCCCAGCTGACTGGCCTACGCAGAATGGCGCGGTGATTGTTCCTGTAATAATTTTCCCACAACCTGTGGAAGAAATGGAGCTGCAAGTGCCCGCCAGTGAGCCACTCGAGCTAGCTCCCAGGGATGCATCTACACCATGCCCCCGCAGATCTCTTCCCACCACACCTGACACTAGGGAAGAGGAACTGGCCGTTCTCTCTCTCCCGTTGCTTTCCCCTGAGAATAGGGGACCCCGGAGGTCCACACGCCCTAACCTAGGTCAGCTCCCGCTTAGGTACAGGGAAACTGCCATCTAGAAGGGGTACAGTTGTTGATTATGTACATATGTGTGCGAATGAATACCAATCACCCGAGACTCTCACCTGATTCACAAAAGCAGCAGGAGTCAAAGGTAGCAGATCCCGGGGTTCTGCAGAAGGCACGTTCGCTCACTGCCACTGTTCAGACCCCACAGCTCAACGACTTGCATCGCTCCAGAAGTCTTTTTGGCCTGCCGGTTCACCAGCTGAAATGCGATGTGCCGACGCGCAGGAATTTGAATCTGCACATGTTGCAGCAACTGTGGTAGCACGCCCGAGCCCTGCTGCAATACATTATGACATATAGCCTGGGCCAACGAAATCCAGAGGTGGGGCAAATCACGCTGCTGGAGTGGTCTCAGATTAAGGACCTATGCACCATTCTGCACAATTTCGAAATGGTGACGAAGATGTTTAGCGCTGATGATGCCATTATCAACATGACAATTCCGGTCATATACATGCTGGAGCACACTCTAAAGAGTATTTGGAGTCAGGTGGTGAGACAAGAGAAAGGGGAGGAAGTACAGGAGTCATATGCGGAAGGGATAACAAGATCTCCAAGGTCCAGATGGTCAGCAGCACCAAGGCAGCAGGCATGGGATGGTGGGGAGAGGGATTAACAAGGGCGCACGGCAGCAGCCAAACTGTTGAGAAAGGTGCAGAAGCCCAGGAAGAAATGGAGGATGAACTGGCGATGGGCATGGAAGAATCAGCAGATGAGTGAGACCTTGATCACATTTCTGTTGTGCAAGGTTGGGGGGAGAGGGCCACCAACCCAGCAAGGACTTGTTCCTCCTGGATGCGCAAGACACATGAGCGCCTTCTTGCTGCACTACATACAACATGACCCTCGGATTGTCAGAATTAGAAGTAATGCTGACTACTGGGTTGTCACACTCTTAGTTCCCCGCTACAAGTCAAAATTTGGCGAAATAATTCCTGCCATAGAAAGGGACGCACGTATGCAGGAGTATCAGCAGAAGCTGGTACGCAATCTTAGATCGGCTTTTCCACTAAACACCAGTGCTGCATAGACTGAATCTCCCATTTCTAACTTGCCAACCATGGGACTGTCGAGTCATCACTCAAACTGTACCAGTAACACCGTATCTGGTGGTAACAGCAATTTTATGTACGGTAATCGTTTCATGAATTTTTTATACCATCCTTTGCAAGTCCAGAAGACTCAAAAAGTCTGACATATAGTCAACGCCTGGAGAGGATGATACAAGGGTATCTGCAAGTGAACATCGATGTCATGACTAGAGATGAGCGAACCGGTCGCGGTTCAGCTCGAGGTCGGTTCGCCAAACGGGGGTCCCGTTCGAGTTCGGTTCGTCGAACGTTCGACGAACCAAACTCGAACCAATAGGCTATAATGGGAGGCAATCACAAACACATAAAAATGCATTATAAATGTACACAAACAGTTAATAAACATTGCCATAACACTTACCGGTCCTCGCGATCCCTTCTGCACTCTGTCTCCTGCCGCTATTCCATCCAATGATCGCTGAATCCTCCCGGTGACGGCACTGCCAGCAGAGATGCAGGACCTATCGTGACGTCAAAATAGCCATGTGACCAGTCACGTGGCTATTATCTCATTGGCTACAGACTGGTCACATGACTATGACACGTCATGTAGGACCTGCGAGTGCATCTCTCCGGTACACGGTGCACATATGTGTATCGCCGTGTACCGGCGACATGCTCTAGCACACGGTCGACTCCCCGTTCCATTAGGGACCGGCTGACACAGCCGGTCATTAACGGAGATCACCGTTGCCATAGCAACGCAGTTAGCGGTGACGTCACCGCTAACCGCGGCTCCAAGAGCACCGTTGCTATGGTAACGCGTCTGTCAGCGTTACCGCTGTTACCGCTGACAGCCAGCACTGATCACTCACGGAGTGAAGGCTGCACGCTGCTTCCCGATTGTAGTGAGGATTGTAGTGAGGATGAGGTTCCCCAGCCCCAAGTGATGAGCTGGTGAACCTCATCCTCACTACAATCGTCACTACTACTACACTAGAAAGAAAGAAGACAGAAGAGCAGGATCGTGGAGGGCTGACAGGGGGTAATAAAGATGGAGTCTCTAATGTGTCTGTGTATTTATTTCTATTAAAGTATTTTTTCTCTGTGTGGTGTTTTTTTTTAACCCTTTATTGGAGATTCTTAATGGCCGGGTCAAACGTGCCTGACATTAAGAATCTCTGGCTTAATACTGGCTAGTAAAACAAAGCCAGTATTAACTCATGATTACCCAACAAGCCACCCGGCTCCAGGGCTGTTGGAAGAGTTGGATACAGCGCCAGATGATGGCGCTTCTATGAGAGCGCCATTTTCTGGGACGGCTGCGGACTGAAATCCGCAGCAGAGGCGCCCAGAAACCTCGGGCTAACCTGTGCTGCGGATTCCAATCCCTAGCTGCCTAGTTGTACCCGGCTGGACACAAAAATGGGGCGAAGTCCACGTCATTTGTTTTTTAATTATTTCATGAAATAAGTGAAATAATTAAAAAAAAACGGGCTTCCCTATATGTTTGGTTCCCAGCCGGGTACAAATAGGCAACTGGGGGTTGGAGGCAGCCCGTGGCTGCCTGCTGTACCTGGCTAGCATACAAAAATATGGCGAAGCCCACGTCATTTTTTTGGTGGGCAAAAAAATTCTGCATACAGTCCTGGATGGAGTATGCTGAGCCTTGTAGTTCTGCAGCTGCTGTCTGCTCTTCTCCATACAGACAGCAGCTGCAGAACTACAAGGCTCAGCATACTCCATCCAGGACTGTATGCAGAAGTTTTTTGCCCCCTGAAAAAATTATGTGGGCTTCGCCATATTTTTGTATGCTAGCCAGGTACAGCAGGCAGGTACGGCTGCCCCCAACCCCCAGTTGCCTATTTGTACCTGGCTGGGAACCAAAAATAAAGGGAAGCCCTGTTTTTATTATTTCATGAATTTCATGAAATAATTAGAAAACAAATGACGTAGGCTTCGCCCCATTTTTGTGTCCAGCCAGGTACAACTAGGCAGCTGGAGATTAGAATCCGCAGCACAGGTTGGCCTGAGCTTTCTGGGCCCCACTGCTGAGAATTGCAGTCTGCAGCCGCCTCAGAAAATGGCATTTTCATAGAAGCGCCATCTTCTGGCGCTGTATCCAACTCTTCCAGCACCTGCCTGCTATACCTGGCTAGCATACAAAAAAATGGCGAAGCTCACGTCCTTTTTTTGTAGTTTTTTGGCAAAAAAAATAAAAAATGCTTCCCTGGATTTTCCATTGCCAGTGAAGGTAACACCAAGCAGTGGGGGTTAGCAGCCAGTAGCTGCTTGGATTACCCTTAGCTAGCAATACAAAAAATGCAGCGGGAGCCCATATATATTTTTTTTAATTATTTATTTAAATAACTAAAAATAAAATGGGCTTCCCTGTATTTTGATTGCTGGACATCACAGTGCTGTAAAAATAAATCTTTAAAAAAATGACGTAGCGCTCCGCGGTCAGCGCAGATAAAGCAAACAGCTATGGGTTGCCACCCCCATCTGCCTGCCGTTACCTTGGTTGGCAATCAAAATACAGGGAAGCCCATTAATTTTTTCTATTTAAAAAATGGTTAAAAAAAAAATGACGTTGGGTCCCCCCATTTTTGATAGCCAGCTAGGGTAAAGCAGACGGCTGTAGCCTGAAAACCACAGCTGGCAGCTTTACCGTGGTTGGGGATCCAATGTGGAGGTCCCCTCAGGCTCTTTTTTATAATTATTTTATAAATATTAATAATTACACAATAAAAGTAGGGTCCCCCCCAAATTGGATCACCAGCCAAGGTAAAGCGGACAGCTGTGGTCTGGTATTCTCAGGGTGGGAAGGTCCATAGTTATTGGGCCTTCACAGCCTAAAAATAGCAGGCCGCAGGCACCCCAGACGTGGCGCATCCACTAGATGCGCCAATCCTGGCGCTTCACCCCAGCTCATCCCGTGCCCTGGTGCAGTGGCAAACGGGGTAATAAATCGGGTTGATACTAGCTGTAAAGTAACCTGAGATCAAGCCCAGCAGTTTGTGATGTCGTGGCGTCTATTAGATACCCAACATCATAAACTGTAAGTACTAACAAAAAAAAAAAAAAATCGACAAAAGAAATTTATTTGAAAAAACAGTCCCCAAAACATTTCCTCTTTCACCAATTTATTGTAAGAAAAAAAATAAAGGGGTCCCACGATGACTCTGGACCGTCTAGAATATGGGGGGGAGACACTCAGGGAACGTATCCCCCATTTTCTAGGAGTGCGGACCCTTCATGTGAGGAGTGTGGGTGCAATGAATCTGCACTCACTCTTCTCGGGTCCACAGCAGCAGAGTCCATGTCGTAATGGTTGCTACCAAAGCTGCAATGCCCTGCTCATGAGGTAAGGGCATGCCTAATCAGGAGAACTACTGTAGAGGAAGCTCTGCTCACTGGTATATAGGTGCTCAGAGGAAATAATAGATAAAATTAGTGAGTAACCTCGGCACTCTAAATCTCCCAGACTAAGTCAGTAAGTCACAACGGATAGTAATGCAAAATCACTCTTTATTGGTCCGTATTAAGAAAAAATTTTTTTTCATAAGCATATATGTTTTTGTCCAAAACAAGTTACAAATGACGTTTCGGCCTGAGCCTTCGTCAGATTGGACTTAACTGCATGTAATCATGAAAAATGACAATAATCAGTATCACATAAGAATGAGAGAACAATAACATAAACTCGAACAATGTAGAGGTACAATTGGGATGCAGCAAAAAAATTGCAACACAGCAAGAAATGAAACACATGATACAAATGTCATAATACAGTACAAGGACAATATAGTAATGACAAATATGGGGTCAGAGTAGGCTTAGACAGCTCTGGTACGAAAGAGATGTTAATCATAAAGTAACATGTGCAGTAGGTGTAGAGCTACAGTATGCATGGCAGAGCTAATGGGTAGACCGACCATAGAAAAAGAACGGAGAAAAAGTGGAGAAAAAGTGGAGAAAAAATGGAGAAAAAGTGGAGAAAAAGTGGAGAAAAAGTGGAGAAAAAGTGGAGAAAAAAATGGAGAAAAAGTGGAGAAAAAAATGGAGAAAAAGTGGAGAAAAAGTGGAGAATAAGTGGAGAATAAGTGGAGAATAAGTGGAGAAAAAAATGGAGAAAAAGTGGAGAAAAAATGGAGAAAAAAATGGAGAAAAAGTGGAGAAAAAGTGGAGAAAAAGTGGAGAAAAAGTGGAGAAAAAGTGGAGAAAAAGTGGAGAAAAAAATGGAGAAAAAGTGGAGAAAAAGTGGAGAAAAAGTGGAGAAAAAGTGGAGAAAAAGTGGAGAAAAAGTGGAGAAAAAAATGGAGAATAAGTGGAGAAAAAATGGAGAAAAAAAGGAGAAAAAAATGGAGAAAAAAATGGAGAAAAAAATGGAGAAAATGTGGAGAAAAAATGGAGAAAAAAATGGAGAAAAAGTGGAGAAAAAATGTAGAAAAAGTGGAGAAAAAATGGAGAAAAAGTGGAGAAAAAGTGGAGCACCCTTTGGTGCCTTTCATGTGGCACTAAGGGGTGCTTAGCTTTGTATTTAGCCAAAAAATGAAAAAAAAATGACGTAGGGTTCCCCCTAGTTTTGTAGCCAGCTAGGGTAAAGCAGACGTCTGCAGCCTGCAGACCACAGCTGGCAACCTCACCTTGGCTGGTAATCCAAAACTGAGGGCACCCCACGCTGTTATTTTAAATTAAATAAATAATTTAAAAAAAAAAACACGTAGGGGTCCCCCAAAATTGGATCACCAGCCAAGGTAAAGCAGACAGCTGGGGCCTGATATTCTCAGACTAGGGAGGTCAATGGTTATTGGACTCTCCCCAGCCTAAAAATAGCAGGCCGCAGCCGCCCCAGAAGTGGCGCATCCATTAGATGTGCCAATCCTGGTGCTTCGCCCCAGCTCATCACGCGCCCTGGTGCGGTGGCAAACGGGGTAATATATGGGGTTAATACCAGATGTGTAATGTCACCTGGCATCAAGCCCTGGGGTTGGTGAGGTCAGGCGTCTATCAGATACCCGACATCACCAACCCAGCAGTAATAAAAAAAAATAGACGACAAACACATTTTTATTTGAAAAAACACTCCCCAAAACATTCCCTCTTTAACCAATTTATTAGAATGAAAAACAAATCCAGGTCTGGTGTAATCCAAGGGGTTGCCATGACGATCCACACTGTCCCAGTCAGTGAAGAGCAGGATGTTCCCCATTGGCTGGGAGAGCAGTGCAGTGACCTGAGCTAACATCATTGGGTCAGCCCAGGTCACTGCAGGGGATGACAAGTGCTGCTGTCAGCGAGGTACATTACCTGCGCTGATCTCCAGCACACTGACAGCCCCTGTCACTGAGTTCAATGACCGGCGCCTTCACACCAAGTATCGCGAGAGGCCCGTGACATCACCGCTAGTTAGTCTCGGGTCGGAAGCGAGAGGTGATGTGACAAGCGGCGGCCATGGAGGACAGTGACAGCGCTGAGGTCGGGATGGCGGGACTTCATCCCCGCAGGTAAGCCGAGCGGGACCATGTGTGTGTGTGTGTGTGTGTGTGTGTGTGTATGTATGTATGTATGTGTACATGCCGCGGGCAGGAGGGGGCGGAGCGAGCTGAGCGGGGAAGTGTGGGCTTCCTGCACGTAACTAGGATAAACATCGGGTTACTAACCAAAGCGCTTTGGTTGGATACCCGATGTTTATCTTGGTTACCAGCTTCTGGCAGGCTGCCAGCGATGGCTCCTGCACACTGTAGCTGTAAAAAGCCCTGCTTTTTGCTGCTAGAACCATTCTCGAACGTATCTAGAACTATCGAGCTTTTGCAAAAAGCTCAAGTTCTAGTTCGATCTCGAACAGCCCCCAAAATCACTCGAGCTTAGAACTGGAGAACCTCGAACCGCGAACCGCGCTCAACTCTAGTCATGACTGTGCAACTGGAGCCTTGCTCATTTTGGGCTTCCAATTTGGAAAAAAATGGCCTGAGCTCGCCACTTACGCCTTGGAGATCTTGTCGTGTCCCGCAGCCAGAGTCCTCTCAGAATGTGTCTTCAGTGCTTATGGGTGTGTGCCGACAGATAAGCACACGCGTCTGTCCAGTGACAATGTGGACAGACTAATGTGCCACCCCTGTGACAGCCGACGAGCTGCTCGGACCTGGATCCGCAGTAGCTCGAAGGTTCTCCGGATCCGAGGCGGGATCGCGCGGCTACCGGGGGGGGTAATTTTGTGTTTTGAGGTGGTGAATGGGATAATGTTCGTGATGCCACACACGGTGCATGGTAATAGGAGAGACCACCGGTGCTGTTGGGGTGCCCGGTGACTATGTTGAAGCAGCAGTATGTTTTAACCCCTCCGTGGGCAGGGAGTTTGGTAACCCGGGGTCCGGTGATGGGATGGAGTTGGGAACCCATCGGGGGTGAAGGGATATCGGGTACTCACACAGTCCAAAGTCACTGACGCTGACACCAGGTAAACCAAACTCTTGAATGCTCTGCTTCTCACGGTTGAGCACGCTGGGTCCATGCCCCTTTGGTGTTGCTGGTTGGTCTGAAGCCTTGTCCCTTTGCACTGTGTGTAACTTGGTGGATCCCTTTCACCTAAGACTACTCGAGTCCCACTCACCTGCGTGGCTAGCAAGGTGAGCCTGCTCTCAGAGTTCACGCTTGGGATTTTCTGGACGTTTTTGGGAAGTCCTATCCCCCTCGTTGCGATAGTACCCAGATTCTGGAGCTGGTAGGGAACGGTTCCTGAAGACTCCGTTCCCGTTGGGTGAATTACTGGGCTGCATGAAGCTACTTCCCAGCCTAAGGTCCGCGTACCCCATCGTGCCCTGGCCCCTGCCCGATTGTAGCACAAGGCAGCCGGCCTGCTCTCTGTAGGAAGAAGCATCGTACCCCATGTCACTACTCCCTGCGACCGGGGTTCCAGCTCCTTCTGGCCAAGCCAACGTCTGGCACCTGGGACGGGTACAGGAGCCCAGCTCTACAGCGTGACTTGCACAGTCACCGCTGTCTCTGTGACGCCCTGGGCAAGCCAGGGGTCACAGGTCATAACACCACCACACCCTACACCCCAGTTAGGAACACCAAGGCTAACCAAAAATCCTTGTTGCCTTCCTCCAGGGGCTGATGTCCACACCAGGGGGTGGGCCAGGTGGTTGGCTCCGCCCACCAAGGAGTTCACAGCCCTGGAGGCGGGAGAACCAGGCAGTTCAAGCTAGGGGAGTGAAGTAGGAGGAAGTGGTAGAGGAGCTTGAGAGAGGAGTTAAAGTGGAAGACTCAGTTAGAGTAGAGACAGAAAAAGGAACAGTTAAGCAAGCCTGAAGTTGGTCCGGGTGTGTGCCCCGGACTGAGACAGCAAGGTCAGCAGACGGCGGTGACTGTCTGCAGGGGAGACCGCTTGGAGGTTGCTGGAAGGACCGCGGACGGGTGGTGGCCCGGCGGTACCGGAGCGGTATACGAAGAGCAGTCAGCACCATTGGCAGGGGCCTTTCGGATCCCGGCAAGGCTAGGAGTCGCCGTGAATTTGCCAAATCCGTTAGTGAAGGGGACCTCTGGGTCTCCCAACAACCAAGTCCCGATTGAAGGCAACAGTTCAACCGTTGGAGAGAGACACTGCCACCGCCAAGGCACCAGTTTCACAGGGCCAGCGCCTGCGGGCAAAGAGAGGGGCTCCTTCGGCCCAGATTGAAGCCGAGGAGTGGGAATAGGGACCGTCACTGTCAACTACTGGGGAACAGCAAGTGCAGCCGTCCGTGGGAACCGTCTATCCAGCCGTGTGTTTTACCGAGAACTGTGTCATCATCTCAGGCTGAGTGAGTACCACAGTGCCGTGCGGCACAGCGCTGCCCCCGCGTCCCTGCACTCCACCAAGCCCTGCATCACCCACCTCATCACTGGGCCCCGGGACAACCAACCCCCTACCCACGGAGGGGAGGACTAACATCTAGCTGCTCCATACCATCACTCCCGGGATCCCCATACAGAGCAGCGGTGGTGTCAACAAATCACCACAACCGTGGGTGGAGTCACGGACAATAAACTATCCCAGAAACCAATCCCCTTTCACTCACGGGCGAGGAGCGCCGCTCGAGTCCCCGAGATCCGGCCCATCGCTCGAGCCACCGAGCAGCAGCAGGCCGCAGCAGCAGCGGCAGCCGGACCCGAGCAGTGGGAGAGCGTGGCGTCCCCTCCTCCGCCCACGACAACTTGGCGTCACGAACAGGATCTTACCGCTCTGCCGTTGGGTAGAGGTGCGCCTTGTGACCGCCGGAGGTATCCGGCCGGAAAATTTCAGAAGTCGCCATCTTTGGCGCGAAAAGTTCCCGCTCGAGCGTCTTCTCGAGTAGTAGAGGCGCGAAGGCAAAAACCCCGCCCCGATAGAGGAGGGCCGGAAAGAGGCTGAAGGAGACGGAATGGCGGCTAGCTGCATGTGAGCGCGGCTATAAAAGCAGGGACGCCAGGACCCTGCAGCCATCTTGTTCCTGGGAGAGGCCGCCAGCAACATGTTCATGCCGTCCCGCAGCACCGTAGCCCCCGCGCCTGGAACCGCAGCGTGGGTGGAGATCCGGACCGCGCAGCTCTACCAAAGGCTGCAGGTCAAGATGCAGCTCCTCATGGAGGAGTGGGAGACCGACATGGTGGACGTCATCGCGACCGTGCGGAGACGCGAGGAGAAAGCGGAGGAAGGGAGGGTGAGTGACCCATGCCCCGATGCCCTTGAAGGGCCGGTCATCGCGGCTGTGGGACCCGGTCCAAACCCTGTCCCCCTGCTGCCTCCCTCGCCACCCGTCCCGGAAGCTGTGACCCCGCCACTAGGCCCGCTACCACCGCAACCGGTAGCGATACCCAGCATGCCCGCCCAGGCGGGCCGACCTGTAGCCGGAGCCCGTAGTCGACTGGAGGTGCTGCCGGGGAAAGCCCCGAAAATCGAACCGGAGGGGTCCCCCGAGAAAGTCCCCGAACCGGAGCCGATAGCCCGCTCTGTGCCGAAGGCCCAACCGCGGAAAGCCCCTGTGCCCATCCCCCACACCTCGGCTGAGGTTGCGCCGGGTTGCCGATGCACAGCAGCGTCTAAGGCCAAGTCACCGCGGGACCTGACGCCCAGAGTACCAGCAGTGGGCAATGTCCAACAGGTCTCGCGGGGCTCGACCCGTGCGCCGGAGCTCGCAGCAGCGCCGTACTGGGACAGGGAGCCGGTACCGTTGGGCCTGGAAATCGGTGAACGAGAAAGGAAGAAGGCGGAGTTGGTGGCCCGTGCAATCCGGGAAAAAGAGAGCCTCCGTCAGGCAACTTTCCGTGTCCGGGGCCCACTGTACGAAGGGCAGGTGAGGCGGTTTGATGTCCGCTGGGGCTATGGATTTATATATGAACCGAGCCTGGAGGCCGAAGTGTTTATAGCCCGGCGGGATGTGAATGGTCACCTGCCAGAGGAGCACCCCGGTCTTAAGCTGATGCCAGGTGATATAGTGCAGTACACCCGGCACTGTGGGGAGAGGGGGTGGTTCGCGCTGGATGCTAAGTTGAGGGGCAGCCAGGAGTCCCGTGTGAGCGCCGCGCCCCCTCCCTCAGGTGAAATCGAGGACTCTGAATAATGGCAGCGGAGCACCGTTGCACCGTCCCCGTTGGGACCACAAGAAAACGTGTGTTTAAAGTGTGTTTGAAAAAGTTTTGCAAAAATGAGAATGATAACCAAAGATTTACCTGATTGTCTACCGTGATTGGAAACCGGCCGTTGCTGGCACCGTTGTCCCCGTGGGGACCGCTTGAAAAGTTGTTTGCATAGAAACTTCTATGGACAAGCCCGTGAACTTGCAGGGCAACCACAAACGTTAAGTGGGTTGTAAATAAATATGTTGTTGCAGCTGACCGTAACCGCCTCCGGAGAGGCAGGTTGGAGGGAGGGCCCGCAGTGGAGCAGGCTGGGGCCCAGCCACCACAGGAACCGGTGGCTACCCTCTGGAGGGGAAGGACAGATCCCGCTCTGGTAACTGGTGCTGGACTGGGGTCAAGGGGTGCTGCCTGGGTTTTATGGGCAGCATCAGGGCCAGGTTACTTGGGTGGGAGAGAGCGGCAGCCGCAACCGTTTTAATGTTACCGTTTGCAACGTTTAAGTACCGAACCTCCCGATGTGGGATGATGTCATAAGTTGTATTATGTTTACCTTTTATATATTTTTCAGAAAATAAAACCGGTGTTGAACGGGCAGCCCGTGGACGGTCTGCATTTTGCTAAGGGGGAATGTGACGCCCTGGGCAAGCCAGGGGTCACAGGTCATAACACCACCACACCCTACACCCCAGTTAGGAACACCAAGGCTAACCAAAAATCCTTGTTGCCTTCCTCCAGGGGCTGATGTCCACACCAGGGGGTGGGCCAGGCGGTTGGCTCCGCCCACCGAGGAGTTCACAGCCCTGGAGGCGGGAGAACCAGGCAGTTCAAGCTAGGGGAGTGAAGTAGGAGGAAGTGGTAGAGGAGCTTGAGAGAGGAGTTAAAGTGGAAGACTCAGTGAGAGTAGAGACAGAAAAAGGAACAGTTAAGCAAGCTTGAAGTTGGTCCGGGTGTGTGCCCCGGACTGAGACAGCAAGGTCAGCAGATGGCGGTGACTGTCTGCAGGGGAGACCGCTTGGAGGTTGCTGGAAGGACCGCGGATGGGTGGTGGCCCGGCGGTACCGGAGCGGTATACGAAGAGCATTCAGCACCATTGGCAGGGGCCTTTCGGATCCCGGCAAGGCTAGGAGTCGCCGTGAATTTGCCAAATCCGTTAGTGAAGGGGACCTCTGGGTCTCCCAACAACCAAGTCCCGATTGAAGGCAACAGTCCAACCGTTGGAGAGAGAGACACCGCCACCGCCAAGGCACCAGTTTCTCAGGGCCAGCGCCTGCGGGCAAAGAGAGGGGCTCCTTCGGCCCAGATTGAAGCCGAGGAGTGGGTAACCGGTGGGAACCCATCGCTACCAACACAGAAACATTAGGTGCAGGAAAAGGGACCGTCACCGTCAACTACTGGGGAACAGCAAGTGCAGCTGTCCGTGGGAACAGTCTATCCAGCCGTGTGTTTTACCGAGAACTGTGTCATCGTCTCAGGCTGAGTGAGTACCACAGTGCCGTGCGGCACAGTGCTGCCCCCGCGTCCCTGCACCCCACCAAGCCCTGTATCACCCACCTCATCACTGGGCCCCGGGACAACCAACCCCCTACCCACGGAGGGGAGGACTAACATCTAGCTGCTCCATACCATCACTCCCGGGATCCCCATACAGAGCAGCGGTGGTGTCAACAAATCACCACAACCGTGGGTGGCGTCACGGACAATAAAATATCCCAAAAACCAAACCCCTTTCACTCACGGGCGAGGAGCGCCGCTCGAGTCCCCGGGATCCGGCGCATCGATCGAGCCACCGAGCAGCGGCAGGCCGCAGCAGCAGCGGCAGCCGGACCCGAGCAGTGGGAGAGCGTGGCGTCCCCTCCTCCGCCCGCGACATCTCACTGCTCAACACTACTCCACTCGACTACTGATATCTCTGCCCTCCCTCTTCCATCCCCTCATCTGGGTGGCCCTATTCGCCTGAGGCTGCCCAATGGGTGGTTGGTGGGTGTGCTGCAGAGTGTTCCTTAGGATTTATGTACACCTGTTGGTAGCAACACCAAACTGACGGTATCTGTAACCAAGGAGGAGGGGGTACCATGCAGAAGGGCAGATTGCACGGCACCCTTGTGACGACCTGATAGGCCAGGGCGTCACACTAACGTTCATCAAGATGAACAAGTCATGGATTCGCAAGGACTTTGCTACCCCTGTGTCATCCTAGGGAGACTAAAGGCTTGTGGATTTTTGAATGTGCTTCATGAAAATAACCATTTTAAGTTTGCAACTGTCGGAAAATTGATGCCACTTAAGTAGTATCTGTGCCCAAATTTGGCGAAATAATTTCGGCCATAGAAAGGGACGCACGTGTGCAGGAGTGTCAGCAGAAGCTGTTACACAATCTTAGATCAGCTTTTCCACTAGAAACCAGTGGTGCACAGAATGAATCTCACCGCTGTCATGGCTAGGAGGAAATGGTCTTTTACTTCTCCACATCTGAGAGACCGAAGGATGGCTGCTGTGCTGAGACAGCATTGAGTAGGGTGTCCCTGCAGAGTTGAAAATTTGGTCATATACAAAATGAGTGGAAAGAGGACAGACACTGGTGGAAAGGGAAACAGGTGTATTGGAAAGGGAAAAATAGTTTGTGTCCGTGGAGTTGGTGGTAAAGCAACAGTAACATCTGCTGAAGAAACACCATCTGTTACGGGGGTCTGGCAGATTAGGATAAGGTGGTATATACCGTATTTTTCGGACTATAAGATGCACCGGACCATAAGACGCACCCTGGTTTTAGAGAAGGAAAATAGGAAAATAACATTTTAAGCAAAAAATGTGGTCATGACACACTGTTATGGGGCGAGGATCTGCTGCTGAAACTGTTATGGGGTAATATCCCCAAATTCTCTACTAAGGTACCCCATCCTGGTAATGATCCTCCTGCCTTGTGTATATATTTATGTCCCTCAACCTGGTATAGCCCCATCTTGCTATATACTGCATCCTGGTATGTGCTCCCATCCTGCTATATACGCCATCATCCTGCTCATATATGCCATCATCCTGCTCATATACCCCCATCATCCTGCTCATATACCCCCATCATCCTGCCATATGCCATCATCCTGCTCATATACTCCCATCATCCTGGTATATGGCACCATCATCCTGCTCATATACCCCCATCATCCTGCTATATGCCATCATCCTGTTCATATACTCCCATCATCCTGGTATATGGCCCCATCCTGCTCATATACCCCCATCATCCTGCTATATGCCATCATCCTGTTCATATACCCCTATCATCCTGCTCATATACCCCCATCCTGCGGCACACACAAAAAAAATAAACGTTTACACTCACCTTTCCTCGTTCCACGCAGCGTCGCTCCTCCTCCTGTCTGTGCCGGCAGTGCTGTGTTGAGCCGGCCACGTTCCCTGCAGTACTGCGATGTATTGTCCTCCAGTCTGCCGGCGCGGCTGTGAAGACACATGTGCGCTGTGAGCCCCGCTAGTCTCCAGTCCACACAGCGCGGCCGGCAGACTGGAGGACATCGCGGTGCTGCAGGGGAACGGTGAGTACATTGATTCACTGCACCCCGTGCTGATCATGATGCGCGGGGAGCAGTGAATACAGCCGAGCATGATCACTCCAGGCTGTAGTTGCCAGGGGTGATCACGTCCGGCTGTTAATTATGCACGTGTCCTCGCCCATCATCCCGCCCACCTATCAGCCCCGGCTTCAGCGCTGAGAGATGGGCGGGAGGATGGGCGTGCGTATGTAATGAGCGGGCCCACGTGGTCACGGCAGGTGCTGCTGCTGCCTGCTCGTGCCCCCGATGACCCGCTCCACCCTCATTCCCCGCAGCCATGCCCTACATTCAGACCATTAGACGCACCCCCCACTTTCCCCCAACATTTGGGGGAAAAAAGTGCGTCTTATGGTCCGAAAAATACGGGTATCCCAATCGCCAGTCGTGGTCCACCGTGCTCACAGATGGAAAAGGAGATGCTGGCAACCTGAAGGTTAGGCGGAGGGTGGCTCTGAAACTAATAGGAGCCTGACCCGAGTTAGACGACACTCGGATCAGGAGACTGTGAACCCTGTTAGTGTCACAGGGTCCACACTCCCAGCCCAGGAACTACCTGTTAACAACACAGGGGCCCTGGGGTACGCTGTCCGTGTGCGTAGTGGCACATCTGTGGACAGCAGGCGCAGCAGCAGCAGGCCAGTTAATGCCACTGGGCTGCACTGGTAGGACAGGAGCTGGCCGTAACCGTGCCGCATTACCACGTGTGGTGGCGTCCAGCACCGACGCCCTATTCCTGCCTACCTATGTCCCAAAGCCGAAATGGGTTCAACACATGGAGGTGTGCTCTGTCTGAGCATAATAGAAGACTGCGCACCTCCATGTTGTCTCCAGCCCCTTTTATAACCTGGGTCCACCTCAACCCAGGGTGGACCACAATGCACCTCCAGGAGCCAATAGCAGAGTGCCACGTCATCAGTGACATAACCAGCGGCATATACGGAACCGCCACTTCACTGATGACCTCATGGCAGCCTTGCCCCAAACACCTCACCGGTCATCATCTGACGAACAATGATGAGGTGCCAAATCATAGGGGCGGGCCTCTGCGAGTCAGTCCGGAGTGGCCACATCATCAGGACACCTGACGCCCTCTGACCTATCAGGGCCTGCCACCTCACGGACATAGCCAATGAGGTCCTTACCGGACCTAGCCTTTGATGCACTAAGTGCCTGAGCATGCTCAGTAGCATGAACAACAGTCTCATACAACAGACTATCAGCTTGAGCATGCTCAGTAGGCACAAAACATAGGACTTAGACTCCGTGCCATGTCTAAGTACCTGTGCAAAGAGGCTTTTCACACTAAGTGTGGGAGCATGCTCAGTAGCCTAAACTAAGGACTTCGCTTCAGGAATGGCACAGTCAGGCTGAGCATGCTCACTAGGCGAAACACTGGACTTAGGCTGTGGCTGGGGTAAATCGGCACACGTGTGCCGCCCCCGTGCTAGCAGCCGGCGCTGCTCGGATCCGGATCTACGGTGCAGCTCGAGGGATCCCGCCGGACCCGCGGGTCGCGCGGACACTCCGACTAAAAGGGGACGTGTTTGTACGGGGATGGTAGTAAGCTGTCTGTGATGCCACCTACGGTGTGTAGTGAGGTGTGGCACCACCACTGCTGTTGTGGGACACCCGGAGGGATGGGATGGCAGCTTGTTATTAACCCCTCCGTGGGTAGGGATGGTGGCCCCAGGACCCGGTGACTTGGTGCAGGGGACGGTGATGGCAGGGACCGGTGCACCTGGTCAGACCAGGTAGTCTCAGATTACTCACGATGAAAGAAGTCAGACAAGTCCTTTGGTTAACCAAGGTGATGGTGGCCATACGCCGCGGCCGGATGTATTCTGGTCACCCACTCGGGCTGGTGGTCCGTCTCTCTTCCCTCTGCACTATGCTGTAGTGTTGTGGACTTCCTGGTCTGGAACTCAGGGAGTTCACTCCCGGTAATACTGTTGGGAGCCGTGCCCGCTGATGCTGACCCGTGAGATCTACAGGCTCTGACAGATGCCCTATCCCTCTCTGGGGGTGGTTGTCTCTTTTCGGGACTTAGGTTGATAACGAAGAGTAGTAGAATTTTGTTTTTTTTAACACCGCGCCAATGACCGCTATGGACGTCTGTAAGATTATTATTACTTTTTATTTCATTTACAGGTCAACGCGTTTCTGGAGTCTCGGCTCCCTTCCTCAGGACATGTAGGAAAAAAGTACATCAAATCTACTGGAATAAACGGGGCACACAGGATATACTGTATATACACTCCGTCACATTGACGTCAAGAGCCGGCATCCTTTAAAAAAAAAACGCGGGAAAAACATACATACAAGACTAAACATGACGTAGTACACTGATTCGGACGAAAAATACAGAAACTCACAAATAAAAATATTGCTTCATTATGTCACAATACATGAAAAATCAATAAAATTGATTTTAAGAAAAATGTGTCTTATTATGTGTAAAAAATTGAACACTTCTATATCTAGTAAAAAATCATCACTGTGAACCAGTCTCGAACCCCTATATTCATATGATTACTGCCTATGCATTGAAAGCAAGTGGAGTGTATACCCGTGCCACCACCAGACCATTTGATGGGGTGAAGTGCACGAAAGAAATTGGAAATAAAGGGAAAAAATTTGATATATCACAGATTAACATACATTATATATATATATATATATATATATATATATATATATATATAGATAGATAGATAGATATAGATATATATAAATATATAAAAATATATATATATTAAAAAAAAAATTTTTTAATCAAAAAATATATATACATATATATACATATAAACCCTTTTTTGGTCAAAAAAAGGGGGGGGGGAGGGATTTTAAAAAGAAGAAAAAACAAACGAGTAAGAGAACATTATAGAATGCTGAGCATATGTAAAGTGTCTAAATAAGATATTAGATATAAGATCATATTAAATTAAAGAGTAGACGGTGAGAGCAAACCGCGATAATGAAGAAAAAACACAGTGAATTGTCAATACACAGCTTATACTCCAAAGCCCACATAAACTCTGGAGGTGAGGTGAATTAAGTTCAGAGCGTGGGAAAAAATTGAAGTGCGCATGTCAGAACATGAGGGGAACTACGGTAGTAAGAAAAAGAACAGTGCATTGCAGATCTAGAGATTCTACTCCAAAAGAAACGTAAACTCCGGAGGAGGGGTGAAGTGAGTTCAGAGCGTGGGAAAAAATTAAAGTACGCATGTCAGAGAATGAGATAAGTAGCAAGTGTGTCAACCAGAGAGACAGCACACAAGAGATTGCCTCAGTGCTGAAAAACAACCTCATATTCCGTCATCAGAGACGGAGGATCATATGTTCAAAAGCGCTCTGTGCGATATATATATATATATATATATATATATATATATTTATATATTATTATTAGTATGACAAAATAACCAATAATAAAATAAAAAATCAATTGCAAAAGAACAAATATAAATAAACAATTATAAATATTTCTGATAAGATCCATAAAAATGTGAGTATAAGATAAAATATGACCTGAAAATTTAAAAACAATGATAAAAAACACACATATAAAAACTAAAGGACACGGATTATTAATTATAAATAATGTAAATACAAGTACCAAAAACATTAAAAACATAACCATTAATAAAATAAATCAGTCACCTCATTTAAACCCAGGGGTTTCAGTGTATCCAATAAGTCTCTTTTTTTACTCAATAATTCAATGCGATTAATGGCAAATGGAGGTATCTGCTCAATGGGAGTAATCCTCAAATGGGATTTCCCTTTATGGCTCAGGGTCACATGTCTGGAAAGACCATGTAGCATGAACCCTATTTTAATATTATGCCTGTGTGAGTTCATTTTATTGTGGGGCGGCTGCATCGTCCTCCCCACATATCGCTTATTGCACTCGCATTCTATTAAATAGATGACAAAATCCGATTGGCATGTAAGATGGCCTATAATAGAAAATTCTGTCCCCCCTGGATCGGATCCAAAAGTGACCCTTTTGTGCTGTATAATAAACATAAACAATTTTTTGCAAGGCATCTATAAGCCCCAAAAGGTTTATTGGTGGTAGTGAGCATAATATTATTCCTGAGTCTGCTAGGGGCCAGATGATTTTTCAGACTAGAAGCCCTGCGGTAGGTGATTCCAGGTCTCACAGGTATGATATCTCTCAGAAATGGATCATTAAAAAGGATTTTCCAATGTTTATAAATGATGTCTTTCACCACTTTACCATCATTACTGTATGTCATCAGGAAATTAGAGGAAAAAGAAATATTATTCTCCTTGTTTTTAACAGATTTGTTAGTCTGGGTGATTAAATCAACCTGTTTCAGAGTTCTATTTTCATTATATGCTTTTTTAACAACCGAGAGGGGGTATTTTTTATTTAAAAATCTTTCTTTTAAAATATCAGCTTGTTCATGGAAATCTATGTCACGGGTGCAGTTTTTGCGTATCTTCTGAAATTGATTTTTGGGAACTTTTAATAACCATTTGTTATAGTGGCTGCTAGTGAAGTCAATATAGCCATTGCTGTCTACTTTTTTAAAAGGGACTTAGGTTGGGATAGGACCTATAATCCTGCCCTCAATCGGTTAATTAGCTAGGCCGTTTGTTCCGGTCCTAGCTTCAGGGTCCGAGTACCGCCTCTGTGAACGGTTTCCGGTCGGGTCTCCGGTGTCGGTACTAGTGGGCTCCAACCCTGTCCCGGTCCACCTCGGATCTGCTGAACCGTCTTCCCATCTCCTTCTAGCTACGGGCCCACCATCTGCCTCCTAGCCAATGGCTCAGGGCTCAGACCCAGACACCTGTCAGTTCAGCCTCAGGCCTATAGCAGAGGCCTGGGCTTCACTCCTCACTCAACTCTCCTCACTTTAATAACTGACTGCTTTTTCCTGCCCCGGGCTCTCCAGACCACTAGGTGGGCATTTCCATCTGGTCCCACCCATTAGTGTGCCTGTCCTTCCCTGGGGGAGGTGACTAGGGTTTTCTGGTTGGCTTTGTGTCACATAGGTGAGGGAAGATGTTATGCGGGGGCCTATGTGTGACTACCTGGATTGTCAGGGCGTCACATTCCCCCTTGGTTAAATACAGACCGTCCGCGGGCTGTCCGACCACCACCATTTATTAAATTAGAACTGTTGAAAAAGGGATAAAACAAGTTTACAAGTATAATAGCATATTTACATCAAGATAACTTTCTTCCCTTACGGGAGGCACAAGCTTAAACATTGCTAACGGACCGGGCCACCTTCTGTTCACTCCCGCCACCCAAACAACCTGTTCCCTGGTGCCACGACTAAGACAGGTTACACCCCTTTACCCCAGTTCAGGAACAGGCCTAGGTAGCACCCACACGGGACGGGTAATAAGTTCCTTACCCGGCAGTCCTTGCTACGGATCCCCACGGTCTGGAGGGTGGTCACCGGTTGCAATGGTGACAGATCTCGGCCAACTCCACCGCAGGCCCTTCCTCCAATCTGCCTCTCCGGAGACTAGAGATGGGCCAGCCTCTAAAGGCTCGAGTTCAGTTCGGTTTGTCGAACGGAGGCCCTGTTCGAGTTCAGTTCGGCGAACCGTTCGGCGAACCGCTCGACGAACCTCTTGAACCCCATTGAAAACAATGGGAGGCAAACACAAACACATAAAAACACATTAGAAATGTACACATACAGTTAATAAACATTGCCATTACACTTACAGGTCCCAGCGACGCATCCCGCACTCTGTCTCCAGCCGCTTTTCCTTCCGATAATCGCTGTGTCCTCCCGGTAACCAGCACTGATGATAGGACCTTCCGTGACGTCAAAAAAAGCATGTGACCAGTCACGTGTCTATTATCTCATTGGCTACAGACTGGTCACATGGCTATGACATCATGCTAGGGCCTGTCAGTGCATCTCTCCGGTACGCGGTGATCGTTCCAGCATCTCCGTATACCGGCAAAATGCTCTGGCATATGATCGGCTTCCCCGTTCTGCTTCCCCGTTCCGTTATTCACCGGCTGCCACAGCCGGTCAATAAAGGAGATCACTGTTGCTATAGCAACCCGCCTGTCAGCGGTGACGTCACCGCTTACAGCCCGCAGCGGCATCGGGAATCACGTGATAGGAGCACTGTTGCTATGATAACCCGCTTGTCAGCGGTGACGTCACCGCTTACAGCCGGCAGCCTCTGGTCACACACTGAGTGATTACTGCACGGGAAGCAGCAGCGTTCTTCCTCCCATGCAGCGCTGTCTGATGTAGCAGAGCTGCATGGGTTGAATGAGAAAGAAGACAGAAGACCAGGATCGTGGAGGGATGATAGGGAGTAATAAACATGGAGTCTCTAAGTGTGTCTGTGTATTTATTTCTATTAAAGTATTTTTTCTCTGTGTGGTGTCTTTTTTTTATCCCTTTATTGGAGATTCTTAATGGCCGGGTCAAACTTGCAGGACATTAAGAATCTCTGACTTAATACCAGCTAGTAAAACAAAGCTAGTATTAACTCATTATTACCCAGCAAGCCACCCGTCACCAGGGCAGCTGGAAGAGTTGGATACAGCGCCAGATGATGGCGCTTATATGAAAGCGCCATTTTCTGTGGCGGCTACAGACTGCAATTTGCAGCAGAGGCACCCAGAAAGCTCGGGCTAACCTGTGCTGCGGATTCCAATCCCCAGCTGCCTAGTTGTACCTGGCTGGACACAAAAATGGGGCGAAGCTCATATCGATTTTTTTTTAATTATTTAGTTCCCACCCGGGTACAAATAGGCAGCTGGGGGTTGGGGACAGCCGTACCTGCCTGCTGTACCTGGCTAGCATACAAAAATATGGCGAATCCCATGTCATTTTTTTGGTGGGTCAAAAACTCCTGCATACAGTCCTGGATGGAGTATGCTGAGCCTTATAGTTCTGCAGCTGCTGTCTGCTCTCCTGCATACACTAGTGAATGGAGCATGCTGAGCCTTGTCGTTCTGCAGCTGCTGTCTGCTCTCCTCCATACAGACAGACAGCAGCTGCAGAACTACAAGGCTCAGCATACTCCATCCAGGACTGTATGCAGGAGTGTTTTGCCCCCCAAAAAATTGATGTGGGCTTTGCTATATTTTTCTATGCTAGCCAGGTACAGCAGGCAGCTACGGGCTGCCCCCAACCCCCAGTTGCCTATTTGTACAAGGCTGGGAACCAAAAATATAGGGAAGCCCTTTTTTTTTTTTAATTATTCCATGAATTTCATGAAATAATATAAAAAAAATGACGTGGGCTTTGCCCAATTTTTGTGTCCAGCTAGGTACAACTAGGCAGCTGGGGATTGGAATCCGCAGCTCAGGGTGCCCAAGCATTCTGGGCACCCATGCAGCGAATTGCAGTCCGCAGCTGCCCCAGAAAATGGTGCTTTTATAGAAGCACCATCTTCTGGCGCTGTACCCAACTCCTCCAGCTGCCCTGGTGATGGGTGGCTCGCTGGGTAATAATGGGGTTAAGGCTAGCTGTATATTATCAACTGGCCCTAAGCCTGAAATTCATTGTGTCATGCCAATATTAGACATGGCCACCATGAATTTCTAGTACAGATAAAAAAAAAACACAACAGAAAAATATTTTTATTAGAAATAAAACACAACACAATTAGTGACTCAATCTTTATTGAAATAAAGAACCCCCCTCCGCAGTAATCCTGGGTCAAGGGTCCCATGCCGTCCAATCCGGATCCAATATCATCTGATCGGTTTGCTGGAAGACAAAGCGATCAGATGATGTGTCAGGTTAAAGGGCCTGAATCACATGACACAGCAGCTGATTGTATAAACGGCTTTTATACAATCAGCTGATGCATCAGTGCAAAAAAACCCCAAACAAACTACACACTTCAGTGCAGACTCCTGTCCGACAGCATCAGCTGATAGTTTAGCCGGCCGGGCGGTAAAAAGCCGGCCACACCGCTTGACTTATTGTGTCAGCTGATCATCGCCAGGTCTGAGAAAGAGAGAGAAAGAGAGAGAGAGAGAGAGAGGAGAGAGAGGAGAGAGAGAGGAGAGAGAGAAAAAGAGAGGGAGGGAAAGAGAGAGAAAGAGAGAAAAAGAGAGAGAAAAAGAGAGAAAGAAAGAGAAAGAGAGAGAGAGAAAGAGAGAGAGAGATAAAGATAGGCAGATTTGGTAATCTTGAAGTCTGCATTGCTGAAGTCTCTGCTGACCGCGCGATTCACTTCATTGCTACGTAGGGCTAATACAGAGCACTCGTGTTCTGTAGCAGAGCTGACAGTGTCGTGTGGATTACGTCGGACCTGGATGTGTATTTGGGGATTAATAAACTGGTAAAAAAGGGTGGTTTTTTGACTTTTATTCCAAATAAAGGATTTTTCGCTGTGTTTATTTACTTTCACTTTCACGTTGATCATAGGAGGTGTCTCGGGTAGACGCTTGTCATGATTAACCTCTTATTACCCCGATTGCCACCGCACCAAGGCAATTCGGGATGAGCTGGGTGGAGTCCTGGGACTATCGCATCTAATGGATGCGGAAATTCCGGGCGGCTGCTGGGTGATATTGTTAGGGTGGTGGGCTCCCGATAACGTGGTGCTCTCCATCCTGACAATACCAACCTCCAGCCGTTTGGCCTTATCCTGTCTGGTATCAAATATGGGGGAACCGCATTTTTTTTTTTTATTATTTATTTATTTATTTTACTGCACTATAAAGACCCGCCCGCCGGCGGCTGTGATTGATTGCAGTGACAGCTGTCACTCATCATGGGGGCGTGTCTGACTGCAACCAATCATGGGCGCTAGTGGGAAAGCACGGAATACCTGATTGAATAATGAAGCGGCAGCCATTTTCTAAAGAGGAAAAGACGACGCAAATTTCTGACAGCCGTGCAGCGAGATGCCCGTGATCGGTGAGTAGTAAAGTTGAGCAAGGTTCGAGGTTCGCCAATTTCATGCTCGAGGGATTTTGGGGGCTGTTTGAGATCAAACTAAGATCGAACTTTTTTCTAAAAGCTCGACAGTTCGAGTTACGTTCGAGAACGGTTTGATCACCAAAAAGCCTAGCTAGTTACTAGCTGGCTTTTCACTGTAATAGTGTGAGTCACTGTGATTCACGCAATTATCAAATTTCAGCGTATAGTGTGCGGGGAAGACGCGGTTTAGATCTGTGCTGCTGCTGAGTGCTGATAGAATGCCGATCGCCATTTTTTTTTTTCCCTAAGCACGCGTGCAGTGGCGTGGGCCAGGATGTCAGCCAATCACAGACACACACACAGCTAAGTGGATTTTTGCCAGACAAGCAAGAGAATGTGTCATAGGCTGTGCATGTCACATGTCCTTGCCATATAAGATACGGCCATTTTCCCCTTCGCAGGGCATTATCTGCTTTCTGTATGTGGTGGACAGTCACCGCTCACGCTGCTGCTGCCGCTCCTGCTGTGTGCGCTATAGACACAGTGCAATCTACACCGCGCTGTAGGAATTAGGGACTGCTGGTTATTTCAGCCCTGATTTCGAGGCGTTCATAGCCATAGCTGCTAGGCAGGTCCGTGCAAACGCTGTATACAGCTTTAGATACCAGCGCCTGGCTACCTCAGCTCAGGAAATTCCTTGCTGCATTTTTTCATTAGCAAAAAAATAAAGTGAGGCTTACTTTACTGTCCTGCTACCCACAGAACCCGGGCATTCTACCCACTTGTCCAGTTTTGCCACGCTATTTTATTTGCCCAAGAGCTGACACTTTTTGTGCCATCCTAAAAGTGTCTGTAATACTAAGTTAGTGTTCCTTTCCTGTCCTGGTACCCACAGAACCCAGACACTCTACCCACCTGCCCAGTTTTGCCACGCAATTTTATTTGCCCAGAGAGCTGACACTTTTTGTGCTATCCAAAAAGTGTCTGTAATACAAAGTTAGTGGATCTTTCCTTATTTCCCCTCCTGTCACATGACCACTGCCAGAGATAGTTCTGATTTTTCTGGCTCCTGTTACGTCCTATTCTGTTTGGTTATTCCTGTGTGCTGACTTCTGCGTGTTTTCTGACTACCCTTCTGACTACTGTATTTGTACCTCGCTGCCCGATCCGGATTTGACCTCTGCTACGTTTGCTGACTATGTCATTGCTTGCCAATTCTGTCCCTGTTCCGCAATTCCTGGTTTGACCCTGCCTGATGACTACTCTCATCGGACTGCAGCCTTCCACAGGTAGTGATCACCAGAGCCCAGTGTAATTCCAAATAGGGCAGGGGTGGGGAACCTCCGGCCCGCGGGCCGTATGCGGCCCGCAAAGACCTTTTGTACGGCCCCCGGGACTCTGCCAGCAGCCGCGTCTTGCCGGTTACCGGCCCTTTAAATCCCCATGCGCGCTACGAGGACGCGCATTCAGCATTCACTACTGAACGCTGGTCAGTGCGCGTGTGTGCTCAGGAGGACTTATTTTGTGGGCGGGGTTAACACTTTCGCCCCGTCCCACAGAAGCCCAGCAGCAGTTTGACGGCTTCAACTAGTAAGTGCGCGCTCCCCCCCCTGCTGCGTGCCAGCTCTTCTGTGCGCGCTCCCCCGTGCTGTGTGCCAGCTAACACGTGCTCACTCCCCCGTGCCCGCTTCTCCGTGCGCGCTCACCCTTGCCCGCTTCTCCGTTACAGTTCCCCCGTGCACGCTCCTTTGTGCCAGTGTTTCGCCCAGGGACCAGGGGTACTCAGATCCGGGCCACAGAGTCACTTCTGCGGGTATCACGGTGGCGTGACCCGGTCTGTGATCCCAGGCTCCACAGTAAAAGGGGATTTGGGTAAGGGAGATTGTCCGTGACGCCACCCACGGTTGTGGTGAAGTTGGAACACCACCGCTGCTTTGGACGGGGATCCCGGGAGCGATGGTATGGGGCAGCTAGATGTTATTTCTCCCCTCCGTGGGTAGGGGGTTTGGTTGTCCCAGGGCCCGGTGATGGGGTAAGCAGGGGGCGGCAGGGCGCAGTGCTGCAGTGTGGTGCCCGAGGGCACGGGTGTACTCACAATAAAGTCACACGGAGTCACTGGTGAACTAAGAATTGCCGGTGTCCGCAGCCTTCGGTACGGGGGTGTTTGTATCCCACACACGGTGCAGCAGCCCTGGTTGTTCTTTCCCTGCAGCAAGTGTCTTTTCTCCTCTCTCTCTTCCTCTTTCTCCTCAGCCGGGGACGGGGAATCACTCCCCTGTAGTAATCCGGGAACCCAGGTACCGAGGGGCCACCGCCCGGCTCCGGCTACCTGCTCTGGCCCCTTCCTCACTACGGCCTGCCCCGGCCCTCTTGGAGAACCCTTCACTCCCAGCCGGGAGCTACACTTCAGACGTCTGTCCTGTCTGCCTCCACACACTGTCTGCTCCAGCCCCTCCCCTCTCCTCTGCTTTTCCCTTACACTGGGGGCTGTGCTTTGTCATGCTGCACCGTGTGAGATCATATTACCAAGGAGGATTAACTCTTTATGTGACACCCTGGCTGTGCCAGGGCGTCACACCAGCTCCTCCGCACCCGCTCCCCCGTGTGCGCTCCCACTGTGCTGTGTGCCCATTCCCACTGTGCTGCTATGTGCTCATTTCCCAGCTGCCGTGTGCCTGCTCCCTCTGTGTCCGCTCCACCAGGGTTGTGTGCTTCTTCCCCAGGGTTGTGTGCTTCTTCCCCAGGGTTGTGTGTCCCCCAGGGTTGTGTGTCTGCCAGGTTTGTGTGGCCCCCAGGTTTGTGTGGCCCCCAGGGCTGTGTGCCCCCCCTCCCCTAGGTCTGTGTGTCCCCCCCCTCCACAAGGTCTGTGTGCCCCCCCCTCCACAAGGTCTGTGTGCCCCCCCTCCACAAGGTCTGTGTGCCCCCCTCCACTAGGTCTGTGTGCCCCCCTCCACTAGGTCTGTGGCCCCCACTCCCCCAGAGCTGTGTGCCCCCCACTCCCCCAGAGCTGTGTGACTTCCCCCCCCCACCCCCCAGTGCTGTGCCCCCAGTGATGTCCATGCTCCCCCATGCTGTCTTCGCCCCCGTTGCAATGTCTGGGCTCTGCATGTGTTGTCAGTTTCCCCCGTGCCCCCCTATTGCTGTCCGTGCCCCCCTATTGCTGTCCATGCCCCCCCAGTGCTGTCCATGCCCCCCCAATGCTGTCCGTGCCCCCCTTAGTGCTGTCCGTGCCCCCCCCGTGCTGTCTGCGCTCCAAAGCCATATCTATGCCTCCCAGTGATGTATATGTCCTCAGCCTTTTTTGTGACGTATATATTCTCCCAGCCCCACCTGTGATGTATATGCTCCAAGCCCCACCTGTGATGTATATGCTCCCAGCCCCTCCTGTGATGTATATACCCCATTGTCTCCTGTAATGTATATATTACAGGTGGGGCTGGAGCATACACATCACAGGAGACACTGGGGAAATATACATCACAGGAGGGGCTGGTGGCATATACATCACAGGAGGGCCTGGGGCATCTCCTTTAATATATATACAGCTGTCCCAGCGTCTCCTATGTGATGTATATACAGTAGTTCCAGCGTCTCCTATGTGATGTATATGCCCCCAGCCCCTCCTGTGATGTATATATATATACAGCAGTCCCAGTGTCAGTTGTGATGTATATGATTTACCAATCTTATTAATCACAAAGAGTTGACTGCTCCAGACAGAGACAATCCTGGAAAAGCAGCTGTGAGAAGCAACATGATCAATATCACCTAAAATTAACCGCTGCGCCAAACAGAAGCATCTCTGGCCACCACAATAGGGGTGAGTTAATTAATTGCTTGACCAAATGTAGCGGGGTAATTTTCACATTGATAATTTTGTGCGGCCCCCGATGGTTCGTAGAAATTTCCAGATGGCCCCCGGCAGTAAAAAGGTTCCCCACCCCTGAAATAGGGGATAAAGGGTTTCAGGGTTCTGGGAGTCCTGCTTGGTGAGTGGCTTCCCTCTACCCTCCCCATTACAGCCCATCTGAGTCTGTGGATCTAGGCAGGCGTTACACTACAGAACCCGGGCACTTTACCCTCCTGCCCAGTTTTGCCACACTTTTTTATTTGCCCAAAGAGCTAAAACTTTTTGTGCTATCCAAAAAGTGTCTGGAATACAAAGTTAGTGTTTCTTTCCTCTCCTGGTACCCACAGAACCCGGGCACTCTACCCACCTGCCCAGTTTTGCCACACTATTTTATTTTCCCAGGGAGCTGACACTTTGTGCCATCTTAAAATTGTCTGGAATACTAAGTTAGTGTTCCTTTCCTGTCCTGGTACCCACAGAACCCGGGCACTCTACCCACCTGCCCAGTTTTGCCACACTATTTTATTTGCCCAGAGAGCTGACACTTTTTGTGCCATCCTAAAAGTGTCTGGATTACTAAGTTAGTGTTTCTTTCCTGTCCTGGTACCTACATGTTACGTCACCGCCGGAGTCTGCTCTAGCGAATTCTGCTCTGATCGCCAGGCGACGCCGTGTTCCTGCCGTGGATGGTGCTAGTGATGGGAGAGGAGTCGATGCCAGCGGCGCCGGTGGGCGCAGGCTCCGATCATCCACTGGGCTGGGTTATCTTGGGATCTGCAGTACCGCTGGCTGTTTGTGGGTGGCATGTGTATTCCAGCTGAAGTTGCCAGCGTTAAGCTACAGCCAATGGGAAGACACAACACCCTTCTTATTTCCCCTAATGTCACATGACCACTGCCAGAGATAGTTCTGATTTTTCTGGCTCCTGTTACGTCCTATTCTGTTTGGTTATTCCTGTGTGCTGACTTCTGCGTGTTTTCTGACTACCCTTCTGACTACTGTATTTGTACCTCGCTGCCCGATCCGGATTTGACCTCTGCTACGTTTGCTGACTACGTCATTGCTTGCCAATTCTGTCCCTGTTCCGCAATTCCTGGTTTGACCCTGCCTGATGACTTTTCTCATCGGACTGCAGCCTTCCACAGGTAGTGATCACCAGAGCCCAGTGTAATTCCAAATAGGGGATAAAGGGTTTCAGGGTTCTGGGAGTCCTGCTTGGTGAGTGGCTTCCCTCTACCCTCCCCATTACAACCCATCTGAGTCTGTGGATCTAGGCAGGCGTTACACTACAGAACCCGGGCACTTTACCCTCCTGCCCAGTTTTGCCACACTTTTTTATTTGCCCAAAGAGCTAAAACTTTTTGTGCCATCCTAAAAGTGTCTGGAATACTAAGTTAGTGTTCCTTTCCTGTCCTGGTACCCACAGACCCCGGGCACTCTACCCACCTGCCCAGTTTTGCCACGCTATTTTATTTGCCCAAAGAGCTAAAACTTTTTGTGCCATCCTAAAAGTGTCTGAAATAATTATTTAGTGCACATTTCCTGTCCTGGTACCCACAGAACCCGGGCACACTACCCACCTGCCCAGTTTTACCACGCTATTTTATTTGCCCAAAGAGCTGACACTATTTGTGCCATCCTAAAAGTGTCTGGAATACTAAGTTAGTGTTCCTTTCCTGTCCTGGTACCAACAGAAGCCGGAGACTCTACCCACCTGCCCAGTTTTGCCACACTATTTTATTTGCCCAAAGAGCTGACACTTTTCTTGCCATCCTAAAAGTTTCTGGAATACTAAGTTAGTGTTCCTTTCCTGTCCTAGTACCCACAGAACCCGGGCACACTACCCACCTGCCCAGTTTTGCCATGCTATTTTATTTGCCAAAAGAGCTGACACTATTTTTGCCATCCTAAAAGTGTCTGGAATACTAAGTTTGTGTTCCTTTCCTGTCCTGGTACCCATAGAACCCGGGTACTCTGCCCACCTGCCCAGTTTTGCCACGCTATTTTATTTGCCCAAAGAGCTGACACTTTTTGTGCCATCCTAAAAGTGTCTGGATTACTAAATTAGTATTCCTTTCCTGTCCTGGTACCCACAGAACCCAGGTACTCTGCCCACCTGCCCAGTTTTGCCACGCCATTTTATTTGCCCAAAGAGCTGACACTTTTTGTGCCATCCTAAAAGTGTCTGGAATACGAAGTTAGTGTTCCTTTCCTGTCCTGGTACCCACAGAACCCGGGCACACTACCCACCTGCCCAGTTTTGCAACGCTATTTTATTTGCCCAAAGAGCTGACACTTTTTGTGCCATCCTAAAAGGGTCTGAAATAATTAGTGTTCCTTTCCTGTCCTGGTACCTACAGAACCCGGGCACTCTACTTCACTGCCCAGTTTTGCCATGCTATTTTATTTGCCCAAAGAGCTGACACTTTTCTTGCCATCCTAAAAATTTCTGGAACACTAAGTTAGTGTTCCTTTCCTGTCCTGGTACCGATAGAACCCGGGCACTCTACCCACCTGCCCAGATTTTCCATGCTATTTTATTTGCCCAAAGAGCTGACATTTTTTGTGCCACATTAAAAGTGTCTGGAATACTAAGTTAGTGTTTCTTTCCTGTCCTGGTACCTACAGAACCCAGGCACTCTACCCACCTGCTCAGTTTTGCCACGCTATTTTATTTGCCCAGAGAGATGACACTTTTTGTGCCATCCTAAAAGTGTCTGGAATACTAAGTTAGTGTTCCTTTCCTGTCCTAGTACCCACAGACCCAGGGAACTCTACCCACCTGCCCAGTTTTGCCACACTATTTTATTTGCCTAAAGAGCTGATACTTTTTGTGCCATCCTAAAAGTGTCTGGAATACTAAGTTACTGTTTCTTTCCTGTCCTGGTACCGACAGAACCCGGGCACTCTACCCACCTGCCCAGATTTTCCATGCTATTTTATTTGCCCAAAGAGCTGACACTTTTTGTGCCAAAATAAAAGTGTCTGGAATACTAAGTTAGTGTTCTTTTCCTGTCCTGGTACCCACAAAACCTGGGCACTCTACCCACCTGCCCAGTTTTGCCATGCTATTTTATTTGCCCAAAGAGCTGACACTTTTTGTGCCATCCTAAAAGTGTCTGGAATACTAAGTTAGTTAGTGTTCCTTTCCTGTCCTGGTACCCACAGAACCTGGGCACTCTACCCACCTGCCCAGTTTTGCCATGCTATTTTATTTGCCCAAAGAGCTGACACTTTTTGTGCCATCCTAAAAGTGTCTGGAATACTAAGTTAGTGTTCCTTTCATCTCCTGGTACCTACAGAACCCGGGCACTCTACCCACCTGCCCAGTTTTGCCACAATTTTTTATTTGCCTAAAGAGCTGACACTTTTTGTGCCATCCTAAAAGTGTCTGGAATACTAAGTTACTGTTTCTTTCCTGTCCTGGTACCTACAGAACCCGGGCACTCTACCCACCTGCCCAGTTTTGCCATGCTATTTTATTTGCCCAAAGAGCTGACACTTTTTGTGCCATCCTAAAAGTGTCTGGAATACTAAGTTAGTGTTCCTTTCCTGTCCTGGTACCCACAGAACCCGGGCACTCTACCCACCTGCCCAGTTTTGCCATGCTATTTTATTTGCCCAAAGAGCTGACACTTTTTGTGCCATCCTAAAAGTGTCTGGAATACTAAGCTAGTGTTCCTTTCCTGTCCTGGTACCCACAGAACCCGGGCACTCTACCCACCTGCCCAGTTTTGCCACGGTATTTTATTTGCCCAAAGAGCTGACACTTTTTGTGCCATCCTAAAAGTGTCTGGAATACTAAGTTAGTGTTCCTTTCCTGTCCTGGTACCCACAGAGACCGGGCACTCTACCCCCCTGCCCAGTTTTGCCACGCTATTTTATTTGCTTAAAGAGCTTACACTTTTTGTGCCATCTTAAAAGTGTCTGGAATACTAAGTTAGTGTTCCTTGCCTGTCCTGGTACCCACAGAACCCGGGCACTGTACCCACCTGCCCAGTTTTGTCACGCTTTTTATATGCCCAAAGAGCTGACACTTTTTGTGCCATCCTAAAAGTGTCTCGAATACTAACTTTGTGTTCCTTTCCTGTCTTGGTACCCACAGAACCCGGGCACTCTACCCACCTGCCCAGTTTTGCCACGCTTTTGTATATGCCCAAAGAGCTGACACTTTTTGTGCTAACCTAAAAGTGTCTGGAATACTAAGTTAGTGTTCCTTTCCTGTCCTGGTACCCACAGAACCCAGGCACTCTACCCACCTGCCCAGTTTTGCCACACTATTTTATTTGCCCAAAGAGCTGACACTTTTTGTGCCATCCTAAAAGTGTCTGAAATACTGTTAGTGTTCCTTTCCTGTCCTGATACCCACAGAACCTGGGCACTCTACCCACCTGCCCAGTTTTGCCACGCCATTTTATTTGCCCAAAGAGCTGACACTTTTTGTGCCATCCTAAAAGTGTCTGTAATACTAACTTAGTGTTCCTGTACTGCCAATCAAGGTACACCACATGTGCCTTCTACACTCCTCTCCATTACTGCTACGCAATTATTAACTGCAGTTAGTTCATCCAATCTGTGACGAAGGTGCATGCGTGGATATAAAGTTGCCTTCATCCAATGGTGGTTCTCTCGATGTCTGACAGAGCTCAACACGACCAGCTGTTTCCACTTCTAAAACAACTGACGACCTGTCAATCACATTCCCTGTTGCGGGTAAAGGGAAAAAAGCATGTATGACTGCTGTCCCCACAGTCACAGAGGATGAAGAGCCTGCAGATGTACTTGATGGGGCAAACGGTGGTTGCACAGCCCCGCTAGGCCGCATTGTAGCACAGTGAACTTCCTATTGCAACTTATGCTTCATTTAAAGTCATGTACAGGGTGGGCTCCCCAGTATACATCAAAACCACGCAACAGGAAAAGGACTCTAGGCAGTTGGGTTGATAAATGATTGTTTAACTTTCCTAAAACAAACAATAAGAAGCATGCATAAAACTGAAAGAATAGAACAATCTATTCACAATTCCAAAAGCCTACACCCTTATGCTGCAACACTCGTAATGCCGATTTATACACCCTGCTCACCAAATTTGGACTATCCAAGGGACTGTGTAAACAGCTGCCTACTACCTGGTAATCCCTCTGCATTGCAGGACTAATTGTGTGTGTGTGTGTGCATGTGTGTGTGAACACGACATCCCAGTGGCGCATCACAAGAGCTTAGAACTTATCTACCTAAACATAGACAAAACCCTTTAGCCCCCATGAATACCCTTGTTAGCTGAAGCCTCACAGATAAGACAGATGATAACAGTGTGAATGCAAACCACACAGCTCAGCAACACACTCTTGGAAATCTTGTAAAGCAACAGTCAATGCAAACGTGTCGCTGTCCCTCTATGATTTTAACTGTAAGTGACAATTTGACAGTGCAGAGGCAGCAAGTCTGATTGTCTATATAGTTGGCCTAACCAGATCAGATATTTGTTTTGCTAATTAAACAAAGTGTTGCATGCATGCATTACTGTATGGGCCCAATTTACCGTACCCGGGTACTGTGGTGTCCAGTTGCCATAAATACAGATTTTACGCTCCTCTCACGGTAAACAGTATAGACAGCACCGGAAGAATGTTGGTCTGTAGCCCAGGATGCTGCTCACAGGCGCTACGGTCCTCCTCACTCAACTCCAACACGACTCCACTCAAAATTGACCAAAGTGTTTCCATGGTGGCTCCTTGCTGTAACGCACACCTTTAGCTTTTCCTTATGTTCATGCACAGAATCTCCTCCGCTCTCCAAGTCCACAGCCGAAGAACATTTTGCTATTGCTATAGTGACCAAACAGACAAAGGCAGATGCAAAAAAACAGCAGCCCCTTGTGTGTAGTCTGCAACAATGCATGCAATGAACGGCAAATAAGCATGTACCATTGACAGTGGATAAAGCTGATCAATACACCCTCACATTATCAATTCATATCCATGTGACACTTCATGGACGAAGTACTGAAAGTAGTGAGTTTTTCGGCTCTACTTAGAGATTGGTGACTAATCTTACAGATTACATGACTTGGGTGATCCTTTGCGATGTCAAAAAAGCCCCAGGCTAGGCAAGGCTTACAGCCCATGTGACCTGCAAAGCCACCACGACTTCTGCTCAGAGGCAGAGTTGTGTCTGAGGATTCAGTTGTTGACGTGCTTCCAGTACTTTGTCTCTGTCCAGGAAGATGCAACGTAACATCGTCGTCAGTCGCATCCTCCTCCACCTCCGCTGCTGACCTCATCGACTGGGTGACTTTGGTTTGACAAAAAAATTGTTTAAAAGAACAGAAAGTCCTCAGTGGTTGATACCTTTTGGTTTGACAGTAAGTGGGGTCTCCAACCTCATCATCACACGGTGTGTTTTCATTCCTCTCGTCCTGAGTCCTCCGAGAAAACCTCTTCCTGCCCTGACTGAATAGTAAAGTTGTCGTTCCAATCAGGTATCTGAGTCTCCTCAGCATGTTCCCCATTGTCTTCACCAGGAGGATTTACAGTTTGGGAATTAGGATACACATTATGCTCTGCACCTTCTTAATCGGGGCCTGGATCTGACTCACAAAGTTTCTGGCCATCAGTGCAGATCATTTCCTTGTGTGGACTCACTGCAGCTTTGGAGCAGACCTCAGATTCCCAGGCTATAGTGTGACTGAACAGCTCTGCAGACTCAACCATCTCCATACTCAGCAGCACTGGTGGAAACTTGAGAGCTGTTAGGAAGCTAGTGCGATTGGGTTGACACCACAGAGGAATGTAGTATTTGGGATATTGAACTTGAGATGGAGGAGAGGCCTTTTTATGGAGCACTTGAGATCCATTGAAGCAGCTGCTGTTTTGCTGGCTCATCTACATTTGTTAGCGATGGTCGTGTCTGGGAGAAAAGGGATCATATCAGATTATCCACGGGAAGAAGTACACCTGTTATTTTGGCTGGTAGTTGGTGTTACGAATCGGTGCCACCGTAAACGCAAGCAGCCTACTGCGGTTCCAGTTGCGCCCAGGCGTCAGCTGCCATTTTGGGCTGTGCCTCGGGTTGTGTCCAGCTGGCTGCTTTCTCCTCCACGTCTAAGTGTGGAGAGGGGGTTAGTGCGCATGCGTGTGCCGATTTACCCCAGCCGCAGCCTAAGTCCAGAGTTTCGCCTAGTGAGTATGCTCAGCCTGACTGTGCCATTCCTGACTGAGGCTAAGTCCTCAGTTCGGGCTACAGCGCATGCTCCCACACACTGCGAAAAGCCTCTTTGCACAGGTACTTGGACTCCGTGCCGTGTCTCAGTCCTGTGTTGGTCCTGGACAGCATGCTGAAGCTGATAGTCTTTTTTCTGAGCCTGTTGTTCATGCTACTGAGCATGCTTAGGCACTTAGTGCATCAGAGGCTAGGTCTGGTAATGAAGCGTGCGAGGTACTGAAGCAAAGTGTGCGGGGTTTGAAGATAAGTGTGGCATAGTTTAAAAACAATTACATAGTTTGACACAAGAACATAGTTTGAATTTATCCTTATACGTTTCCCATTGTTTTTTGTTTTTTTTTCTTTTCTGTTTTTCTACTTTAACGTTTATCCCCATTTAATAGCAGCTCCATGGACAATGCTACCAGGTGTGTATCTTGTCAGATGTATGCATGCCTTGAGCAGCTGTTTGAGGGTGAATATGTCTGTACTCGATGCAAGCATGTTGCGTATTTGGAAGCCAAGGTAACTGATCTAAATAAGCAGCTTGCAACACTCAGTGGTATTGCAAACCTGGAGAGGAGTTTAGAGCTCACTGAGCTTCCTCTGGCTGGGGCCAGTGATATGGAGGAGGGTGGAGGTGGAGAAGATCAGGACCTAGAGGTAGGTAGTTGAGTAACAGTTAGAAGAAGAGGTAGGGGGAAAAGTGTCAGGGAGCCTAGTCCTGACCTGGCGTAACCTAGTAAATATGCCTGTTTGGCTGATATTAGGAATGAAGGACCAGGACTAGGGTCACTACAGCAGGACATTGCTCCTAGCAACCAGGAAAACAACTGCTGCAGGAAGGAGGCAAATAAGAGTGTAGCAAAGCCCAGACAGATGTTGGTGGTAGGGGACTCTATAATTAGGCAGACAGACAGGGTCATCTGTCGCCGAGACCGTGAATGCCGAACAGTATGTTGTCTGCCGTGTGCTCGGGTTCGGCACATTGCGGATCGGATAGACAGATTGATGGGTGGGGCCGGGGAAACTGCAGCGGTCATGGTGCACATTGGTACTAATGACAAAGTTAAAGGCAGGTGGAAGGTGCTTTAAAAATGATTACAGGGAACTAGGAGAGAAGCTGAAGTCCAGGACCTACAAGGTGGTGTTTTCAGAAATACTACCGGTGCCACGAGCATCACTAGAAAGACAGCGGGAGCTTAGGGAGATAAACACGTGGCTTAGAAATTGGTGCAGGAAGGAAGGGTTCAGGTTCATGGAGAACTGGGCTGACTTCTCAGTCGGCTACAGGCTCTACCGTAGGGACGGGCTGCACCTCAATGGGGAAGGTGCAGCTGTGCTGGGGGAGAAAATGGTCAGAAGGATGGAGGAGCTTTTAAACTAGGATCTGGGGGGAGGGAGGGAAGTGGAGCAAAAAAGGGGATAGATAGAGCAGATAGAGACAGAGAGACGGTAGGGGTCAATGAAGGATTGGGGGGGATGGGACTTGCAAGGAACGTAAGGAGGCTAGGAGTAATAAAGGTGTTAATAGGATTACATGTCTACTGGCAAATGCAAGAAGTCTTGCAAACAAAATGAATGAATTAGAGACTCTTATGTCAACCATGGATTATGATGTGGTGGGCATTACGGAAACCTGGCTGGATGAAAGCCATGACTAGGTGACAAACATACAGGGTTATACTACATTTAGGAAGGACAGGAAAGACAAAAAAGGTAGTGGGGTGTGTATATTTATCAAATCTAACCTAAAACCTGTGTTGAATGATGACATTGCGGGGAACTGCAACAATGTAGAGTCAGTATGAGTAAATGTATATGGGGAGGGTAATAATGGAAAAATGCTAATTGGAGTTTGCTATAAGCCTCCTAACATACCTGAACAAATAGAGGGTGAAATGGTGGAACAAATTGAAAAGGCAGCTAATAATAATAATCGGGTTCTTATTATGGGGGATTTCAACTATCTAGACATACAGTGGGACATAGAATCTTCTGGTTGTGCTAAAAGCTGTAAATTCTTATCTACCATTCAAGACCATTTCCTCTCTCAGACGGTAGATGAACCGGCAAGGGGAGATAATTTGCTAGATCTGGTCCTATCAAATAGACCGGAGACAATTTCAGATTTAGAGGTTCGGGAGCACTTGGGAACCAGCAATCATAATATGGTAAGCTTCAATGTAATATTCAATAGAACATTTCAAAGGGGAAGTGCTAAAACCTGGAATTTTAGGAAAGCTGATTTCAACAAATTAAGGGAAGAGCTTAAATGTGTAGCTTGAGACAAAGTCATGGTAACTGGGAATACTGAACATAAATGGGGAATGTTCAAGAATATACTGCTAGAGTCCTGTAAAAAACGTATACCCTTTGGTAATAAAATGTCCCGGAATAAAAAGAAACCACTATGAATAAATAAGACTGTACAAAGTATAATAAAACAAAAAAAAAGGGTGTTTAAAATCTTGAAGGCTGAGAATACAGAAATAGCATTTCAGGAGTATAAAGATATCAATAGGAAATGCAAAAAAGAAATCAAACAAGCAAAACTAGCTACTGAAACAAAAATCGCCAATGACATTAAAATAAATCCCAAAATCTTTCATAAATACATTAATGCCAAAAGGAAAACAAAGGATAATATTGGCCCCTTAAACTATAATAACAAGTTAGTTATAGAGGACAAACAAAAGGCTGAGATATTAAATAGGCATTTCTCATCTGTGTTCACCAAGGAACTGACTGTACCAGGGATCATTCAGCAAGTGAAAAATCAAAGTTCCCCACCAGATATAATTAATTTAACACAAGAAGAAGTATGCCTACGTCTGAGTAAATTAAACATTGACAAATCCCCAGGGCCAGATGGCATACATCCACGAATATTGAGGGAATTGAGCTCCGTAATTGACAGACCGCTGTATCTCATCTTTTTAGACTCGCTTGTAACAGGGTTGGTCCCTCAGGATTGGAGGATTGCTGATGTGGTATCGATATTTAAGAAAGGTAAGAGGGTAGACCCAGGCAACTACCGTCGAGTAAGCCTGACATCAGTAGTATGCAAAGTTTGAGGGCATTTTAAGGGATGACATGCAAAAATATGTTGCAGAAAATAATATAATAACTGACAGACAGCATGAATTCATGAAAGATAAGTCGTGTCTAACCAACCTGTTGGGGTTCTATGAGGGGGTAAGTGCAAACCTGGATATTGGTAATGCAGCTGATGTGATTTATTTGGACTTTGCAAAGGCATTTGATACTGTACCACATAATAACCTTATACTAAAGCTCCAGAAGCAAGGACTAGGGGAAACTATATGCAACTGGGTAAGGAATTGGCTAAAAGATAGGAATCAAAGAGTAGTCATATATGGTATATTCTCTAAATGGGCTATAGTCAGCAGTGGGGTGCCGCAGGGATCTGTGCTAGGACCAATTCTTTTTAATCTCTTTATTAATGACCTTGTGGAGGGGATTGATAGTAAAGTGTCAGTCTTTGCTGATGACACCAAACTATGTAGGATATTAAAAACTGACCTTGATCTGGATAAGATGTCAGCATGGGCAGATACTTGGCAAATGAGATTTAATGTTGATAAATGTAAAGTAATGCACCTAGGACATAGTAATCCTATAACTGCATATACATTAAATGGAAGTAAACTTGGGATTACAGATCAGGAGAAGGACTTGGGTATTCTCATTACAAATAAGCTGAGCAGCAGCACTCAATGTCAAGCAGCAGCTGCAAAAGCAAACAAGATTCTAGGGTGTATAAAAAGAGAGATTAGATCCCGTGATCCCAACGTATTGTTACCCCTATATAAATCATTTGTAAGGCCACATCTGGAATATGGGATCCAGTTTTGGGCTCCACATTTTAAAAAGGACATTCAGAAGTTAGAGGCAGTTCAAAGGCAGGCAACTAGACTACTACAAGGGATGGAAGGCCTCCCATATGATGACAGGTTGAAAAAGTTAGATATGTTTAGCTGAGAAAAAAGACGTCTCAGAGGAGATCTCATTTATATGTATAAATACATGTGTGGTCAATATAAAGGACTGGCACATGACTTATTTCTTCCAAAGACAATACTAAGGACAAGGGGACACTCACTGCGAGTGGAAGAGAAGCGATTCCGACAGCTAAATAGGAAAGGGTTCTTTACAGTTAGAGCAGTCAGACTGTGGAATGCCCTACCACAAGAGGTAGTAATGGCAGATACTATAACAGCTTTTAAAAAAGGGCTGGATGATTTCCTCAGTACACAAAACATTGTTGGTTATAAATGACTTGGTGACCAGGTGTTGAACTGGTGGAGGAAGGTTAAACTAGATGGACCTAGTTCTTTTTTCAACCTTAGTAACTATGTAACTATGTAACTCTTTGGCCCTGCCCCTAACGTGGCAGGCCCATATAGACCACAGGGCATCAGGTGTCCTGATGATATGGCCAGGCCACTCCAGACTGGCTTGCAGAGGCTCGCCCCTATGACTTGTCACCTCATTATTGTTGGTCAGACGATGACTGGTGAGGTGTTTGGGTCGTGGCTGCCATGAGGTCATCATTGAAGTGGCGGTTCTGAATAGGCCGCTGGTTATGCCACTGATGACGTGTCACTCTGCTTTTGTCTCCAGGAGGTGCATTGTGGTCCACCCTGGGTTGGGGCGGACCCAGGTTAAAAAAGGGGCTGGAGCCAACAAGGAGGTGCGCAGTCTTCTATTATGCTCAGAAAGAGCACACCTCCATGTGTTGAACCCAATTAGGCTTTAGACCAGAGGTAGGCAGGGATAGGGCGTCGATGCAGGCCGTCACCACACTTGGTAACGCAGAACGGTTAAGACCAGCTCCTGTCCTACCAGTCCTGTTAGTGCAGCCCAGTGGCATTAACTGGACTGCTGCTGCTGATGCGCCTGGTGTCCACAGGTGTGGCCCCTATGCACACGGACAGCATACCCAATGGCCCCTGTGTTGTTAACAGGGAGTTCCTGTTCTGGGTGTGTGGACCCTGTGACTAGAGTTGAGCGCGGTTCGCGGTTCTCCAGTTCGCGGTTCGAGTGATTTTGGGGGGTGTTCTAGATCGAACTAGAACTCAAGCTTTTTGCTAAAGCTCGATAGTTCGAGTTACGTTTGAGAATGGTTCTAGCAGCAAAAGCAGGGCTTTTTACAGCTACAGTGTGCAGGAAGCCATCGCTGGCAGCCTGCCAGAAGCTGGTAACCAAGATAAACATCGGGTATCCAACCAAAGCGCTTTGGTTGGTAACCCGATATTTATCCTAGTTACATGTGCAGGAAGCCCACACTTCCCCGCTCAGCTCGCTCCGCCCCCTCCTGCACGCGGCATATACACACACACACTCACCTGTCCCCAGCCATGCAGTCCACGACACTGACGTCCTTAGTGCCAAATGGTCCCGCTAGGCTCCACCCACTTCGCACTCCACCGCCCGCACACATAGCCCCGCTAGGCTCCGCCCACCTGGCACTGTGCACACATGGTCCCGCTAGGCTCCGCCCACCTGGCACTCTGCACACATGGTCCCACTAGGCTCCGCCCACCTGACACTCTGCACACATTACCCCGCTAGGCTCCGCCCACCTGCACTCTGCACACATGGCCCCGCTAGGCTCCGCACACATGGCCCCGCTAGGCTCCGCCCACCTGGCGCTCTGCACACATTACCCCGCTAGGCTCCGCCCACCTGGCACTCTGCACACATGGCCCCGCTAGGCTCCGCCCACCTGACACTCTGCACACATGGTCCCGCTAGGCTCCGCCCACCTGACACTCTGCACACATAGCCCCGCTAGGCTCCGCCCACCTGGAACTCTGCACACATAGCCCCGCTAGGCTCCGCCCACTTGCACTCTGCACACATGGGCCCGCTAGGCTCCGCCCACCTGGCACTCTACACACATGGTCCCGCTAGGCTCTGCCCACCTGGCACTCTGCACACATGGTCCCGCTAGGCTCTGCCCACCTGGCACTCTGCACACATGGTCCCGCTAGGCTCCGCCCACCTGGCACTCTGCACACATTACCGCACTAGGCTCCGCCCACCTGGCACTCTGCACACATTGACCCGCTAGGCTCCACCCACCTGGCACTCTGCACACATTACCCCGCTAGGCTCCGCCCACCTGGCACTCTGCACACATGGTCCAGCTAGGCTCCGCCCACCTGGCACTCTGCACACATTACCCCGCTAGGCTCCACCCACCTGGCACTTCGCACACATGGCCCCGCTCAGCTTACCTGCGGTGATGAAGTCCTGCCATCCCGACCTCAGCGCTGTCACTGTCGTCTATGGCCGCCGCTTGTCACATCACCTTCTCTCGCTTCTGACCCGAGACTGTGGCTATCGGTGACGTCACGGGCCTCTCGCGATACTTGGCTGTGAAGGTCATTGAACTCAGTGACAGGTGCTGTCAGCAGTGCAGGAGATCATCGCAGGTAATGTACCTCGCTGACAGCAGCACTTGTCATCCCCTGCAGTGACCTGGGCTGACCCATTGATGTTAGCTCAGGTCACTGCATTGCTCTCTCAGCCAATGGGGAACATCCTGCTCTTCATTGACTGGGACAGTGTGGATCGTCATGGGAACCACTTGGATTACAGCAGACCTGGATTTGCTTTTCCTTCTAATAAATTGGTTAAAGAGGGAATGTATTGGGGAGTGTTTTTTCAAATAAAAATGTGTTTTTCGTCTATTTTTTTTTATCACTGACTGGGTTGGTGATGTCGGGTATCTGATAGACGCGTGATATCACTAACCCCAGGGCTTGATGCCAGGTGACATTACACATCTGGTATTAACCCCATATATTACCCCGTTTGCCACCGCACCAGGGCACGGGATGAGCTGGGGCGAAGCACCAGGATTGGCGCATCTAATGGATGCGCCACTTCTTTGGCGGCTGCGACCTGCTATTTTTAGGCTGGGGACTGGAGAGTCCAATAACCATGGACCTCCCTAGTCTGAGAATATCAGACCCCAGCTGTCTGCTTTACCTTGGCTGGTGGTCCAATTTTGGGGGGACCCCCACGTATTTTTTTTTTTTAATTATTTATTTAATTTAAAACAACAGCGTGGGGTGCCCTCAGTTTTGGATTACCAGCCAAGGTGAAGCTGCCAGCTGTGGTCTGCAGGCTGCAGCCATCTGCTTTACCCTAGCTGGCTACAAAAATAGGAGGTCCGCACGTAATTTATTTTCATTTTTTTGGCTAAATACAAGGCTAAGCACCCCTTAGTGCCACATGAAAGGCACCAAAGGGTGCAAAATTACAAAATGCAGGAGAGTGGGACATTATGTGTCTTTCCGCCATTATAATGACAGAGAAGACTGATATGAAGTGTACAAGCACAAGAAATTCACCAGAGCGCCCTACGCTGTGAAAAGCAGTAGAAAATGGCACTGGAGTGAACATGTGACCGCCTCAGGTAGGTTGAAGCTATGGATCTGTACCGCCCTGGAGGCTCAGCTACTCTCCACCGAGCCGCTCGGATCTGGGCTCGGGTTGTCGGTGGCTCGAGCGCCTCTGGACTGGGGGCCACGTCGCTCTGGAAAGGGAGGGGGGGTTGGTTGTTTGGTTTGGGGTGGACCGGTTTCACGGCCGGAGCCGCGGTGACCGGTAACAGTTCGTGACGCCACCCACGGGTCGTGGTGAGGTGATGGGCACCACTGCTGCGGTGAGGGTGCGGGGGCTCGTCCGGGATCGGTGGTGTGTCGCAGCTAGGTGTTGACCCCTCCGTTGGGTAGGGGGTTTGTTGGTCCCGGGGCCAGGTGGCAAGAGCGGGGGGTTGCAGGACGCAGGGGCTCGCTTGCAGCGCGGTGCCTGATGGCACTGGTGTACTCACGATTAAACCACACAGAGTCAATGGTAAACCAAGTTCGGTGTAGATCGGTGCCCGCAGCCGGCTGCGTGTGTCCCCAGTGAGGTTGGTGATGTCGCCTTTCTCCTGCACCTTTAAATTTGCTATAGTGACTCCTATGCTTCAGCAACGGTAGTCCGGCTCCCCTTTGGATCTCTGGCCCTCGGTGGTGGCTCTTATCTGGAATCGGTGGGCTGTTGCCGTCTATCGGGACTTTGGGTGGGAATGAACCCCTGAGGTCCAGACCGCAATCAGTAGATTTGTCTGAGCCCGGTTGCTTCTGGGCTAGAACGGGGTCTGAGTACCCTGCCTGGTGCTCCGGTTGACTTGTTAGCTCCCCGGTTCGGGTCCAAAGGGTCACCACCCTCTTCTCGATCCCTACGGTTTCGCAGTTCAGTCCCTGACCGGACTCCTGCAGACGGCCACCACCGTCTGCCTGCCTGACCGTTCCAAGTGGTCCTAGGCTCCGTCCTAGGCCCCTGACTCTCAGCTCGCCACTTTTACTCCTCTCCCCACTCGACTCACTTGTCCTTTCCCTGCCTCAGGCTAGCAGACTCCTCAGAGGGCGTGCCTATCCGCTTGGCTCCGCCCACCTGGTGTGCCTTGCTAGACCTGAGGGAGGCGGTCAGGACTTGTTGGCTGCTGGTGCCTCACTGGGGTGGGGGTGTGTGTGGTGTTGTGTGTTGTTACCTGTGACCCCTGGGGGTCCAGGGCATCACAGATCCTGGGTAAATTTATGTATTTTCCCTCCTTCAGTTTTTTTGCAGTACGCAAACAAACGGAAGGCACACGGATGACATACGGACCGTATATGGAACAGAAACGGATGCCACACAGATGCACCCGGAAAAAAAACGAACCGTGTGAATGTAGCCTTATTCTGATCTGCCGTTTATAAACAGCAGGCAGAAATAAGTGAATAGCGCCCCCCAGCGTCAGAAAATCTCCGGGGTTTCAGGGGGTAGCTGAGACCCTGGAGATCATGATTTAGGCCGGTTTTTCCGGTCCCCGCTCACATGATCACCGGTATACACCGTATACCGATGATCACGTTACAGTAAATCACAGCGTTGGTAAAAAATTATTTATCTCCCATCTGGCATGAACAAACATGATAAATCTCCTCCCCGGTCCCCCGATGTCGCCAAAGTGCCCCCCCGCCTGACCCTCTCCCAGAAATCCAAGATGGCCGCGTGCACAACAGCGCGCCGGCCGCATTCACCCTACTCCTCTGATTTCTGTCGCATGTGTCATGACACATGCGACAGAAAACTCCTCCCCAGCCCCTGCCAGGTCACCCCCTATAACCCCACCGGTGTTCCCCGGTGTCCCACGGTACCTGTGCAGCATTGATGCCCCGCGGCCCTCTCCTTCACAATAGACGCTGCCGCATGAACAGAGCGGCTGTCAGCTCAGCTTCCTGTGTTCAGACACAGTGAGTGGTGGTTATGCATCTGTAAGCTAAATGGGCGGCACGGTGGCTCAGTGGTTAGCACTGCAGTCTTGCAGCGCTGAAGTCCTGGGTTCAATTCCCACCAAGGACACCATCTGCAAGGAGTTTGTATGTTCTCCCCGTGTTTGTGTGGGTTTCCTCCGGGTACTCTGGTTTCCTCCCACACTCCAAAGACATACAGATAGGGAATTTAGATTGTGAGCCCCAATGGGGACAGTGTTCCCAATGTGTGCAAAGTGCTATGGAATTAATAGCGCTGAATAAATTATTATTATTACTGCAATGCCCTGCTCATGAGGTAAGGAACATAGTTGATTAGGAGAGCTATATATTACATTTCCAAATGGAGGTATTTGATTTTATAGTTGCCCTGCTGAACGACTACCAAACATGACAGTCCATTATACGCCACAAGAAAATACATCTAAATAGCGAGCTCTGTTGTTTAGTATTCATTCAGCTGGATAACTGGACTTAAAGGGGTATTCCATCTCCAAGATCCTATCCCCAATATATAGTAGGTGGAATAGCAATAATATCAGCAAATACCAATATTTGGAAATGTAGAATAGTTCTCCTGATTAGGCATGCCCTTACCTCATGAGCAGGGCATTGCAGCTTTGGTAGCAACCATTACGACATGGACTCTGCTGCTGTGGACCCGGGGAGAGTGGGTGCAAATTCATTGCACCCACACTCCTCACATGGAGGGTCTGCACTCCTAGAAAATGGGGGATACGTTCCCCGAGTGTCTCCCCCCATATTCTAGACGGTCCAGAGTCGTCGTGGGACCCCCTTATTTTTTTTTCTTACAATAAATTGGTGAAAGAGGAAATGTTTTGGGGAGTTTTTTTTCAAATAAATTTTTTTTGTCGATTTTTTTTGTTAGTACTGACAGTTTGTGATGTCAGGTATCTGACAGACGCCATGACATCACAAACTGCTGGGCTTGATCTCAGGTGACTTTACAGCTAGTATCAACCCCATTTATTACCCCATTTGCCACTGCACCAGGGCACGGGATGAGCTGTGGTGAAGCGCCAGGATTGGCGCATCTAGTGGATGCGCCACGTATAAGGTGCCTGCGGCCTGCTATTTTTAGGCTGTGAAGGCCCAATAACTATGGACCTTCCCACCCTGAGAATACCAGACCACAGCTGTCCGCTTTACCTTGGCTGGTGATCCAATTTGGGGGGAACCCTACTTTTTTTTGTAATTATTAAGATTTATAAAATAATTATAAAAAAAAAAGAGCCTGGGGTGACCTCCACATTGGATCCCCAACCACGGTAAAGCTGCCAGCTGTGGTTTTCAGGCTACAGCCGACTGCTTTACCCTAGCTGGCTATCAAAAATGGGGGGACCCAACATCATTTTTTTTTTAAACTATTTTTTAAATAGAAAAAATTAATGGGCTTCCCTGTATTTTGATTGCCAGCCAAGGTAACGCCAGGCAGATGGGGGTGGCAACCCATAGCTGTCTGCTTTATCTGCACTGAGAATCAAAAATACCGCGGAGCGCTAAGTCATTTTTTTTAAAGATTTATTTTTACAGCACTGTCATGTCAGGCAATCAAAATACAGGGAAGCCCTTTTTGTTTTTAGTTATTTAAATAAATAATGAAAAAAAATATATATGGGCTCCCGCTGAATTTTTTGTATTGCTAGCTAAGGGTAATCCAAGCAGCTACTGGCTGCTAACCCCCACTGCTTGGTGTTACCTTCACTGGCAATGGAAAATCCAGGGAAGCATTTTTTATTTTTTTTTGCCAAAAAACTACAAAAAAAAGACTTCATGAATTTTATGAAATAATTAAAAAAAACGACGTAGGCTTCGCCCCATTTTTTCTGTCCAGCCGGGTACAACTAGGCAGCTGGGGATTGGAATCCACAGCACAGGTTAGCCCGAGCTTTCTGGGCCCCTCTGCTGCAAATTGCAGTCCGCAGCGGCCCCAGAAAATGGTGCTCTTATAGAAGCGCCATCATTTGGCGCTGTATCCAACTCTTCCAACAGCCCTGAAGCCGGGTGGCTTGTTGGGTAATCATGAGTTAATACTGGCTTTGTTTTACTAGCCAGTATTAAGTCAGAGATTCTTAATGTCAGGCAAGTTTGACCCGGCCATTAAGAATCTCCAATAAAGGGTTAAAAAAAAACACCACACAGAAAAAAAATACTTTAATAGAAATAAATACACAGACACATTAGAGACTCCATCTTTATTACCCCCTGTCACCCCTCCACGATCCTGCTCTTCTGTTTTCTTTCCCCTTCAACACATGCAGCTCTACTACATCAGACAGCACCGCTGCATGGGGGAAGACGCTGTGCTCCGTGCAGAAATCACTCTATGAGAGTGACCACAGGCTCCCGGTGGCACGGGTTGCCATAGTAACGCTGCTCCGATCACGTGATTCCGGTGCCGCTGCGTGCTGGTAGCGGGACGTCTCCGTCACCGCTAAGCGCGTTGCTATGGCAACGGTGATCTCCGTGATTGACCGGCTGTGTCAGCCGGTCAGGAGCCGGCTTCTGGGGACGCTGGTAACTACGGTAAACATCGGGTAACCAAGAAGCCCTTTCCTCTGTTACCCGATGTTTACCGTAGTTACCAGCGTCCGCCGCTCTCATGCTGCCACTGCCAGCCCCCTGCACACATAGCCAGACTACACATCGGGTTAAATTAACCCAATGTGTACTCTGGCTAGGAGTACAGGGAGCCAGCGCTAAGCGGTGTGCGCTGGTAACCAAGGTAAATATCGGGTTGGTTACCCGATATTTACCTTAGTTACCAAGCGCAGCATCATTTCCACGTGTGCTGTTGGCTGGGGGCTGTGGTCACTGGTTGCTGGTGAGATCTGCCTGTGTGACAGCTCACCAGCAACCCGTGTAGTGATGCTCCAGCGATCCCTACCTGGTCAGGTTGCTGGTGGGATCGCTGGAGCGTCGCTTAGTGTGACGGTACCTTAAGGGAACGGGGAAGCAGAGCGGGGAGTCGACCGTGTACTAGAGCATGTCGCCGGTACACGGCGATACACAAACGTGCACCGTGTAACAGAGAGATGCAATGACAGGTCCTACATGACGCGTCATAGTCATGTGACCAGTCTGTAGCCAATGAGATAATGTGACTGGTCACATGGCTATTTTGACGTCACAATAGGTCCTGCATCACTGCTGGCAGTGCTGGTCATTGGGAGGATTCAGCGATGATCGGATGGAATAGCGGCAGGACACAGAGTGCAGGAGGGATCGCGGGGACCGGTAAGTGTTATGGCAATGTTTATTAACTGTATGTGTACATTTATAATGTGTTTTTATGTTTGTGATTGCCTCCCATTGTTTCCTATGCTGTTCGAGTAGTTCGCCGAACCGAACTCGAACGAGACCTCCATTCGGCGAACCGAACTCAAGCCGAACCACGGCCGGTTCGCTCATCTCTACCTGTGACGCTAACAGGGTTCCCAGTCTCCAGATCCGAGTGTCGTCTAACACGGTTCAGACTACTATTATTTTCATAGTCACCCAGCTCTGTATCCTCCGCCTAAACTTCGTGTTGCCAGCATCTCCTTTTCCATCTGTGAGCACGGTGGACCCTGACTGGTGATTGGGATATATACCACCTTATCCTAATCTGCCAGTCCCCCTATAACAGATTGTGTTTCTGTGGCGCCCTGGACTAGTCAGGTCGTCACAGGTAACACACACACACACCCAGGGTCTGATGTCCACACCAGGTGGGGCGGAGCCAGGCGGTTGGCCCCACCCACCGAGGAGTTCACAGGCCTGTAGGCGGGAAAAGCAGTCAGTTAGAGTTTGGAGGAGTTCAGTACAGGAGGTTGAAGTGAGAGGAGTGAAGTGGAGAGTGTCTGGGTTTGTGGCCCAGGCACTGGACAACAAGGTTGGCAGATGGTGGTGGCCGTCTGCAGGAGTGGTGGATCAACGCGGAACCGTAGGACCAGGGTCGGGCGGTGGCCCGCCGGTATCGACCGGGGAGCGAAGTGAAGCTAGCACACAGGCAGGGCCATCGGACCCCGACTAGGCTTGGAGTTGCCGTCAACAGTCAAATCGGAGTGTAACAGGAACCCCAGGGGTTTCCTAACAACCAAAGACCCGTTAGAAGGCAACCGTCCGCACCGTGAGGGTATACAGCCACCGCCACAGGCTAGAGACCCAAGGGCCAGCGCCTGCTGGCAAAACGGGCTCCTCCGGCATCCATACACCGGGGAGCGGACTACCGTTGGGAACCCATCGTAGTCAAGACAGTACACATACAGTTAGGTCCAGAAATATTTGGACAGTGACACAATTTTCGCGAGTTGGGCTCTGCCTGCCACCACATTGGATTTGAAATGAAATCTCTACAACAGAATTCAAGTGCAGATTGTAACGTTTAATTTGAAGGTTTGAACAAAAATATCTGATAGAAATTGTAGGAATTGTACACATTTCTTTACAAACACTCCACATTTTAGGAGGTCAAAAGTAATTGGACAAATAAACCAAACCCAAACAAAATATTTTTATTTTCAATATTTTGTTGCGAATCCTTTGGAGGCAATCACTGCCTTAAGTCTGGAACCCATGGACATCACCAAACGCTGGGTTTCCTCCTTCTTAATGCTTTGCCAGGCCTTTACAGCCGCAGCCTTCAGGTCTTGCTTGTTTGTGGGTCTTTCCGTCTTAAGTCTGGATTTGAGCAAGTGAAATGCATGCTCAATTGGGTTAAGATCTGGTGATTGACTTGGCCATTGCAGAAGGTTCCACATTTTTGCACTCATGAACTCCTGGGTAGCTTTGGCTGTATGCTTGGGGTCATTGTCCATCTGTACTATGAAGTGCCGTCCGATCAACTTTGCGGCATTTGGCTGAATCTGGGCTGAAAGTATTTCCCGGTACACTTCAGAATTCATCCGGCTACTCTTGTCTGCTGTTATGTCATCAATAAACACAAGTGACCCAGTGTCATTGAAAGCCATGCATGCCCATGCCATCACGTTGCCTCCACCATGTTTTACAGAGGATGTGGTGTGCCTTGGATCATGTGCCGTTCCCTTTCTTCTCCAAACTTTTTTCTTCCCATCATTCTGGCACAGGTTGATCTTTGTCTCATCTGTCCATAGAATACTTTTCCAGAACTGAGCTGGCTTCATGAGGTGTTTTTCAGCAAATTTAACTCTGGCCTGTCTATTTTTGGAATTGATGAATGGTTTGCGTCTAGATGTGAACCCTTTGTATTTACTTTCATGGAGTCTTCTCTTTACTGTTGACTTAGAGACAGATACACCTACTTCACTGAGAGTGTTCTGGACTTCAGTTGATGTTGTGAACGGGTTCTTCTTCACCAAAGAAAGTATGCGGCGATCATCCACCACTGTTGTCATCCGTGGACAACCAGGCCTTTTTGAGTTCCCAAGCTCACCAGTCAATTCCTTTTTTCTCAGAATGTACCCGACTGTTGATTTTGCTACTCCAAGCATGTCTGCTATCTCTCTGATGGATTTTTTCTTTTTTCTCAGCCTCAGGATGTTCTGCTTCAGCTCAATTGAGAGTTCCTTAGACCGCATGTTGTCTGGTCACAGCAACAGCTTCCAAATGCAAAACCACACACCTGTAATCAACCCCAGACCTTTTAACTACTTCATTGATTACAGGTTAACGAGGGAGACGCCTTCAGAGTTAATTGAAGCCCTTAGAGTCCCTTGTCCAATTACTTTTGGTCCCTTGAAAAAGAGGAGGCTATGCATTACAGAGCTATGATTCCTAAACCCTTTCCCCGATTTGGATGTGAAAACTCTCATATTGCAGCTGGGAGTGTGCACTTTCAGCCCATATCTATATATATAATTGCCTTATTCTGTCTGTCTGTGTCTGTCTGTCTGTCTGTCTGTCTGTCTGTCTGTCTATCTGTCTGTCTGTCTGTCTGTCTTGCTCCAAAATTGTGTCCTTACGGTGACACAAAGCTGATTGGCCGCTGGGCTCGCCATCGCCCCGCCCCCCCGCACGGATTGGCCACTCGCCCAGGCTGCGCCCCCACACGGATTGGCCGGCAGCTCGCCCAGGCTCCGCCCCCCCACAGATTGGCCTCTCGCCCCGGCACCCTGCAGGCATTGGCAACTCGGCCACGCCCCGCCCCCCTCACGCAATGCACGCTAGCTCTGGCCCCGCCCCCCCACGCATTCCCCGAACCGACACCGTCACGGAGCCACGACTACCAGGTGAGTACTGTACCCCTGGGAGCCCACATCAGCGTACGCCGCCAAACCAGCCGACACATACCCTCGCATTGCTGGGGTTTGCCGCCGTATGCTGGTGTGGGCTCCCGTGCGAGCGGGGGACGAGATACGCTGGTAACCATGGTAGCATAGTTACCAGCGCATCAAGGTCCTGCAGCGGCGGAACTTACACACACGCACACACATAACAACGCACGCACATAACAGCACACACACACACATCAGATCACACTCACTCTCACACACACCTCACACACACATCACATCGCATCCACATACTCACAACATCCTGGGATATCGCTTGCTTCTCGGCAGCGATACTGTGCTGTGAACTTCCAGGACCTGCCGGAGGATCACATGGCCAGAAGCATGTGGTATCTCCGGATGTTGTGAGTATGAGCGCGTATGTGCAATATCGTCAATGTGTGTGTGTGTGTGAGTGTATGCGATCAGGTGTGTGTGTGTGTGTGTATGCGATCGGGTGTGTGTGTATGCGATCGTGTGTGTGTGTGTATATGCGATCGGGTGTGTGTGTGTGTATGCGATCGGGTGTGTGTGAGTGTATGCGATCGGGTGTGTGTGAGTGTATGCGATCGGGTGTGTGTGAGTGTATGCGATCGGATCTGTGAGTGTCGGCAAAGGAGCACGGCGTGCTGGAGGAGGCTGGGAGGAGAGAGGCTGATCCTGGGGAAAGCTGGGATGGGGAGGCTGAGAGAAGGGAGGCTGATGCTGGGGTAGGCTGGGAGGAGAGAGGCTGATGCTGGGGACCGAAAAGGCTGATGCTGGAAGGAGAGAGGCTGATGCTGGGGGAGGCTGAGGCTGGGGTAGGCTGGGAGGAGAGAGGCTGATGCTGGGATGAGAGAGGCTGATGCTGGGGACAGAGATGCTGATGCTGGGAGGAGAGAGGCTGATGCTGGGGACAAAGAGGCTGCTGCTGGGGACAGAGAGGCTGATGCTGGGGACAGAGAGGCTGATGCTGGGGACAGAGAGGCTGATGCTGGGGACAGAGAATCTGATGCTGGGGACAGAGAGGCTGATGCTGGGAGGAGAGAGGCTGATGCTGGGATGAGAGAGGCTGATGCTGGGGACAGAGAGGCTGATGCTGGGGACAGAGAGGCTGATGCTGGGGACAGAGAGGCTGATGCTGGGGACAGAGAGGCTGATGCTGGGGACAGAGAAGCTGATGCTGGGGACAGAGAGGCTGATGCTGGGGACAGAGAGGCTGATGCTGGGGACAGAGAGGCTGATGCTGGGATGAGAGAGGTTGATGCTGGGGACAGAGAGGCTGATGCTGGGGACAGAGAGGCTGATGCTGGGGACAGAGAGGCTGATGCTGGGAGGAGAGAGGCTGATGCTGGGATGAGAGAGGCTGATGCTGGGGACAGAGAGTCTGATGCTGGGGACAGAGAGGCTGATGCTGGGGACAGAGAGGCTGATGCTGGGGACAGAGAGGCTGATGCTCGGAGGAGAGAGGCTGATGCTGGGGACAGAGAGGCTGATGCTGGGGACAGAGAGGCTGATGCTGGGGACAGAGAAGCTGATGCTGGGAAGAGAGAGGCTGATGCTGGGATGAGAGAGGCTGATGCTGGGATGAGAGAGGCTGATGCTTGGATGAAAGAGGCTGATGCTGGGGACAGAGAGGCTGATGCTGGGGACAGAGAGGCTGATGCTGGGGACAGAGAAGCTGATGCTGGGAGGAGAGAGGCTGATGCTGGGAGGAGAGAGGCTGATGCTGGGAGGAGAGAGGCTGATGCTGGGATGAGAGAGGCTGATGCTGGGGACAGAGAGGCTGATGCTGGGGACAGAGAGGCTGATGCTGGGGACAGAGAGGCTGATGCTGGGGACAGAGAAGCTGATGCTGGGGACAGAGAGGCTGATGCTGGGAGGAGAGAGGCTGATGCTGGGATGAGAGAGGCTGATGCTGGGGACAGAGAGGCTGATGCTGGGGACAGAGAGGCTGATGCTGGGGACAGAGAGGCTGATGCTGGGGACAGAGAAGCTGATGCTGGGAGGAGAGAGGCTGATGCTGGGATGAGAGAGGCTGATGCTGGGGACAGAGAGGCTGATGCTGGGGACAGAGAGGCTGATGCTGGGGACAGAGAGGCTGATGCTGGGGACAGAGAAGCTGATGCTGGGAGGAGAGAGGCTGATGCTGGGATGAGAGAGGCTGATGCTGGGATGAGAGAGGCTGATGCTGGGGACAGAGAGGCTGATGCTGGGAGGAGAGAGGCTGATGCTGGGATGAGAGAGGCTGATGCTGGGGACAGAGAGGCTGATGCTGGGGACAGAGAGGCTGATGCTGGGGACAGAGAGGCTTATGCTGGGATGAGAGAGGCTGATGCTGCGGGTAGAGAGGCTGATGCTGGGAGGAGAGAGGCTGATGCTGGGGACAGAGAGGCTGATGCTGGGGACAGAGAGGCTGATGCTGGGGACAGAGAGGCTGATGCTGGGGACAGAGAGGCTGATGCTGGGGACAGAGAGACTGATGCTGGGAGGAGAGAGGCTGATGCTGCGGGTAGAGAGGCTGATGCTGCGGGTAGAGAGGCTGATGCTGGGAGGAGAGAGGCTGATGCTGCGGGCAGAGAGGCTGATGCTGGTGCAGCATGGGGGATGGAGCACGATGGGGGGTGTGCAGCATGGGGGATGGAGCACGTTTGGGAGTGCGCAGCATGGCGGATGGAGCACGTTTGTCAGTGCGCAGCATGGCGGATGGAGCACGTTTGGGAGTGCGCAGCATGGCGGATGGAGCACGTTTGGGAGTGCGCAGCATGGCGGATGGAGCACGTTTGGGAGTGCGCAGCATGGCGGATGGACCACGTTTGGGAGTGCGCAGCATGGCGGATGGAGCACGGTTGGGAGTGCGCAGCATGGCGGATGGACCACGTTTGGGAGTGCACAGCATGGCGGATGGAGTACGTTTGGGAGTGCGCAGCATGGCGGATGGAGCACATTTGGGAGTGCGCAGCATGGGAGATGGAGCACGATGGGGGGTGCGCAGCATAGGGGATGGAGCACGATGGGGAGTGCGCTGCATGGTGGATGGAGCATGATGGGGAGTGCGCAGCATGGTGGATGGACCACGTTTGGGAGTGCGCAGCATGGTGGATGGAGCACGTTTGGGAGTGCGCAGCATGGCGGATGGAGCACGTTTGGGAGTGCGCAGCATGGGAGATGGAGCACGATGGGGGGTGCGCAGCATAGGGGATGGCGCACGATGGGAAGTGCACACCTCCCCCCAACACACACACACACACGCGAGCGCACTGCACAACACACCACACACACACACACTGGGAACCACAAACAACTGCCCTACACAGACACCCACACACACACAACACTTAACACACAAACACCGCGGCACACACAAATATACGCACATACCGCACAACACACACATTGCACAAAACATACCTCCCCCCAAAACACACCACACACACACAAACCGCGCAACACACACACAACGCTACAGACACACAGCGCTCCACAAACAATGCAACACACGCAACACACATACAACACCGCTCTCACCCCCCGTCACACCCAGACAACACCCAGAACATGTACAGCCCCTACACAAACACTTAGTAACTACACACAACAACATCTATATATGTAACAAAAATCATACATGAACTACACAATACGTAAATTCTAGAATACCCGATGCGTAGAATCGGGCCACCTTCTAGTTATATATATAATTGTATTTCTGAACATGTTTTTGTAAACAGCTAAAATAACAAAACTTGTGTCACTGTCCAAATATTTCTGGACCTAACTGTAGGTGCAGGGAAAGACAGCCGCCATCACCTGTCCGGGGAAAGACACTGCAGCCGGCTGCGGGACCCGTCCATCCAGCAGTTTGGTTTACCGGAGACTTTGTGCATCCTTTGCTGAGTGAGTACACCCGTACCATCCGGCACCGCGCCGCGCTGTCCCTGCACCTCACCGACCCTGCCTCCCCGTTCCTTCACCGGGCCCCGGGACCACCAACCCCTACCCATGGAGGGGGAAAACAACATCCCAGCTGCTCCCTACCATCGCTCCTGGGATCCCCATCACCAGCAGCGGTGGTGGCCATCTTCACCACGACCCGTGGGTGGCGTCACGGACTAAATCCCCAACCAAACCAACCCTCTTTTCACTCACGGGCGAGGAGCGCCGCTCGAGTCCCCGGATCCGGCCCACCGCTCAAGCCACTGAGCAGCAGCAGTGCCGGACCCGCCGCCCGTGACATTTCTTCAGTAGATGTTACCGTTGCTTAACCACCAAACCCACGGACACAAACTTTTTTCTACTTTCCAACATACCTGTTCAACTTTCCACCAGCATATGGCCTTTTGCCACTCATTTTGTATATTTATTGATTTGCAACTCTGCAGGGACACCATAGTCAACGCTGTCTCAGCACAACAGTCAGCCCTCGGTTCCTCAGATGTAGACAAGTAAAAGACCATTTCCTACTAGCCATGACAAAACATTGTGATTCACTCTGTGCAGCACTGGTGTTTAGTGGAAAAGCCGAGCTAAGATTGCGTACTTGCTTCTGCTGACACTCCTGCATACGTGTGTCCCTTTGTATGGCAGGACTTATTTTGACAATTTTTGTCTTGTACCAGGGATCTAACAGTGTGGCAACCCACTAGTCAGTATTACTTCAAATTCGGACATTCCGCGGGTTGTAGGTAGTGCAGCAAGAAGGCGCTCATGTGTCTTGCGCATCAGACAGCCATGGATCCCCCCTTGGGGAGGAGGGGCGACATGACCAAGGGGGAGTTAGGGAGTGATGGGGTTAATAGGGACAGTTTGCTTGGCAGGCCTAATATGGCATTAAGGGGTGGTTTTAGCTTGGGAGGAAGAGGAGGAGTAGGGAAAGGGTTAGTCTGGGAGAGGAGGGGGTTACCTCCTCTTCTTCTTCCGGACGCCAAGAGATCAGCAGCACGAGTCACCATGGCTGATCTCCAGGAACTTCAGCGCCTGATTGCAGCAGCCATTGCAGCGCACGGGCCCCTGGCAGTGCAGACCCACATCAGGGCTGCCGGGGTTAACCCGTCGGCGCTTGCCCCTCGCTCCCCCAGCCGTGGTGTGCGCCAGTCGCGGCCCCCCCGCAGGTATTCCCCGGGTGCGGGGGGGGGCGAGGAGGAGATGCCAGAGCCCCTCCAGGGACCCTCCGCAGCGGGCCGAGCAGCAGCACAGTCCGGCTGCTGCTCCCAGCAGCAGCGGGAGGAATCTGCGTTCCAGCCGCAGTGGTCGGGAGGTGGGAGTGGCCAGCGTGGGGCCTACTTCCGGTCCCGGCCTCCGGGCTGGATTTCCAGTGACAGCAGCGGCTCCAGGTCGGCAGCGCGCTCGGCGAGGGATGGAGGCCAGCAGTTCCCCCTGCAGTCGGCGGGGGGACCGAGGGGCTGCAGGCGGCAGTAGGTCCAGCGCCAGGGGGAGGTCTGTGGTGCCTGACCCTGGCGCGGCAGTGAGCAGGGGTGACGGCGTGAGCCATGCGGCGACCGCCCGGTCACTCAGGACCGCTGTGCAGCCCCCGGATGTGGCGGTGTCCCGTGGGAGCGGGAGGACCCAGCGGCAGGAGGCCTGCGGCGGCCCAGGAGGGCCAGAGGCGGCGACGGCTGGGATCCAGAGCCGGGCGTCCATCAGTCCGCGTCCAGAGTCCCCTGGCAGTCGGCGAGGGGGTGGGCGCGGGCGCAAGAGGTCGAGGCCTGGGGTGCCGGCGCGGGGGACAGGACGGTCTCCTGGGCTGTCGCCCCAGGGCAAGAGACGGAGCGGGGACAGCACTGCCCACGCGGCGGCCCGGTTTGGCGGCCGTGGTGGGGGGGGTGCCGCGGCGGCGCCCCCCGGATGTCGGATGGAAGAAGATGTCAGCGGCGAGGATGAGGAGATCGTGCTGTCAGAAGAGTCGGATGGTCGGCAGACGTAGGACAGCGAGGCTGCGGTATCGGGGGACGCTGAGCCGCGGTTGGGTGAGACGGCAGCGGGGGCGGCAGGGGCTGCGCTGGCGGGGAGTGTCGGGGGCGGGAGGGCGGCTGTGGACACGGCAGCGCCTGGCGGAGTAGCAGTGTGGAGCCAGTTGTTGGGGCTGTTGCAGGGGTTGGCGGCGGTTGCCGGGGCTGGGGGGGGGGGCGGCGCAGGCGCCGGCGTGGGTGGGGACGACAGGTCGGGGGGCGGCGGCGGTGGGAGGGGGGGACGGATCGGGCGCGGCGAAAGGGGGGGGCGCAGGGGGGAGTGCGGCGGAGGGGGCAAAGGAAAAAGAAAAGGAGAAGGAGGATGAGGTGGTGCGCCTAGATGATAGGGCTAAAAGCGAAGTTTATGTTTGTTTTGAGGGCCCGCTGGGGGCTCATTTAAAGAAGGAGGTGCGGGAAAAAATTTGGAAAGGGGAATATGTGGAGATTTTTTCTCTGCTTCCCCTGGAGAAATTTAATTTGGATAGGGTTAAGCCGAGCGACTCCAAAAAGGAGAAGGACGAGGAGGAAAAGCGCCGTTATAGGCTTATTCCTCGGACTTTTGCAAACTGGTTGCAAGCGTTTGCGATTTTGGCGAGCGTGGTCGGGGAAAAGGAGTCGGAGCATTGTTTGGCCTTGTTTGGTTACATGGATGCGATAGGGGAGGCTTATCGGGTTTATGGCGGGCTGGCGTGGCTGCGTTACGACGAGCAATTCCGGCAGCGGAAGGCGTTGCGGCCGGATATGCGATGGGACCATAAGGATATTTCCTTATGGATGCGACTGATGTCGGCACCGACTCAGCCCTTTCGGGGGGGTGCCGGGGGACCGGGGGCCGGGTCCCCGGCAAGTCAGAAAAAAGGTTTCTGTTGGCAATATAATGAGGGGCAGTGCAGGTTTGGAGCGGCATGCCGGTTTAAGCATGAATGCTCAGGTTGTGGGGGAGGACATAGCCTGTCCAAGTGCTTTAAAAAGGGGAAAGGAAAAGCGGGTGACGGGGTTGGAAAAAGGGATGACGCCGGTGAAGGTAGAAGTGATGGCCCCCTTTTTAAATAGGTATCCGGACGGCGAGGCAGCGGCGTTGTTATGGTTTGGTTTTTCTGACGGTTTCCCTATCCCGTCGGCTGTTAGTCCATCGCCCCCGCCGTACCGTAATTTACGTTCTGCTCGGGATCATGTGGATGTGGTGGATGAGAAGCTGAGAAAGGAGGTGGTTTTGGGCAGAATGGGCGGTCCTTATGACGCCCCGCCGTGTTCGAAGTTGGTGGTTTCGCCGTTGGGGGTTGTGCCGAAGAAAGAGCTGAACAAATTTCGGCTTATCCATCATTTGTCTTACCCAGAGGGGTTATCGGTGAATGATGGCATTGCACCGGAGTTAGCGGCGGTATATTATGTGTCGTTCGACAAAGCGTTGGACCTGGTCAGGGCTGCGGGTCGGGGTGCGTTGATGGCAAAGGCTGATGTGGAAGCGGCGTTTCGGTTGTTACCGGTTCATCCAGATAGTCAGCATTTGTTAGGTTGCTGGTGGGATGGCAGTTATTATGTTGATCGCTGTTTGCCAATGGGTTGTTCAATTTCGTGTTCGTATTTTGAGGCGTTTAGTTCGTTTGTAGAGTGGGTGGTTCGGGATGTGTCTGGGCTTATGTCCATTATTCACTATTTGGACGATTTTCTTTGTGTTGGGCCGGCGGGTTCAATGGTTTGTGCGGGGTTGTTATTTGCGTTGCATAAAGTCGCAGACAGCTTCGGAATTCCCTTGGCCCCCGATAAGACGGAAGGTCCGGCGCCTGTGATGCGTTTTTTGGGGATTGAGATTGATTCTATTGCCATGAAATGTAGGTTGCCGGAGGAGAAGGTTCGTGATTTGAGGGCCGCGGTGGCAGGGGTGAAGGCGGCAAAGAAGGTGCGGCTTAAGGTGGTGCAGTCCTTGCTTGGGAAATTGAATTTCGCTTGCAGGATTATGCCGATGGGGAGAGTTTTTGCGAGACGTTTGGCAACGGCGACGGCAGGTGTGCGGTCGCCGACACATTTCGTGCGAATCACGAAGGCGATCAAGGGCGATCTTTTGGTATGGGATCAATTTTTGCAGTGTTTCAATGGCCGGGCCCTGGTGATGGAGAAGGTGGCGTCTAACGGGGCGTTACAGCTGTTCACCGATGTGGCTGGGTCGGCAGGGTTTGGGGCCGTGTTTCGAGGTCACTGGTGTGTGGGTCGGTGGCCACAGGCGTGGCGGGAGAGCGGTTTGGTCAGGAATTTGGCTCTGTTGGAGCTATTTCCTATCGTGGTAGCAGTGGAGCTGTGGGGGTCGCGTTTTGCCGGGAGGAAGGTTTGCTTCCATTGTGATAACCAGGCGGTGGTGTTTGCTATTAACAACTTGTCGGCTAAGTCGGAGCCAGTGGTGGTGTTTTTGCGGCATTTAGTGTTGAGATGTCTGCAGCTAAATGTACAGGTGGTGGCAAAGCACGTTCCGGGAGTTGACAATGGGGTGGCTGACGCTTTGTCTCGTTTTCAGTTCAGCAGGTTTCGGGCGCTACTGCCTTGGGCGGACGAAGTCGGAGTGGAGTGTCCCGTGGATTTATGGAATCTGGTGAGGCGGTGATCTCAGAATTGATTCGGAATTCGGTGACTGAGGTGACTTGGTGCCGATATGCTAAGGTGTGGGCTGAATGGGAGGAGTTGCTGGGTCGGATGTTTGATGGGGTAAGCGTGGATTACTTGGTGGCATTACTGGCGTTGGTGAGTGTGGATTTCTCGGCCGGGCGATCGGCGTCGGCCGTGGCGCATCGGGTGGCGGCGGTGGCGTTTTGGTTAAAAATGAGAGAGGAACAAGATGTTTCGCAGGATTTTCGGGTTCGACGGGCCTTGCGGGGGTTCCGCCGCGGTGTGCGGGAGAGGGACAAGAGGCGTCCCGTATCGTTTGGTTTGTTGAGGCGGTTGGTGGGGGGCCTGAGCGGCATTTGTGAGTCGGTTTACGAGACTGTTTTGTTTACAACAGCTTTCGGTCTTGCTTTTTATGGGGCTTTCCGGATCGGTGAGTTGGTAAGCCCGTCCAGGGTGACAGGCGGCGGGTTGCTGCTTGAGGATGTGCGAGTGGGCGGTGATCAGGTGGAGTGCCGGATTAGTCGGTCGAAAACGGATCAGCTGGGTCGGGGTAGGTTGGTGGTGTTATACGCGGTCCCGGGGGAGGAGTTGTGCCCAGTACGTTTGGTGGAGCAATTCATGGCCGTGAGGGGGGGTTTACCGGGCCCATTTTTGCGGCACGTGGATGGGTCCTTTTTATCAAGGTTCCAGTTTGTAGCGGTTCTGCGGCGAAGTTTGCAGAATGTGGGGGAGCGCCCGGAGGATTTTGGGTCGCATTTCTTTCGGATAGGGGCAGCTACGGAGGCCGCTCGTTGGGGGCTTGGAGATGAGGTGGTAAAGCGTATTGGTAGATGGGAATCTTCTTGTTTTCGGCGGTACGTGAGGCCGCAGCTGTTGTAGCATTATGGTAACTTTGGTCTAGGTACAGGTGGTTTGGCGGTTTGGAAGTGGTTTATATATGTATAAAAAAAAAAAAAAAAAAAAAAAAAAAGAGGGGGTAATGTACAAGTGTTAGAGGACGGAGGTAGAATGGGTTTTTTCTGAGAGGCGTTGATGGTGGTGATGTTATTGGTTTTTAATTTCTGTTTTCGTTGTCTCTTTGTTGTAGGGATGTGCCTAATCTGGATTCTGGGGCATTCCTTCGTGTTCTGGGGTGCTCGGCGGGCGGCGGTTCGCCCGAATGGTCGGCAGCTAGGGCTGGATCGTGGGCAGGCGACTGTTCGGTGGATCGGTGTTCGGGGCATGGAGTGGGGCAGGGTGGTCCCAGAATTTGGTCGTTATTGTAAGGTTGACCGGCCTCCGGATGTGCTGGTATTACACGTGGGAGGTAATGATCTGGGAGTCCGGGCGTCACGGGATCTGATCCGGGATATAAAGATTGACTTACTGTGGTTGTGGAAGCAGTACCCGGGTTTGATTGTCGTGTGGTCAGACATAGTGACCAGGTTGTCATGGAGGGGGGCTCGGTCGGTGGAAAAGGTCAATAAGGCCAGGGCCCAGGTGAATCGGGTGGTTGCCAGGTTTGTGATCAGGAACGGTGGGATTGTGGTGAGGCACAGGGAGTTGGAGCCAGCAGATTGGCGGTTTCGGAGGGGTGACGGAGTGCACCTCAACGACATTGGAGTGGATTTATGGGCATTGGGCCTGCAGGATGGTGTTGAGCGAGTTTTTGGTGTGTGGCGGGTCCAGGCCACGTAAGGTGTCACGTGGTCTGTCCTGTGGCGGGGGGGTAGGTCTGGTCCAGAGGTTGGAAGTGACTGGTAACTGGACCGGGAGTCATTGTCTCGGTATGGTGGCTCTCGGTTCCGGGATGTGGCAGGCACGGGGTTCTGCCAAAGTGTGGGGGTGTCAATCCGTGGGTGATTGGCACCTCGTCTCTGGGTCGGTGTGTTGCGGCCAGGGGCAAGGGGAGTAGTAGTTATGGACTGGGCCTGCCCCCGGGAGGGTCATGTAATTGGCATTGTCTATTGTTATCTGTGTGTTGTTTTGGGTCGCCCGTTGGACGGCGTCCCTAAGGTGCTTAGTTTGTGAACAATAGGCAATAAAAGGCTGCTGTGGCCATTTTGAACCAAGTCGCATGCAGTCCGTGTGTTTATTTATAGTATAAGGGGTTTGGTAACACAGACATCACGACCGGAGAATACTCCCTCAGCTGGTCAAGACAGCCATGGATCCCCCCTTGGGGAGGAGGGGCGACATGACCAAGGGGGAGTTAGGGAGTGATGGGGTTAATAGGGACAGTTTGCTTGGCAGGCCTAATATGGCATTAAGGGGTGGTTTTAGCTTGGGAGGAAGAGGAGGAGTAGGGAAAGGGTTAGTCTGGGAGAGGAGGGGGTTACCTCCTCTTCTTCTTCCGGACGCCAAGAGATCCCCGCCCACCCTCCCTTTTTTGTGTTGTCATCTGGGGGACGTGGTTTGGGATGTTGGGATGCTATTTGTCACAGCAGCGGGGGGGGTAGGTCTGGTCCAGAGGTTGGAAGTGACTGGTAACTGGACCGGGAGTCATTGTCTCGGTATGGTGGCTCTCGGTTCCGGGATGTGGCAGGCACGGGGTTCTGCCAAAGCGTGGGGGTGTCAATCCGTGGGTGATTGGCACCTCGTCTCTGGGTCGGTGTGTTGCGGCCAGGGGCAAGGGGAGTAGTAGTTATGGACTGGGCCTGCCCCCGGGAGGGTCATGTAATTGGCATTGTCTATTGTTATCTGTGTGTTGTTTTGGGTCGCCCGTTGGACGGCGTCCCTAAGGTGCTTAGTTTGTGAACAATAGGCAATAAAAGGCTGCTGTGGCCATTTTGAACCAAGTCGCATGCAGTCCGTGTGTTTATTTATAGTATAAGGGGTTTGGTAACACAGACATCACGACCGGAGAATACTCCCTCAGCTGGTCAAGGGAGGAACAAGTCCTTGCTGTATTGGTGGCAGAGAGGTGAGAATCATGCCTCATTCCTCTGCCCTCTCCCCCCAACCTCGCACAACCGAAATGTGAGCAAGCTCTCCCTCATCTGCTCAGTCTTCCATGCCCATCGACAGTTCGTCCTCCATTTCTTACTGGGTTCCTGCACCTTCCTCAACAGTTAGGCTGATACTATGCACCCTTGTTAATCCATCTCCCCCACCGTCCCATGCCTGCCGCCTTGGTGGTGCTGACTGTCTGGACCTTGTAGATGTTGTTATCCCTTGTGCATATGACTCCTCCTGTACTTCCTCCCATTCCTCTTGTCCCACCACCTGACTATGAATGCTGTTTAGAGTGTGCTCCAGCATGTAGATGACCGGAATTGTCATGCCGATGATGGAAACGTCAGCGCTAAAAATCTTCGTCGCCATTTGTAAACTTCAAAGAAGAGTGCATAGGTCCTTGATCTGAGACCACTCCAGCAGCGTGATCTTCCCCACCTCTGGATCTCTTTAGCCCAGGCTATGCATCATAACATATTGCAGCAGGGCTTGCCGGTGCTGCCACAGAAGCTGCAACATCTGCAGATTCAAATTCCAGCGTGTCAGCACATCGCATTTCAGGCAGTGAACCGCCAGAACAAAAGACTTCTGGAGCGATTCAAGTTGTTGAGCTGCTGGGTGTGAACGGTGGAAGTGAGCACATAGTGAGTGTGCCCGCTGCAGAGGGCTATGTAGGCCGGGATGGTGGTTTAAAAATTGCTGGACAAACAGGTTCAACACGTGAGCCAAACAAGGCACGTGTGTCACATTGCCCTGACGAAGGGCCGTACCCAGGTTTGCATCGTTGTCGCACATGGCTTTTAAGTCACCACTGGAGTCCGCTCCATCAATTTGTACTCTGGTCGCCAGGTGACAACGTGTTCCTTTAGTAGATAGTGATGATGGGAGAGGAGTCGATGTCAGCAGCGCCAGTTGACGCAGGTTCCGCTCATCCACTGGGCTGGGTTACCTTCAGATATGCAGAACCACAGGCTGACTGTAGGTGGTGGGTGTGATGGTGGCCAGCCGCCGCGGCCGGATGTATTCTGGTCCCCCACCCGGGCTGGTGGTCCGTTTCTCTTCGTTCTGCACAGTGATGTAGTGTTGTGGACTTCACGGTCTAGAACTCGGGGAGTCCGCTCCCGGTGATACTGTTGGGAGCCGTGCCCGCTGACGCTGACCCGTGAGATCTACAGGCTCTGACGGATGCCCTATTTCTCTCTGTGGGTGGTTGTCTCTTTTCGGGACTTAGGTTGGGACAGGACCTATAATCCTGCCCTCAATCGGTTAATTAGCTAGGCCGTTGGTCCGGTCCTGGCTTCAGGGTCCGAGTACCCCCTCTGTGCACGGTTTCCAGTCGGGTCTCTGGTGTCGGTACTGGCAGGCTCCAACCCTGTCCCGGTCCACCTCAGATCTGCCGAGCTGTCTTCCCATCTCCTGCTAGCTACGGGCCCACCGTCTGCCTCCTAGCCAATGTGTCAGGGCTCCGACCCAGACACCTGTCAGTTCAGCCTCAGACCTATAGCAGAGGCCTGGGCTTCACTCCTCACTCAACTCTCCTTACTTTAATAACTGACTGCTTTTTCCTGCCCCAGGCTCTCCAGACCCCTAGGTGGGCATTTCCATCTGGTCCCGCCCACTGGTGTGCCTGTCCTTCCCTGGGGGAGGTGACTAGGGTTTTCTGGTTGGCTGTGTATCACCTAGGTGAGGGAAGGTGTTATGCGGGGGCCTATGTGTGACTACCTGGCTGGTCAGGGCATACCACACGCATGTGTGACGCCCTGGCAAAACCAGGTAGTCACAGATAGGCCCCCGCATAACACCTTCCCTCACTAGGAAACACACAGCCAACCTAGAAACCCTAGTCACCCCCCCTTAGGGAAAGATAGATACACCAGTGGGCGGGACCAGGCGGTTGGACACGCCCACCCAGGGGTCTAGACAGCCCTGGGCAGAAAAACAAGCAGCTCTAGTTAGTCTAGTTTGTAGTTCAGTTTGGAGAGGAGTGTGGGCTGGAGCTAAGTGTAGCTCCAGCAGGAAAAGTTCAAGTTGCCCGCCAGTACCGACACGGGAAACCGAGCTGGAAACCGGAGCACAAAGGGGGGTACTCGGACCCTGAAGCCAGAACCGGAAACAAGCAACTGGTTAGTTCACCAATTGAGGCCAGGACTAGAGGTCCTGTTCCACCCAAAGTCCCTCATAGAAGACAACTGCCCACCGGTAGGGATAGGAGGTCACCGCTAGGGCCCATAGATCCCACGGGCCAGCGTCTGCGGGCACTGCTCCTTAGGCCACATCCAACCGGGAGCGGACTCCTGAGTTTCAGACTGGGAAGTCCACCTTACACAAAACAGTGCAGAGGAAAAGGATAGAGACCACCAGCCGGGTGGGGGACCCGAATGCAACCGGCCGCGGCACTGGCCACCAGCACCTTGATTTACCAGAGACTTGTGTGGTTTATTAACTGTAAGTAAACAAACACTCCCTGCAGTCGCTATACCCTGCACAGAGACACCGGGTCCCTGGGAAACCATCCCTACCCACGGAGGGGTTAACAACTAGCTGCCACAACATCTCCCCCATGTGCCCCACAACAGCAGCGGTGGTGTCCCATTTCACCACACACCGTGGGTGGCGTCACGAACTTAATACAGCCTAGCCCATACATTTACGCCCCCCTTTTTATTCGACGTGTCCACGAGACCCACGGGTTCGGAGACCCTTGAGCCACCACCCCAAAAGGCCCGGATCCGAGCAGCGCCGGCTGCTGGCACGGGGCGGCACACATGCGCACTAGCCTCCTCTCCACACTTAGATGTGAAGGAGGAAGCAGCGAGCTGGATGACCCGAGGCACGGCCAAAAATGGCAGCCGACGCCTGGGCGCAACTGGAACCGCAGCAGGCTGCTTGCGGCTACGGCGGCATCGATTCTTAACACCATCTTCCAGCCAAAATAAGATGTCTACTTCTTCCCGTAGAAAATCTGATATGATCCCTTTCTTTACGGTCATGACCATCGCTACCAAATGTAGATGAGGCACCAAAAGAGCAGGTGTTTGAATGAATCTCAAGTGCTCCATCAAGTGGCCTCTCCTCCACGTCAACTTCAATATCCCAAATACTATATTCCTCTGTGGTGTCACCCCAATCGCACTTGCTTCCTACCAGCTTTCAAGTCTCCACCCGCCCTGGTGAGTATGGGGTAACAGAGATGGTTGAGTCTGCAGAGCTGTTCAGTTACACTATAGCCTGGGAATCAGAGGTCTGCTCCAAAGCTGCAGTGAGTTCAGACAAGGAAAAGATCTGCACTGATGCCCAGAAGCTTTGTGAGTCGGATCCAGGCCCAGATGAAGAAGGTTCTGAGCATAATGTAGACCATCAGTCCCAAACTGTAACTCCTATTGGTGGAGACAATGGGGAACATGCTGATGAGACTTAGATATCTGATTGGAACGACAACTTTACTATTCTGTCACGGCAGGAAGAGGTTGACTCTGAGGACGAGAGGAGTGAGAACACATAGGGTGATGATGAGGTTGGAGATGCCACTTACTGTCAACCCACAGTCAGCCAGTTGATGAGGTCAGCAGAGCAAGTGGAGGAGGATGCTACTGACAAAGAGGTTAAAGGTGCTTTACACGCTGCGTCATCGCTAACTATCGTCGGGGTCACGTCGTTAGTGACGCACATCCAGTGACGTTAGCGACATCGCAGCGTGTGACACCAAGGAGCGACGATCAACGATCGCAAAAATCGTTGATAGTTGACACGTCGCTCCTTTTCAAAATATCGTTGGTGGTGCATGCCGCTGGTTGTTCATCGTTCCTGCTGCGTCACACATCGCTATGTGTGATGCCGCAGGAACAACAAACTTCTCCTTACCTGCGTCCACCGGCAATGAGGAAGGAAGGAGGTGGGCGGGATATTCCGCCCGCTCATCTCCGCCCCTCTGTTATTGGGCAGCCGCTTAGTGACGTCGCTATGACACCGAACGCACCTCCCCGTTGAAGGAGGGATTGTTCAGCGGTCACAGCGACATCGCTGAAAAGTTATGTGCGTGTGATGCTGCCGTAGCGATAATGTTAGTACGGCAGCGATCACCAAATGTCGCACGGACAACGGGGGTGGGTGCTATCGCGCACGACATCGCTAGCTATTGCTAGCGATGTTGCAGCGTGTAAAGCACCCTTTAGGTTGCGCTTTCCTGGACAGAAACGGAGTACTGGAAACACATCAACAAGTGCATCCTCAGCCACAACTCTGCCTCTGTAACAAGGAGAAAGTCTGGCTGCAACTGCTACTAGTCTAGGTGCTTGCGGGTAATGTAATAGTCAAAAAGTAGAAAAACCCGAGCACTCAATAAGAGAGGTATATGGATGCAAGTGTTTTTTATTTACAATCGACAAACTGCAGAAAGTGAACCCTGACACATAGCAACAACCAATGTTTCGGCTTTTAGACCTTTCTCAAGGTAGTTGCTCATAATAGAGATGCTATGAAATACGGGTCACAAGGACAGCCGTCAGGTTAGAGAGAACATGCGGGGCAGCTCCAGCAGGAGAGTTCAAGTTGAACAGTACCAGGGTAGGAGCCCTGGTGCCACTGGCTAGGAGGCAGATGGTGGTCTCCGAGGGGTGGATGTGCAGCTGGGCACCCATTCTTACCCTCCTTCTGATGTCAAGGTCAAACCACCCTCTCTCTCGACAGTGCCGGGTGTAGGTCACTAGCTCCCTGGGCTCCAGGTCTCGGTCGGGGTGGCCGACGGGCAGGTCAGGGGCCACTTCCATCCGGGACACGAATATCTCGGCATCCATGCCTGGCTCGTATATAAACCTCCATCCCATTTGGGGGTTAAAATGCCGGACCTGGCCTTCATACATCGGGCCCCTCACCCAGAACGTGGCATTCCTCAGATTGTCCTTTTCTGTGTAGGTCCGGGACAGGACCTCCGCCTTCCGTTTCTCCAAGGCGGCGATCTTCTTTCCCAGCTGGTGCCGGTGCCGCTCCCAGTATGGAGTATCGGCTGCCTGCTCTGGTTCACCCTGCGCGGGGGCTGGGCCCAGTCGGAGTCCTTCCGTGCCGGCTACGACCGGCACCTTTGGCAATGGGGGACCCTGCTGTGACATGGCCTGCTCTGCTGCCTTGCAGCTATATCCTCACTGCGCCTCAGCCGAGTCCGGGAGTCTGAGAGCAGCCAGCGTGGCTTGCGGTGCTGGCTTCCGGTCAGGGACTGCTTCCGCTGTGCCGGGCGGACTGCTGAGGCCGTTGTCGTCTCGGGCGCGGCTTCTTCCGGGACCAGGATCGCTGGCGGGTCCAAGGCTGGACGTGGCACTTTCCGGGCGTTGGTCTGGCAAGGATCTGGTACTGGTGACGGGCTTGCTGCTGGCGGCTTCCTCTGGCTGGTCCTCGCGGGCCAACGGAACGGGTACCGCTGCCGGTGTTTCTTGGCAGCGGACCGAGCGGGGTTCGGCAACAGGTACGGGCGGCAAAGTGGTTCGCAGGGGCAGACCGGGTCCCTCAGCCTGGTCGGCCGGTCCCTGGGGGACATAGGGGCGTGGGTCGCTTACGCGCTCCTCCGAGGCTGCCTCCACTTCACAGGCCCGAATGGCTACAGCCAACTCCGCCATCTCGGCCGTCCATCTTTTAAGTAAAAAGCTCGCTTGTGCCTGTATCCGGCGGCACATTTGCTCCGTCTGGGCTTCTACCCAGTCGGCTGTTCCGGGCACGGGCTCCTGCATTGCGGGCTTGCCAGACGGGTCGGCCATGCTGCACGGTTGGTGGTATCCAGGAACAAGAAGGGTGGTATGGTCCTGGAGTCACTAGCCTTTAGCTGCTCGGCTACATGTCGCAGAATCTTCACCCGCGCCCCCTTGGTCTTTTGCCAGCACTTCTTTCTGTGGCCTGTTAGTTTCATTTTGCGACTTCCGGGCTCGCTTTCCGGCCGGGTTCCCAGGGGGCGGGGTTTTGGTTTTCGCGGCCTTTTCTCGGGGAAAACGACGCTGGGTTGTAGTTTTTTCGCACAAAATGGCGGCAAAATGGCGACTTCTGAAAATTTCGCAACGGATCACCGCTGACTGTCCATTACAAGGCACACTTCCACAAGGTAAGTGGATGGGTAAGTATCCTGTTCGTGACGCCAAGTTTCGGGGTGTGCCGCCCCATGCCAGCAGCCGGGGCTGCTCGGATCCGGGCCTGCAGGAGTGGTGGCTTGAGGGTCTCCGGACCCGGGGGTCTCGCGGACACGCCGAATAAATGGGGGGACGTAGATGTACGGGCTAGGCCGTAGTAAGTTCGTGACGCCCACAGTGTGTGGTGAGGTGGGACACCACCGCTGCTGTTATGGGGCACCCGGGGGAGATGTTGTGCAATAAGTTGTTAACCCCTCCAGGGATGGTGGACCCGGGACCCGGTGGCTCAGTACAGCAGATGACGACCGCAGGGGATGTTGGTGTACTCACTGTTAGTAAAACACACAAGTCTCTGGTAAACCAAGGTGATGGTGGCCGGTGCCGCGGCCGGTTGCGTTTGGGTCTCCCACCCGGCTGGTGGTCTCTATCCTTTTACTGCACTGCTTTGTGTAAGGTGGACTTTCCTAGTGTGAAACTCAGGAGTCCGCTCCCGGCTGGATGTGGCCTAAGGAGCCGTGCCCGCAGACGCTGGCCCGTGGAATCTATGGGCCCTGGCGGTGACCTCTTATCCCTAATTGGTGGGCTGTTGTCTTCTATGAGGGACTTTGGGTGGGACAAGACCTCTAGTCCTAGTCTCAATCGGTTAATTAATCAGTTCCGCTTGGTTCCGGTCCTGCCTTCAGGGTCCGAGTACCCCCCTTTGTGCTACGGTTTCCGGGTCGGTTCCGCGTGTTGGTACCGGCGTGCTACAACCCTCTCCCGGTCCACAACGGTTCTGCCAAACCGTCTTCCCGTCTCCTGCTGACGGAGACCACCGTCTGCCTCCTAGCCGTGGCACAAGGACTCCTACCCTGGTACCGTTCAACTTGAACTCTCCTGCTGGAACTACACTTGCCTCCAGCCCACACTCCTCTCCACCTTGGACTCCAAACTCTTTCCTTCTGTTTTCCTGCCCCGGGCTGTCTGGATGCCTGGGTGGGCGTGTCCCAACCGCCTGGTCACACCCACTGGTGTGTCTATCTTTCCCTAAGGGGGGGTGACTAGGGTTTCTGGTTGGCTGTGTGTTTCCTAGTGAGGGAACGGTGCAGTGCGGGTGCCTAACTGTGACTACCTGGTTTTGCCAGGGCATCACAGGAGCGGTGTCTGACACACACCCGCAGCACTGAGATAATGGCAGCGATGGGGAAAAGGGCCAGGTCTTATAGGGCAAGGACATGTGACATGCACAGCCAATGAAACATGCCCTTGCTTGTCTGGCAAAAATCCACTTTGCTGTGTGTGTCTGTGATTGGCTGACAACCTGGCCCGCCCCACTGGACGTGCGGTTAGGAAAAAAAAATGGCCATTCTTTCAGCACTCAGCAGCACTGATCTAAACCCCATCCCCCCTGCACAATATGCGCTGAATATTGATAATATAATTATTAACAGTGACTGACAGTATTACATTGAAAAGCCAGCTAGTAACTAGCTACACTTTTGGTGATCGAACCGTTATCAAACAGTAACTCGAACACTCGAACGTTAAGCAAATCGTTTCAGTTCGTCGAACGACTCGAACATCGCCCAAAACAACTCGAATTTGAAATTGGCGAACGGTTCGATTCGAACATCGCTCATCTCTACTAGCTACCACCAACCACCAGTGAGTAAAAACCAGTTGCACTAAACCTCTGTGTGGACCACCTTCTTCCAATGCCCGTCACATTACCCATCCTATGGGGCCCGGCCCTGTTTGCAAAGGGCTTACCATCCAGGCTGTAATTAACACCAGCCCCAGTAGTGACATTCTGCAGCGGTGGCTCCACATATATAGCCGCAACACCGCAAGTGGCGTCACGTATGAACATTAACCTAAATCCCCTGTAAATATATCCCCTTTTTCAAAAAGCACCCAGTGTACGGAACCGGACAATGGCCACCAAAGTGACATTCCACAATTGCACCCTGCCCGGGACCGAGTACCCCATATCCCTGGGCGAAACACATCCCTACCAGGATGCAGGGCCTACCCCATAGGGACCCAGAAAACCAGTGCCGGTAATAACCAAACACTCTAGATAATCCCTGTTTTTCCCCAATTCCCCAATAGAATGGTACTTGGCTAGGGTTGGACAAATGGATGGCCGCCTAGAGGTGGAGCTTATCCAGTCCACTAGACGACCAGGTGGGAGGAGTAGATAGTGGAGAGAGACAGTAGACAGTGTGTTGGTGACAGTGAAAGAAAAAAAGGAAGGACTGTAACAGTGTAACAGTGACCTGAGGGCCCAGGCGGTTAGATGCTGGTGGAATGCTCCCGGAACACCGCACAAGTGGGGTACAGAATCCTAGGTCAGGCAAACATTCCAGGCAGACCTGATAAAATCTGCACAGTGAGGGGACCATCAAGGACCTCACTGACCTTGAAGTTCGGGACACAGTAGCAATGGGAGAACTGGGGACAAGGACCAGAGACTCCAACCCCACAGGGTTCACGCTACCATCATACGGACTGCTGAAAAAGACAACTAGGAGGGGACCCCCAGCCTCTGCAAGCCACGGGGACCCACCAACTAAAGACAGGTTCAAAGGAAAGGAGCCACCAGGTCACTAAACCGGCACTGGGACTAAGGGGACCTGCGGTTGAGACCAGCCAGCCTCAGGTGACCAGTTACCAGCTTACTGTGAGTAAAGAAACCAGTTACACTGCAACCCCTTGTGTGGCCTACCTTCTTTCAACACCCAGCTACCTCACCTATCCTCGGGGCCTGGCCCTACTTACGGTGGGCCTAACATCCAGGCTGCCACTAACATCAGCCCCTGTAGTGAGTAACTGTGCAGCGGCAGCTTCATCCACATAGCCGCAAACCGCAAGTGGCGACATGTGTGAACTTTATTAAAAAATCCCCTGTAAATATTCCCCTTTTAAAAAGCACCCAGGGCACGGAACCGGGCAACGGCCACCAATGTGATATTCTCTCCAGTTATACTGCCCGGGACCGAGCACCCCATAACCCTGGGCGACACACCAACATACATAATCCTTTTATGGTAGTTATTGGGGGTTAACATTTGGTTAGCAGTGGAGTGTTTCTCCCAAGACAATTATACTAGATGTGTGCAGTCAAATGTCAAGTTTATTGTATGTATAATCTGAATAGACTGTGTTAAATTTCCCAGTGATAGCAATTCCCTGTATAAGGCCCTGTGGGCACACTGCGTTTTTTACTGCGGATTTGCCGCGGTTTTGCTGCATGTTTTGTTGCAGAAAATGTTCATAACCTTGCTGCAGTCCTTCCCCAGCAAAAACTATGGTAAAAAAATAATGCTGTGCGCACAGTGCGGTTTTCACCAACAGGTTTTGCTGCGGAATTTCCGCTGCGGAAATAATGTGCATGTCACTTTTCCACAGGTACCTGCGGTATTTTACCCCATTGACTCTAATGTAATCATGAAATGCTGCAGGGAATAACACAGGTAGCAAATTATGTGCGTTTCATTTCATTATTACTGCGTTATTCCCGCAATATTTCACGTTTTTCGGGACATAGTGTTCATCACTACCCTGTGTTTTGCAAGGAACTGATGTCACTGCCACTCAGGGCACTACAAGGAATTGCATCCTCTTGGGGATGCAGGACCTACCCCCTGGGACCTGGAGTACTAGCGCAAATACCACCAAAGCACAACCAAAATCCTAGTTCTCCACTCCACATCGGGCATATGTGACGCCCTGGGCAAGCCAGGGGTCACAGGTCATCACACCACCACACCCTACACCCCAGTTAGGAACACCAAGGCTAACCTAAAATCCTTGTTGCCTTCCTCCAGGGGCTGATGTCCACACCAGGGGGTGGGCCAGGCGGTTGGCTCCGCCCACCGAGGAGTTCACAGCCCTGGAGGCGGGAGAACCAGGCAGATGAGTTTAGGAGGAGGAAGTAGAAGGAGGTGAAGTGGAGAGTTAGAGTGACAGAAAAGTGACAGTTTTGTAAAGCCTGAAGCTGGTCCGGGTGTGTGCCCCGGACTGAGACAGCAAGGTCAGCAGACTGTCCGCAGGAGCGGCTGACCGGAGGTTGCCGAAAGGACCGCGGACGGGTGGTGGCCCGGCGGTACCGGAGCGGTATACGAAGAGCAGTCAGCACCATTGGCAGGGGCCTTTTGGATCCCGGCAAGGCTAGGAGTCGCCGTGAATTTGCCAAATCCGTTAGTGAAGGGGACCTCTGGGTCTCCCAACAACCAAGTCCCGATTGAAGGCAACAGTCCAACCGTTGGAGAGAGACACCGCCACCGCCAGGGCACCAGTTTCTCAGGGCCAGCGCCTGCGGGCAAAGTAGGGCTCCTCCGGCCCATAACCAAGCCGGGGAGCGGGTTACCGGTGGGAACCCATCGCAACCATCATCATCTTAGGTGCAGGAAGAGGGACCGTCACCGTCAACTACTGGGGAAAAGCAAGTGCAGCCGTCCGTGGGAACCGTCTTTCCAGCCATGTGTTTTACCGAGAACTGTGTCCCTGTCTCAGGCTGAGTGAGTACCACAGTGCCGCAAGGCACAGCGCTACCCCCGCGTCCCTGCACCCCACCAAGCCCTGCACCGGCCCCGCCATCCCTCATCACCCACCTCATCACTGGGCCCCGGGATCACCAACCCCTACCCACGGAGGGGCAACACAACAACTTGCTGCTCCACACCATCATTCCCGGGATCCCCATACAGAGCAGCGGTGGTGTCAACAAATCACCACAACCGTGGGTGGCGTCACGGACAATAAACTATCCCAAAAACCAATCCCCTTTCACTCACGGGCGAGGAGCACCGCTCAAGTCCCCGGGATCCGGCCCATCGCTCGAGCAACCGAGCAGCAGCGGCAGGCCGCGGCAGCCGGACCCGAGCAAGTGGGAGAGCGCGGCGTCCCCTCCTCCGCCCGCGACAACTTGGCGTCACGAACAGGATCTTACCGCTCTGCCGTTGGGTAGAGGTGCGCCTTGTTACCGCCGGAGGTGTCCGGCCGGAAAATTTCAGAAGCCGCCATCTTTTGCGCGAAAAGTTCCCGCTCGAGCGTCTTCTCGAGTAGCAGAGGCGCGAACGCCAAAACCCCGCCCCGATAGAGGAGGGGCCGGAAAGAGGCTAAGGGGGATGAAATGGCGACTGGTCGCATGTAGCCGCGGCTATAAAAGCAGGGACGCCAGGACCCGGTGGCCATCTTGTTGCTAGTTCCTGGAAAGCACGCCTGCCGAGATGTCCGCTCCAGCTAATAACAGCGACACCCCCGCACCCGGCACGGCGACGTGGTTGAGGGACCGAACTGTCCCGCTGAGTAATCGTCTGCAGGCCCACATGCAACTCCTCTTGGAGGAGTGGGAGACCGACATGGCGGACGTGGGGGCTGCTATGCAGAGACGCGAGATGGAAGAGGATTTGGAGGAGCGGGTAAGAGACCCACGCCCCTGTATTCCTGAGGGATCGGCCATTGGAGCTGAGGAGCCCGGCCGGCTTCCGCTCACCCTGCCTCGCTTCCCGCTACCCGTACTAGCTGCTGCCGCTCTGCCACTAGGCCCGCTACCTGCCCAACCGGTAGCGATACCTTGCCAAGCCACCCCGGCGGACCAGCCGGCCGTAGACGTCCAGGACGTCCCTGAAGTACACCAGGGGGAACCGCTAGGATCGCGGCCCCTTAACAGAATGGTGCCAGAAGTCCCGGTAGTGACTGTGCCGGGCCCCGAGCCCGGGACCGTGGCCTGGATGAAGGCCCGGGTGATTCAATTCCACCAGCGTCAGCAGGATCAGATTTTCCGGATGATGGAACAGTGGACCAACGAGGTGGAGATGCTGATTACAACTGCCCCGATGTACGGAGGAGGAATAGATGTGACAGAGTCGACTGGTGACCCACGTCCCTATGTCCTATCAGGACCGGCCGCTGCGACCTATGCATCACCCTTGCCGTTACTTATGGGGCGTCTCAGTGTAAACTCGCCTGATCTGCTGCTCCGTACTACTGCAGAGGGATCTGATGTGCTGGATGCTGGAGGCCAGGAGGCTGCGGCAGCTGGCGGCAACCCGCCTGACGCAGGAACAAGAGGTGATGGCCCTGGCCCCAGCCCCGGGTCCGCTGTTGAGTTTGAGGAGGCAAGTGAGCGTTCCCGCTATGTAGGAGACCCAGTGGTTTTCCATACCCCGCGTACCGGTGGAAATGGGTACCAGGTACCCCTGTCACAGCAGGCATGTCAGTGCATGTTTGAGATGCTGGTGGAGGGGGATGGATCCGCCTTAGCTGAGGACTCAGAGTGATGGCAGCGGAGCACCGTTGCACCGTCCCGGTAGGGACCACCAGTATGTTGAAAGTTGAAAGTTTTGAAAAGTTGTGAAAATGAGAAAATGATTACCATGAAAGTAACCTGATTATCTGCAACCGTGACTTGGGAACCAGCCATTGCCGGCACCGTTGTCCCCGTGGGGACCATAAAGCTGCATAGGAACTCCTATGGACAAGCCCGTGAACTTGCAGGGCAACCACAAATGTTAAGTGGCTTGTAAATATATTTTTGTTGCAGCTAACCGTTACCGCCTCCGGAGAGGCAGGTTGGAGGGAGGGCCCGCAGTGGAGTAGGCTGGGGCCCAGCTACCACAGGAACCGGTGGCTATCCTCTGGAGGGGAAGGACAGATCCCGCTCGGGTAACTGGTTCAGGACTGGGGTCAAGGGGTGCTGCCTGGGTTTTAGGGGAAGCATCAGGGCCAGGTTACTTGGGTGGGAGAGAGCGGCAGCCGCAACCGTTTAAAATGTTTGCAACGTTTAAGTACCGAACCTCCCGATGTGGGATGATGTCATAAATTGTATTATGTTTACCTTTTATATCTTTACAGAAAATAAAACCGGTGTTGGACGGGCAGCGCGCAGACGGTCTGCATTTTGCTAAGGGGGAATGTGACGCCCTGGGCAAGCCAGGGGTCACAGGTCATCACACCACCACACCCTACCCCCCAGTTAGGAACACCAAGGCTAACCTAAAATCCTTGTTGCCTTCCTCCAGGGGCTGATGTCCACACCAGGGGGTGGGCCAGGCAGTTGGCTCCACCCACCGAGGAGTTCACAGCCCTGGAGGCAGGAGAACCAGGCAGATGAGTTTAGGAGGAGGAAGTAGAAGGAGGTGAAGTGGAGAGTTAGAGTGACAGAAAAGTGACAGTTTTGTAAAGCCTGAAGCTGGTCCGGGTGTGTGCCCCGGACTGAGACAGCAAGGTCAGCAAACGGCGGTGACTGTCCGCAGGAGCGGCTGACCGGAGGTTGCCGAAAGGACCGCGGATGGGTGGTGGCCCGGCGGTACCGGAGCGGTATACGAAGAGCAGTCAGCACCATTGGCAGGGGCCTTTCGGATCCCGGCAAGGCCAGGAGTCGCCGTGAATTTGCCAAATCCGTTAGTGAAGGGGACCTCTGGGTCTCCCAACAACCAAGTCCCGATTGAAGGCAACAGTCCAACCGTTGGAGAGAGACACTGCCACCGCCAGGGCACCAGTTTCTCAGGGCCAGCGCCTGCGGGCAAAGTAGGGCTCCTCCGGCCCATAACCAAGCCGGGGAGCGGGTTACCGGTGGGAACCCATCGCAACCATCATCATCTTAGGTGCAGGAAGAGGGACCGTCACCGTCAACTACTGGGGAAAAGCAAGTGCAGCCGTCCGTGAGAACCGTCTTTCCAGCCGTGTGTTTTACCGAGAACTGTGTCCCTGTCTCAGGCTGAGTGAGTACCACAGTGCCGCAAGGCACAGCGCTGCCCCCGCGTCCCTGCACCCCACCAAGCCCTGCACCGGCCCCGCCATCCCTCATCACCCACCTCATCACTGGGCCCCGGGACAACAATCCCCTACCCACGGAGGGGAGAACCAACAACTTTGCTGCTCCCTGTCATCAGTCCCCGGGATCCCCATACAGAGCAGCGGTGGTGTCAACAAATCACCACAACCGTGGGTGGCATCACGGACAATAAACTATCCCAAAAACCAATCCCCTTTCACTCACGGGCGAGGAGCGCCGCTCGAGTCCCCGGGATCCGGCCCATCGCTCGAGCCACCAAGCAGCAGCGGCAGGCCGCAGCGGCAGCCGGACCCGAGCAAGTGGGAGAGCGCGGCGTCCCCTCCTCCGCCCGCGACACATACAGGGTTAACCAAGTAAGGGGATGGTCGCCTATGGATAGGAACAAGTCCCGGGATTAGCCAGCCTGGTGGGAGGAGTCAACAGTCAGAAGAAGTGTGGCACACAGAGAGGTGTGCGGACGTGCCTGAGCTGGGTCCGTGCAACGGTGACCCAGGGGCATGCACAGGGTACAGGGCCCTAGATTAGGCGCCAGTTCTCCATGGCTTGATAATCACCTGCACAGTGAGGACACCTTCATGGACTTCACCAAACCAAATAATCTGGGGGCATTAGCAGTAAACTAGGATCGTGGTTCGGACACTTACCTCTCCACAGGGTCCGCACTGCCCGCCGTATGGAGAAGGAAACTGTACCCCAAAAGAGACATTCGGGCCACAAACTCTCCATGCTACGGGGATCCAAACAACAGAGTGCCGGGGACAGAGCAACCTGGGTCACTACGTTGGCACTGATACTCCATGGGACCTGAACCAGTAATACAAGTGTGTGAGTGAGTAGAGACTATTCATTACGACCTGGTTGGTCTCCGTTATTGCCTTTACGTCTCCCAGGCACAGCAATACCTGCGGAGGGCCCAACATCATTGCTGCAACCACCACCAGCCCTGGGAGTACCCTCATTCAGCAGCTGCGGTTCTACACCCTTAACCGCGACCCGCAGGTGGCATTACGTACACTAACTTTCACCCCTACTTTAAATAACCCCCTTTTACAAAAGAAGCCCCAGGGAATGGGACCAGGCAACGGCCACCAGAGTGACATTTCCATTTGCAACCACCTGGGACAGAGTACCCCCTTCCCTGGGCGACGCATCACTAGGAGAGGAAGAGAAAAATTGAGCAGAGAGTAAATACACACATATCACACTCACACACAGACACACACATATATAATAAACAGACACATAGAAATCAGCAATGTACGTTCAGAGGGCTGGTATTTGGCCAGATACTGCTCCTCATATAAAGTCTATGGGGACCAGAATCGAGTGCAAAGGGGTAGGAACAAGCGCTTCATACTTACTGATCATCTGGCGGCTGTCACACTGCTGCCGCGGCAGCTCTTTCGCCTTCCAGAGCCGCCGCTCATTAGGCTCACAACATATTCACGCCTTCCCTGCTCACCGGTGGCTGGGATTGGTTGCAGGTGTGGCGCCCTGGACAAGCCAGGTCGTCACAAAACAACACCAACACACCCCACACTCCAGGTCAGGCACACCAAAGTCAGACAAAAACCCTTGTTGCCTTCCTCCAGAAGCTGATGTCCACACCAGGGGGTGGAGCCAGGCGGTTGGTCTCCGCCCACCGAGGAGTTCACAGTCCTGGAGGCGGGAAATCAGATTAGTTTTGGAGGAGAAAGTGAGAGGAAGTGAAGTGGCAAGAGAGCAGTCTGAAGTTGGTCTGGGTGTGTGGCCCGGACGGAACAGCAAGGTTGGCAGATGGTGGTGACCGTCTGCAGGAGAGGCCTATTTGAGCTAGCCGTAAGGACCATGGACGGGCGGTGGCCTGGTGGTACAGGACCGGTACGCAAAGAGAAGCCAGCACCATCCGGCAGGGGTTACGGACCCCGACAAGGCTAGGAGTTGCCGTGAATTTGTCAAATCCGTTAGCAAAGGGAACCTCCTGGGTTTCCCAGCAGCCAAGTCCCGACAGAAGGCAACAGTCCAACCGTGAGAGGGAGCACAGCCAAGGCTACAGTTCCCAGGGCCAGAGCCTGCGGGCAAAAGGGGCTCCTCCAGCCCATATCCAAGCTGGGGAGCGGGTTACCGGTGGGAACCCATTGGAACCGAACATTACACAGGTGCAGGGAAAGGCAGTCACCATCAACCTGCCGGGAGCAGAAACCACCGCAGCCGCCTGTGGGACCCGTCCATCCAGCTGTGTGTTTTACTAAGAACTGTGTCTTCATCATTGGCTGAATGAGTACCACCGTGCCGTGCGTCACAGCGCTGCCCCCTCGACCCTGCACCTCACCAGGCCCCGTAACCCGCCTGCTATCCATTCCCTACCCCTCACCGGGCCCCGGGACAACCAACCCCCTACCCACGGAGGGGAGAACCAACATCCAAGCTGCTACCTGTCATCGCTCCCGGGATCCCCGTCCAGAGCAGCGGTGGTGTCACAACCTCACCACAACCGTGGGTGGCGTCACGGACAATCAAATCCCCAAAACCATCCCCCTTTTCACTCACGGGCGAGGAGCGCTGCTCGAGTCCCCGGGATCCGGCCCACCGCTCGAGCCACCACCGAGCAGCAGCAGCCAGACCCGAGCAGTGGGAGAGCGCAGCGCACCTCCTCCGCCCACGACACAGGCAGACACGCCCCTACGCTGAGTAAAAGCTGTCTCACTGCAACCAATCACAGCCACTGGTGGGCGGGTCTTTATCGTGCAGTAAAATAAATAAATACATGTAGCACCCCTGCGGTACCAGGTGTCACAAATGTGAATGTGGAAACCCAAACCCCGGAATATCCGTGCTAGTCAACACACCAGCACCTTCAGGCCACACACATAAGCAGACTCCCAGTGTGGAATTGGGGTTATCAACAGGTAAAAGGGATGGGCACTGATTGGATAGTTGCCACCCAATCTGTAGGGAGAGGCCCAGCAAGGGGAGGGTCGAGTGGTCAGTTGGAAAATTGGTGGGAGGAAGTGGTGTTAAGTGAGGAGGAAGTGAGTCGGTGATGAGTAGGACTTGAGAGTAGTAGTTGGAGGAGTGAAAGAGTGACGAAAAGAAAGAAAGGTGTAGCAAGACCTGAAGTAACAACAGAACGCTGTAACAGGAGTGAGCGACTGTGGAGTAAGGAACCAGGACTCCTGGGACCATGGGTTACCTGTTGAAGTGGAATACTCCAGAGACCGTGGGGCACCTGTGGATGTTTGGAACCTAGGTTCACAGGACTCAGCACGAGGCAGGGTGCAGACCCTAGGACAGCGGGACTAACTGTTAAATCTGCCAGGCGAGAAGATCTCCTGGGTCCATTGCCAACCAAAGAGTCTGAAGCATCAGCAGCAAAGAGGGGACCAGGGATTGACCCCCTTAAATAGTCCAGGCTGCCTGCAATAGGCCCAAGACAGAAATGGAGGGGTTCCCCAGAAGCTCTAAGCCACGGGTACCAAATACAAACGAGAGTGCACGGAAGAGAGCTACCTCTCACAATTGGCACAGAGAACAAGGGGAGCGGGAACACCTGGATACAGCACCAGCGGGTCCAATCACTGAAACCAAGTAAAACAAGGCAAGCTAAAACTGCAATACTGGTTTGGACTGTTTCCTTATCGCCTCCGTACACTTACATAGACGGTTCCCCACCACCATGATCCACTGCTGGGGCCTAGCCCTGCTTGCAGAGGGCCCAAAATACCTAAGCTTCACTACTCCACCAGCCCCAGAAGGACCCTGCAGCGGAGGCCTCAATAACCTGGCCCCACACCGCAAGTGGCGTAGTCGAAAAACTCTTTATTTTTATTTCCTCCTTTTCTTTTATCTTTACACCTTTTTATTTGGACCAACTGGGGGGGGGGGTCACAGAACCAGGCATCGGCTGCAACCACGACTGTCCCCCCCCACTGCACACCACGCGTCCGGGACAGAGTACCCCACAGCACTGGGGCGTCACGCCCCGAACATGGCGTAGTCGGCAGAATAAGGACTAGACCCATAACCTCGGGTGACAAGTTTGCCTTATAAACTAAACTGTGACTAAAATTTGCAAAATTGCCGCCATTTTGCACTTTAAAAATAACTGTGCCACGAACTTCAAAGAGACGCAAAACCAAAGGCTCCGCCCACGACGCTGAGGACGGAAGAGGTGCAGCCGCCTGACCCGGAAGCTCCCAAAGTGCTCCAGTCCCATGAGAAAAATTGGTCAACATTAACTAAAAGGTGCTTTACACGCTGCAACTTCGCTAAAGATATATCGTCGGGTTCATGTCATTAGTGACATCAAGGCGTATGACACCAAGGAGCGAAGATCAACGAGCGCAAAAATGTGAAAAATCGTTGCTCGTTGACACGTCGTTCCTTTTCAAAATATCGTTGCTGCTGCAGGTACGATGTTGTTCGTCGTTTCTGCGGCACCACACATCGCTATGTGTGACACCCCAGGAATGATGAACATCTCCTTACCTGCGTCCACCGGCAGTGATGAAGGAAGGAGGTGGGCGGCATGTTCCAGCCGCTCATCTCCGCCCCTCCTCTGCTATTGGACGGCTGCTTAGTGACATCTAGAGTTGAGCGCAGTTCGTGGTTCTCCAGTTCGCGGTTCGAGTGATTTTGGGGGCTGTTCTAGCTCGAACTAGAACTCGAGTTTTTGCTAAAAGCTCGATAGTTCTAGTTCGTTCGAGAACGGTTCTAGCAGCAAAAAGCCAAGCTAATTACTAGCTGGCTTTTCGCTGTAATAGTGTAAGTCACTCTGTGACTCACACTGTTATGAAATTTCAGTCTATAGTGTGCGGGGACTGCGCACTCAGATCACTGCTGCTGGGATAATGGCGATCGCCATTTTTTTTTTTTCCTTGTCTTCCTTCCCTAAGCGCGCGTGTAGTGGGGCGGGCCAGCATGTCAGCCAATCCCAGACACACACACAGCTAAGTGGACTTTTTGCCAGAGAAGCAAGGGCATGTGTCATAGGCTGTCCATGTCACATGTCCTTGCATTATAAAAACGGGTATCTGCCCGTCTGCACGCCATTATCTGCCTTCTGCGTCTGGGTGTCAGTCACCGCTGGCGCAGCTCCTGTCTCCGATACTGCTGTGTACGCTCTACACACAGCGCTATACAGAATAGGGATAGAAGTTTCTTTCAGCCCTTGTAAGGGCTAATTACAGCAGGCTCAGAACCATAGGTGACAGTCAGGGTCGTGGAAAGAGTTTTTAACAGCTACAGATAAGAGCATCTGTGTAGCTAAGGTCAGGGAGTTCCTTGCTGCATTTCACCATTAGGAGGGATAGAAAGTGAGGCTTCCTTTCCTCTACACAGACCCACAACCCGGCCACTGTACCCTCCTGCCCTTTGCACACTCAAGCTCATTGTTACTAAGCCATTATACTAGCAAACACTGAGGAAACTTAGTGGCATCCTAAATGTGGCTGTTGGACTCCATTAGTGTCCCACTGGTGCAAAGCAATTTACAGCACCTCTGCATTACACCTTCCTGCTCATTTTTAATTAGCTATAATAATAGCAAACACTGATGAAACTTAGGCGGGCTTTGCACGTTGCGACATCGCAAGCCGATGCTGCGATGTCGCACGCGATAGTCCCAGCCCCCGTCGCAGGTACGATATCTTGTGATAGCTGGCATAGCGAAAATTATCGCTACGCCAGCTTCAGATGCACTCACCTGCCCTGCGACCGTCGCTCTGGCCGGCGACCCGCCTCCTTCCTAAGGGGGCGGGTCGTGCGGCGTCATAGCGACGTCACACAGCAGGCGGCCAATAGCGACGGAGGGGTGGAGATGAGCAGGATGTAAACATCCCGCCCACCTCCTTCCTTCCAAAGAGCCGCCGGCGCCAGGTAAAGTGAAGTTCCTCGCTCCTGCGGCGTTACACACAGCGATGTGTGCTGCCGCAAGAACGAGGAACAGCATCGTACCTGTCGCGGCAGCATAATTATGGAAAAGTCAGAGCTTGCAACGATGATACGATAACGACGCTTTTGTGCTCATTAATCGTATCATCTAGAATTTACACACAACTATGTCGAAAGTGACGCCGGATGTGCGTCACTTTCGATTTGACCCCACCGACATCGCACGTGCAATGTTGCAACGCCGCCCTTAGTGGCATTCAAAAAGTGGCTGTTGTACTCCATTAGTGTCCCACTGGTGCCAAGCAATTTACAGCACCTCTGCATTACACCCTCCTGCTCATTTTTAATTAGCTATTAAAATAGCAAAAAAAGCTGCAAGTTAGTGGCATACAAAAAGTGGCTGTTGTACTCCATTTCTGCCCCACTGGTGGCAAGCAATTTACAGCACCTCTGCATTACACCCTCCTGCTCATTTTTAATTAGCTATAATAATAGCAAACACTGCTGAAACTAAAGGGGGCTTTAAACGCTGCGACATCACTAATGCGAAGTCGTCACAGCATTTGTGACGCACATCCGGTCTTATTAGCGATGCCGTTGCGTGTGACACCTATGAGCAATTTTGCATCATCGCAAAAACGTGCAAAATCGCTCATCGGTGACATGGGGGTACATTCTCAATTATCGTTGGAGTTGCAGGTACGAAGTAGTTTGACGCTCCTGCGGCAGCACACATCGCTATGTGTGATGCCGCAGGAACGAGGAACCTCTCCTTACCTGCCGCCAGCCACAATGCGGAAGGAAGGAGGTGGGCGGGATGTTACGTCCTGCTCATCTCCGCACCTCCGCTTCTATTGGGCGGCCGCTTAGTGATGTCGCTGTGACGCCGCACGGACCGCCCCCTTAGAAAGGATGCCGTTTGCCGGTCACAGCGACGTCACTAGGCAGGTAAGTTCGTGTGACGGGTCCAGGCGATGTTGTGCGACACGGGCAGCGATTTGCCCGTGTTGCACAACAGATGGGGGCGGCAACGCACGCTAGCGATATCGGTACCGATATCGCAGCGTGTAAAGCGGCCTTTAGTGGCATTCAAAAAGTGGCTGTTGTACTCCATTTGTGTCCCACTGGTGCCAAGCAATTTACAGCACCTCTGCATTACACCCTCCTGCTCATTTTTAATTAGCTATTAAAATAGCAAACACTGCTGAAACTTAGTGGCATTCAAAAAGTGACTGTTGTACTCCAGTAGTGTCCCACTGGTAGCAAGCAATTTCCAGCACCTCTGCATTACACCCTCCTACTCATTTTGCTACGCTATTTTTATAGCAAACTCATGGAATTCCTGCATTTCATTATTAGGAGGGATAGAAAGTGAGGCTTCCTTTACTGTCCTGGTACCCACAGAACACGGCCACTGTACCCACCTGCCCACTTTTGCCACGCTATTTAATTTGCCCAAAGAGCTGACTCTTTCTGCCATCCTAAAATTGTTTGGAATACTAAGTTATTGTTTCTTTGCTGCCAAGCAAGGTGCAACACATAGGCATTCTACACTCCTTTCCATTTGTGGAACGCAATAATTAACTGCAGGTAGTCCAGCCAATCTTTGACGAAGGTGCAGGCGTGGATATAATGTTTCCTTTATCCAGTGGTGGTTCTCTCAATGTCTGACAGCTCAACAATACCATCTGTTTACACTTACAAAACAAGTGACGACCTGCCAATCCCACTCCCGCTTACGGGTAACGGGGTGGAAGTTCAGTGTGAAAAGCATGTGTGACTGCTGTCCCCACAGTCACAGAGGATGAAGAGCACGAAGATGCACTTGATGGGGCAGGCGGTGGTTGCACAGCCCCGCTAGGCCGCATTGTAGCACAGTGAAATTCCCATTGCGAATTATGCTTCATTTTAAGTCTTGTATTTGGTGGGCTCCCCAGTATGCAGCAAAACCACGCAACATGAAAAGCACTGTATGCAGTTCGGTTCATAAATGATTGTTTCACTTTCACAAAACAAACAATAAGAACCATGCATAAAATTAAAATAATAGAACAATCTATTCAGTTGCCTACTACTTGCTAAGCCCTCTGCGTAGCAGCAGTAGGTGTATGTGTCTGTGTGTGTGTGTGTGTGTGTGTGTGTGTGTGTGTGTATACACAACTTACTAGTGGCGCATCACAAGAGCTTCCCAGTTATCTACCTAAACATAGACAAAACACATCACCCACCCTGAAAACCCGTGTTAGCTGAAGCCTCACAGATAAGGCAGAAGATAATAATGTGAATGCAAACCACACAGCACTGCAACACAGTCATGGAAATCTTGAAAAGCAACAGTCAATGCAAATGTGTGTCGCTGTCCCTCTATGATTTAACCTGTACGTGACAATTTGACAGTGCAGAGGCAGCAAGTCTGATTGTCTATATAGTCGTCCTACCCAGAACAGATATATGTGTTTTCATAATAAAACAAAGTGTTGCGTGCACGCATTACTGTCTGGGCACAGCCTACCGTACTCGGGTACTGTGATGTCCATTTGCCATAAATACAGACTTTATGCTCCTATCATGGTAAACAGTATAGACAGCACCGGAAGAATGTTGGTCTGTGGCACAGGATGCTGCTCACTGGCGTTACGTTACTCCTCACCAAACTCCAAAATGACTCCCCTCACAATTGAACGAAGTGTTTCCGCGGTTGCTCCTTGCTGTAACACACACCTTTATCTTTTCATTCTGTTCATAGACAGCATCTCCAAGTCCACACCCGAAGATCGTTTTGCTATTGCTATAGTGAACAAACAGACAAAAGCAGCTCCAAAAAAACTGCAGCCCCTTGTGTGTAGTCTGCAACAATGCATGCAATGAACGGCAAATAAGCATGCTGCATTGACAGTGGCTAAAGCTGAGCAATACATCCTCACGCTATCAATTCATATCCATGTGACACTTCATGGTGGAAGTACTCAAAGTTGAGATTTTTTGCCTTCTACTTAGAGATTGTTACACATTACATGACTTGGGTGATCCTTTGCTATGTCCAAAAAATTCCCAGGCTAGGCAAGGCTTACAGCCCATGCGAACTGCATAGCCAACATGACTTATGCTCATAGGCAGAGTTGTGGCCGAGGATTCAGTTGTTGACTTGCTTCCAGTACTTTGTCTTTGTCCATGAAGACACAATGTAAACTCGTCGTCAGTAGCATCCTCCTCCACCTCCACTGCTGACGTCATCGATTGGCTGACTTTAGTTTGACAGTAAGTGGTGTCTCCAACCTCATCATCACCCTGTGTGTTTTCATTCCCCTCGTCCTGAGTCCTCCGTGACAACCTCTTCCTGCCATGACCGAATAGCAAAGTTGACGTTACAATCAGGTATCTGAGTCTCCTTATCATGTTACCCATTGTCTCCACCAGAATGATGTACGGTTTGGAAATAATGTACACCCTCATGATCAGCACCTTCTTCATCGGGGCCTGGATCCGACTCACAAACCTTCTGGTCATCTGTGCAGATAATTTCTCCTGTCTCCTGTAACTCGCTGCCTCAACACGTCAGATTATCTGCTACAACCGTAAGCTTCAAACGGAACCTGAAAACTCATCTGTTCATAAATTACTATAACCATTAAATGACACCACCACGGTGCGGAGCTTCTGCCCAACCTACACCCCACCTACTGTCTACTCAACAAAATACTTTACAATGTAATCCCGCAAGGGCTGAGTCCTCTGCCTTCTGTACAAGTCTGTCTATTGTTACTTGTATATGTATTTTGTATGTAACCCCCTTGTCATGTACAGCACCATGGAATCAATGGTGCTCTATAAATAAATATTAATACTGTGATATAATCACTGGTACTATGCTGAGAGGGTTAAGGTGTGTTACCTGGGCCGGCTCTGTTGTGGACAGCTAATGAGATAGGTGGGACGGCTGTTCACCATATCTCCACCTCGGGGTGTGGTCCCAGGAATGAAAGTCAGGCCTCTGGACACACTCAGGGCCCTGCACTGAAGTTCCTGTGCTGGAGGAAGTAGCTGGGTGTATTGATGGGTGGAGGTAAGGAAACAGCATCTGAGAAGGCTCTGCAGCGACTTGTGGACTGAACATAACCTGAAGGGCTGAGGTTTGGGAATGTACCTGTTTTCCTGCCTGTACATGCCATGTGATGTCCGTACCAGCGCGGTGCTTTATGAAGTGGAATAAAGCAGGCTGTGATCTTAAGAAACTGTGCCTCCTATGTCTACCTGAAGCCCTCATGCTGAGCGAGTAACCCCCTATGTTGCAAGGTGCAACGTCACATATGGTGTCTCGAATGCGGGCATGCGGTCTGGTTGCTAGGGGCAACGCAGCCTGGTTGCTAGGGGCAACGGCCTAGGACATATTTCTGTGGATACGGACTGCTTGCGGTGGATCGGCGGGTCCACGAAAAATTTTTGACGCGGTTTGCGGTGGATCGGCAGGTCCACGAACAGGGACAGCGCTCTCAAGCACCTGGTGGTGAATCAGCAGGTCGTTGGGGACCCGTGCTGCAGTGGCGAGAGTCCAGCGACTGGAGGTTCCAGGCCAGCCGGAATTGCAAGGCCCTGCTTGGTGAGCAGTGATACACCACAGGCTGGAGATCCTGGTTGTACGGGCAGTACAACCCGGAAAGGTTAGTGGTTCTCTAACCCCCCCCCCTGTCTTTGACCACCGGGTATTACCCATTGGAGCGCCCCTCCTGTTCCTCTTTTCGTTGCAGCATGGAGGAGCTCCTGAACCAGCTGCTGCAGAGCCAGCAGCACCAACAGCATGTGCCTGGAGGTCCAGTGACAGCAGTGGGGGCTAAAAGCCAAAAAGAGGGAATGGTCCCTGCAGACGTTGTGGAGGAGCTTTACCAGTTCCTGGTGCAGGGACAGCAGGAGCTGTCAGTGTGCAGCGATGTGGCAGCCATGGACCAGTTTGAGCGTTCCCTTCGGGGGCCGGTATGGACACTGGGTGCCCAGGGAGATAAGGGCGAACGGTGTGAACTGGGGGCTAAGGACGTTGCATGGAAACCCCAAAAGGGGGCGGAGTCCCAAAAAGGGGTGGTTGCCCAAAAGGGGGCGGAGTCCCAAAAAGGGGTGGTTGCCCAAAAGGGGGCGGAGTCCCAAAAAGGGGTGGTTGCCCAAAAGGGGGCGGAGTCCCAGAACGAGGTGGTGGCCCAAAAGGGGGCGGAGTCCCAAAAAGGGGTGGTTGCCCAAAAGGGGGCGGAGTCCCAAAAAGGGGTGGTTTCCCAAAAGGGGGCGGAGTCCCGGAACGGGGTAGTTACCCAAGAGGGGGCGGAGCCTCAGAAAGCGATGGTGACCCAGAAGGGGGTGGAGCATTTACAAGCCAAACAGGTAGACTATAGCAAGGGGCAATGGGGTTCGCCTTACATATGTCCTACCTGCGGTATAGGCTATCCATCCAGTATGAGGCCACAGAAGTGCTCCGTGGACTTGAATGGGCTACGTGTGTCTGGTCTGTTAGACCCGGGGAGCCGGTTGACCTTAGTTAGACCCATGTCTGATCTCCATGTGATGGTGGGTAGGACGATAGAAGGAAGTTGTGTGCATGGGACCACTAAAGTATATCCTCTGGCCAGGGTGATGATTCAAACGGCCAAACGTTTGGGACGCCCTGATGTGGGTGTAGCGCCAGATCTGTTATATCCAGTTATCATAGGACGGGACTTTGAGCTCTTTCAGGATTTATGGAAGACAGAGGCCGGGACCGATTGCACAGGAATGAGTCGGCCCTCGCCTAAGAAAGCCTCTTTTCCGTATGAGGTTATACAGATTCCCTGTGGGATATTGGGGTGCAATGAGGAGATGGTACCTCCACATAAGGACTGTCAAGAGTTAGGGGTGACCATGACGTCTCCAAAAGGAAGTGACAGTGTGACCACTACAGTTATAGTAGCTCCAGAAAAGGGGGCCGACATCTGGTTAAGTGGGGACGTGTTAGTCCAGGACACCAGGGGGAGTGACGATGACTCCAGTAAAGACACTGACTCCAGAAAGGTGACAAGCAAGTACAGTGAGGTACAGAAGTGTGAGAAGGGGAAAACTTCCTCCCGACGCCGAAGACGTAATAAGCGCCGAGAGGTGGCACAGTGTATGTCGCCTGAGGGTGCAGAGAAAGTGAAATACCTGGGTAATGAAAACACGTTGCCAGTAGCAACTGCTACGGTAGAGTCTGACAGTGATATCCTACAAAAGAAAGAGTAATCAAAGACTGAACTGACACATTGTCACGACAAAAATCAGCAGGGTGAAATTGCAGGGAAGGAACCGACCAAAGAAGTAATGGCGGTGTCTCCTATAATTTCCATGCATGAAGCTGGAGGTCTGTTGGATGATAGCGCTGTACGAGATGACATCCTACAGAATAATATAGGAGAAGGAATCCAGGGCAGTGTTGGTGGAGTACAAATCCCCAAAGGTCATGGTGAGCAGACCGGTAAGCTACCCAGTGGTGAAGTGATGAATGTTGAAAATGGGGCCAAGGTTCTAAGAAGAACAGAGTGCCGTGCTGAAGGGCGTAACACCCTGGTAGAAGGCGATGCTGTAAACTCCCAAGAGAAGGCAGAGGGTGACACTGCAGAGACCCAAGTGGAAGTTGGAGGGAATGCAGTGAAGTCCCAAGAAACAGCAGGTGCTGTAAAAGCGGAAAGAGCCTCTGAGGAAGAGGTGAAGTCTGGACGTGAGGTCTCATCAGACGCTGAGAGCCTGACTGACTCAGTGGGTAAGACCAAGATCGCAGACAAGAAGATTGGCTCAGCTAAGAGCCTGAAACCCGAAGGCTCTGAGGCCGGGGCGGAACCTGAGGCGTGTGTAACTAAACAGGTGAAGCCTTTGGCGGAGAATATGGAGGAAGGCAAGAGACCTGAGAAACAGTCTAGTGTCCTTGACAGTGAAGGAAGCAGACCAGTCTTCAAGTACCGGATAGACGTGCCGGAAGACTTAAGAGAAGCCTGTGCCAGTGAGAAGGTGCATGAGAGATTCCAGAAGGCAGTAGGGGCCTGTAAAGTGTACTTTGCCGCAGAGACTAATCAGTTGGTGGTGTGCTCTTTCAGTGATGCCACAAAGAAGCGAGTGGCAATCCTGAGTGACATGCACCTACGGTGTCTTCGTACGAAGTGGCTCATCACTGCAAAGAAGGATGAAGACACCAGACGCTTGGCGCAGCTGACCGCAGGCTTTCAAGAAGTGGTGGTTGTGAAGAAAGCATTAATTGGACTGGCATTGAGAGCACTAAGAAATAATATTAAGCAAGCCAGGAAGGTTCCAGGTGTCACAGCTGTGCATTTAGATAAAGACAGTGGAACATTTCGTATCTATGGGACAACTGCAGAAGCGGTGAAGACAGCTCGCCGGTTATTGGAGTTTGTGGAAGAGATCATTCAAGTGCCCAAAGAGATGGTTATGAGGCTTATTGGACGACATGGAAGAGCCATGCAGGAGATGGTTGATAAGACCGGTGTGACGACATTAAGAATTGATATTCATAACGAAGCCAGGAGGCCCTGTGAAGTCGGTATGGTTCCATGTACCATTGTGGGCACAACTGGATGTGTTGAAGATCTACGAGCCCTCCTAGAATACCGTTTGGGATACCTGGAAGAGTTAAAACAATTGAATCGAGAAAGACGGAAGATTGCAAACCAACTTCGCCAAGTTGGTGTAGTTTGGCGACCATATAGGGGCTATGGCCCCGAAGAGAAAGGTGGCCCGCTCGATGAACGTGTTGCTTCAGAGGGCAAAAGCAAGTCCAATGGTAAAAGGAGCCAGGGTCATAGAGGACCCAGGTATTCATCGGGCTATAGCACAGACTCTGAACGGTCTCAGTCCTGTGAGACACAATCCAAAGGACTGAATGAAAGTAGCGATGGGTCGTTAGCCAATGTCGTTGACAAGAGAGTGCACAATCCGAGAAACAGACGACGATGCCCGGGTAGGAGAGCCCACGATAGATTTATACACAGACCCTGCGGAGGGCCTGGATATGGCGCCTCTTCTGGCAGTTCACCGCTGAGGCCCCTCGATAGTGACCCCTCTAGTGGTCGGGATAGCTCAGGGTTAGACAGAACGGTAGTATCGACTGGGAGAGAGACTCTCTCCTACACTGACCGTGGGTGGCAGCCTTGGAGAGCTGGGACTGACCAGGGGGCGTATGAGAGAGTTCGCTGGGGAGGGTCCGGTGACTGTGACGGACGGTACGTCAATGGCTGTAGTCCGGGGCGGACGGAGCGGGTGCTCTTGTCCGCTATGTCAAGGTGCCAAAGCCCTCCGGCTTTGGGCAGAGGGGGAGGATATGTGATATAATCACTGGTACTATGCTGAGAGGGTTAAGGTGTGTTACCTGGGCCGGCTCTGTTGTGGACAGCTAATGAGATAGGTGGGACGGCTGTTCACCATATCTCCACCTCGGGGTGTGGTCCCAGGAATGAAAGTCAGGCCTCTGGACACACTCAGGGCCCTGCACTGAAGTTCCTGTGCTGGAGGAAGTAGCTGGGTGTATTGATGGGTGGAGGTAAGGAAACAGCATCTGAGAAGGCTCTGCAGCGACTTGTGGACTGAACATAACCTGAAGGGCTGAGGTTTGGGAATGTACCTGTTTTCCTGCCTGTACATGCCATGTGATGTCCGTACCAGCGCGGTGCTTTATGAAGTGGAATAAAGCAGGCTGTGATCTTAAGAAACTGTGCCTCCTATGTCTACCTGAAGCCCTCATGCTGAGCGAGTAACCCCCTATGTTGCAAGGTGCAACGTCACAATACTAATAATACTAATAATAAGAACTTCTTTGTCTGTACTCACTGGAGCTTTAGAGCAGACCTCTGATTCACAGGCTACAGTGTGACTGAACGGCTCTGCACACTCAACCATCTCTGTTACCCCTTATTCAGCAGTGCTGGTGGAAACTTGAGAGCAGTTATGAAGCAAGTGCGATTGGGTTTACACCACTGTGGAATGTAGTATTTGTGATATTAAACTTGTGGTGGAGGAGAGCCCACTTTATTGCGCACTTCACATCAATTGAAGCAGCTGCTGTTTGGGTGCCTCTTCTACTTTTGTTAACGATGATCGTGTCCGTGAAAAAATGATCATATCAGATTATTTTTAGGAAGAAGTACACCTGTTATTTTAGCTGTTATTTGTTGTTACGAATTGATGCCGCCGTAAACGCAAGCAACCTGCTGCGGTTCCAGTTGCGCCCAGGCGTCCGCTGCCATTTAGGGCTGTGCCTCAGGTTGTCCAGCTGGCTGCTTTCTCAACCACGTGTAAGTGTGGAGAGGCGGCCAGTGCGCATGTGTGTGCCAATTTACCCCAGCCGCAGCCTAACTCCAGTGTTTCGCCTACTGAGTATGCTCAGCCTGACTGTGTCATTCCTGAGGCAAAGTCTTCATTTTGGGCTACAGCGCATGCTCGTTTAGACTGTTCCTGAGACATTCTGCGACCTGCGGCTCAACACACTTACACAGGGCCCTGAGGCTTGACTCACTCTCGGGAGGCCACTAAAATTAACTGCACCCAACATCAGCCCCCGGTGTCCCCTTACACTGCAGTGGCGGTCCCCACTGACCGCAAAACCGAGAGTGGCATCACGAAAATACATATAACGAAGCCACCTAAGTGTGACCAGACTCTTCCTCCATGTGGAGTCCCTGAAGGTAATGCACAAACACAACACCTGTGGGGCTTCACACTTACTGCGATAAGCCTCTTTGCACAGGTACTTGCACTCCGTGCCGGGTCTAAGTCCTATGTTGTGCCTAGACAGCATGCTGAAGCGGATAGTCTTTTTTTCAGAAACTGTATTTCATGCTACTGAGCATGCTCAGGCACTTACTGCATCAGAGGCTAGGTCCGGTAATGAACTCTTTGGCCCTGCCCCTGATGTGGGGGGGCCCATATAGACCACAGGGCATCAGGTGTCCTGACAATTTGGCCATGCCACTCCCAACAGGCTTGCAGAGGCCCGCCCCTATGACTTGTCACCTCATTGTTGTTGGTCAGATGATGACTGTTGAGGTGTTTTGGTCGTGGCAGCCATGAGGTCATCATTCACAATGTTACGGGGGGCTGTCTGATAATAAAACCTAAAGGAGTATCAGACAGTCAGGGTCCACCGTACAAAGACTCTGCTGCAGACTATGGCAGAGTGCAATACCTCTGTTACACTCACAGAGGAATATAATTAGTAAAAAAGGCAATTCCTCCCTTACTTGGAGGGTGTGGGGAATGGTCTCTGTTAATAATCACAGAGACAAAGGCAGTGAGTGTGAAATGGCACCTACCTAGGTCCGTTCCTCTAGTGGTGCCAGGAGACGGACAGCAGCGTAAGCCGCACAAAGCTCCTACCTGCGTTCGCTCCACTAGTGTGCGAGGACACGAACCACTAGATATGGCACCTGCCTAGGTCCGCTCTTCTAGTGGTGCAAAAGAGACGAACAGCAGCGTAAGCAGCACAAAGCTCCTACCTCTGTTCGCTCCCCTAGTGTGCGAGGATACGAACAACTGCCAGACGCAGTATAAGGAACGTTGCCCTAGCGGCAACGTCCACCTACGAGTAGAATCACAAGGCCCAGCCGGACCATGTGCCTCAGGCACCTGCCTATGTCCGCTCCCCTAAGAGGTAAGGATACGGACTGCAGCCGAAGCTGTAAGGTATAAGAACGCTACCCTGCCGGTAGCGCTCACTTAGCATAGAAGAGAGATGCCTAGAGGAACGTGCACAAAGCGTCTACTCTCATGCATGGACCAAGAGGACTGAGCGCCGTGCGGCGTGCGTCAGGGTCTTATAAAGACTCTGCCTCATCCAAGATGGAGGACACCAGAGCCAATCCGCTGCCAGAATGACAGGAATGACGTCACGCTGGCCTATCATCAAACAAAGCATCACAAGCACATGACCAGCGACCAATCGGCATAGAAGGTGTTAGAGACATGTGACCAAGTGTCACAAGCACATGACCAGCGGCCAATCGGCATAAAAGGTGTCAGAGACATGTGACCTCGTGTCAGCGATGATGTCACCCGCACATGTGCAATGGCTCCAAGATAGGACTTAGTCTCCAGCGCTTGCACATGTGCAGTAGCAAGAAATCTGGACATAGTCTCCAGTGCTCGCACATGTGCAGTAGCAAGAAATCTGGACATAGACTCCAGTGCCACAGCAACCGTAACAGTACCTCCCCCTCAAGGGCCCCCCTCCCGGCGACGCAGGTAATCGGCAACTAAGTCGGGAGCATGGACAGCCTCCTCAGGCTCCCAAGAGCGATGTTCCGGGCCGTAACCCTCCCAATCAAGAAGAACCTGCGCCCTCTAACCATCTTAGAACCAACTATGGCTCGTACCTCATAGCTAGAGCGAGAGGAATCAGAGGCAGGAGAGTGCACTTCACGAGCGTGAGGTAAAATAGCCGGCTTTAGCAGTGAGACATGGAATTTGTCATGGATCCTAAGATGGACGGGTAACTTCAATTGGTAGACTACAGGATTTACCTGTCGAAGAACCTCATAAGGATCCAGGAAGCGAGGAGCAAATTTGACAGAGCTCACTCTTAAGCCTGCTTTACACGGTACGATCGATTGTGCGATTTCACAATCGATCGTACCCGCCCCCGTCCTTTTTGCGTCACGGGCAAATCGCTGCCCGTGTCGCACAAAGTTACTAAACCCCGTCACACATACTTACCTCTCGTGCGACCTCGCTGTGGGCGGCGAACGTCCACTTCCTGGAGTGGGAGGGACGTTCGGCGTCACAGTGACGTCACACGGCCGCCGGCCAATCAGAGTGGAGGGGCGGAGATGAGCAGGATGTAAACATCCCGCCCACCTCCTTCCTTCCACATAGAGCCGGCGGCGGCCGCGGGAGGCAGGTGAGCTGCTCATCGTTCCCGTGGTGTCACACGGAGCGACGTGTGCTACCACGGAAACGATGGGCGACTAAAGTAACTGATATTATGGAACCTAACGAGCAGTACCCGACTCACGATTTGTGAGCGATACTGCGTCGCTAGGAGGTGTCACACAGGCCGGCATCGCCAGCGATGCCGGATGTGCGTCACAAAAACCGTGACCCCGACGATCTATCGCCCGATAGATTGCCTGGTGTAAAGCAGGCTTAAGTCTCACGTGTTTTGCAGAGAGCCACACAAAGTCCCCCGGAGAAAAGACAGGAGCCGGGCGACGAAACCGATCGGACACAGTCTTCATACGGTCCTTAGCTGCTTGGATCGACTCTTGAGTCCGATCCCAAACCTCTCTGGCATTAGTTGCCCAGTCGGCCACAAGAGGAGGAGGTGCAGCAGTGGGAAACGGTACCGGTACCCTAGGGTGTTGCCCATTATTGAGTACGAACGGTGTCTGCCCAGTGGCCTCAGCCAGCGAAATGTTAAGGGCAAATTCTGCCCAGGGTAGGAGGGAGGACCAGTTATCGTGGTTCTCAGCAACAGTGTCGAAGGTATATAATCATGGATTGATTGGTACGCTCAACCAAACCATTGGTCTCCGGATGGTATGCCGAAGAGAGATTCAACTCAATTTGCAGAAGGCTACAAAGATCTCGCCAGAAACAGGAAGCAAATTGCGGGCCTCTATCACAAATGATACGATCTGGCATCCCGTGAAGCCTAAAGACATGCTTGAGGAATAGTTTGGCTAGTACCCTGGAAGATGGGATTCTCGATAACGGTACGAGATGAACCATCCGGGAGAAATGGTCCGTAATGACCCACACAAATCTATGTCCCTGTGAACACGGAAGATCACCCACAAAGTCCATGCCTACCACCTCCCATGGTCTATCTGGCACTGGTAAAGGATGCAAGAGCCCAGCCGGTCTCTGCCGTAACGGACGGTTGCGAGCACACGAGTAGCAGGAACCGACATATCTCTTGACGTGGCTGGCTAAGTGTGGCCACCAATACCACCTCTCCAGTAACTCTCGTGTCCGCCTAATAACAAAATGCCCACCCACCTTTGAGGTGTGAGCCCACGACAGTATATCATTCTGTCGATCAGGCGGAACAAAGGTCTTGCCCGGTGGGATTTGGTCTAAAGTCACAGGGGAGAGCGTATGAAAAACCCTGGAGGGAAGGATAAGACGAGGTTCGTCAATCTCTTCCTGGGTAGAAACCATAGAGCGAGACAGGGCGTCTGCCTTGTTATTCTTACTCCCAGACAGATAGTTGATGGAGAAGTGAAAGCGGGAGAAAAACAAGGACCAGCGGGCTTGGCGAGGATTCAGACGCTGAACGGTTTGTAAGTACGTCAGATTCTTATGGTCTGTATAGACCTGGAAAGGATGTTTCACTCCTTCCAGCAAGTGACGCTACTCCTCCAAGGCTAATCTCAGGGCGAGCAGTTCCCTATCCCCAATGGTATAGTTTCTCTCTGCCGGTGAAAAGGTTTTAACAAAGAAGAAACACAGCCTTTTTCTACCTGCACCATTCTTTTGATACAAGACCGCACCAGCACCCACTGAAGAGGCATCAACCTCCAAGAAGAAGGGCTTATCCTCATCGGGTCTTTGAAGAACGGGAGCAGTTGAAAAGTGTCTTTTTACTGCCTCAAAATCCTGGGATGTCTCAGTAGACCAGACTTTGGGATTAGCACCTTTCTTAGTCAAGGCCACCAAAGGGGCCACCAAAGTAGAAAAATGGGGTATGAACTGCCTGTATTAATTTATGAATCCTAAGAAGCGTTGCACCGCCTTCAAGGAATGAGGTTTGGACCATTCCAGGACAGCAGAGAGCTTCGCAGGATCCATAGCCAGACCCTCTTGTGAGATAATGTAGCCCAAAAAAGGCAAGGATGACTGCTCGAATACACATTTTTCGAGTTTAGCAAACAAAGAGTGCTCCCTTAAACGGGAAAGGACACGAACGACATCCTGACGATGAGTCTCCAGATCAGGAGAAAAAAAAATCAGGATGTCGTCCAGATACACCACTACAGAGGATAACAGTAAATCCCTGAACACATCGTTTACGAAGTCCTGAAATACTGCGGGTGCATTACATAAACCAAAAGGCATGACGAGGTATTCACAGTGACCGTCTCGGGTGTTAAAAGCGGTCTTCCATTCGTCACCCTCTCAAATTCGTACCAAGTTATACGCACCCCGCAGATCCAACTTCGTAAAAACCTGAGCTCCCCTCAGTCTGTCAAAGAGCTCCGAAATTAAAGGTAACGGGTATTTGTTCTTTATTGTGATTGCGTTGAGACCCCTGTAATCTATGCAGGGACGCAAATCACCCTCTTTCTTCCGAACAAAGAAAAACCCAGCTCCCGCGGGAGAGACAGACTTACGAATGAACCCCTTCTCTAAACTCTCTCTTATATAGGTCGACATGGCCTCCGACTCAGGTATCGACAGGGGGTAAACCCTGCCTTTAGGTGGAACCGAATCTGGGATAAGGTCTATGGCACAGTCATACGGCCTATGGGGTGGAAGAACCTCAGCACCCTGTTTGGAGAACACATCAGCGAAATCCAAATAGGGTGTAGGTATGGGAGAGAGATCAGTTGATGCAACTGCAACAACCTTAGGTGGTAAGGGAAGACATCGGGACCGACATTTCGAACCCCAACTAATAATGCTGTCGGACTCCCAGTCAATGTGAGGAGCATGAGTCCGAAGCCATGGGAGACCCAGAAGGACGTCGTCATACCCTCAGGCAAAACAAGAAAAGAAATCTCCTCTATGTGACCCTGAGGCAGGGAAAGGCGCAAGGGAACTGTCCTCAATGTAATGGAATCAGACAACATAGTCCCATTAACAACACGGACAGGAATAGGCGCCTCTAACATGATAGAGGGAATATTGTGTCTCTTTACAAATCCTGAGGACACAAAAGTCCCGTCAGCTCCAGAATCCACAAAAGCCATAATAGGCCATATATTCTCAGAGAATGAGAGCTGACCTGGGATACTACACTTAGAGGGTGCAGAAGACGTCTCTAGTAACCCCCCTCTAATGGTTACTAGGCCTGGGAGTTTCCCTGACGACTAGAACACTTGTTGGCATAGTGCCCAGCCTGACGACATACGTAACATATAAAAGGACCAGACTTGCGTAGTCTGGAGGACGTATGACCTAACTCCATAGGAGTGGGAGATGTTTCAGATGCTGAGGAAGATGGTAGTAAACCCTCAACAACTGGAATAGCCCGATGCTTAGGGCGTGAGGAAGAGACCTCGAGTCTACGTTCCCTATGGCGTACGTCGATCCTCGTTGCTACTGTGATCAAGTCCTCCAGAGAAGCAGGGACCTTACGAGTAGCAAGAGCATCCTTGACATAGCCTGCCAACCCTCTCCAGAAGATAGGAATCAACACCTTCTCTGGCCAATCTAGTTCTGCCACCAGAGTTCTAAAAGCAATGGCATAATAACTGGTGGATAATGAACCCTGAGATAGATCTAACAGTCTCAGGGCCGCATCATGGGTAACCTGCGGACCCATGAATACCGCCTTAAGAGCATCAAGAAAGTCTTGATGTCTCAGAGTAACCACATCAGAGCGTTCCCATAGGGGAGTCGCCCATTCTAAGGCTTTGTCCTGAAGTAAGGAGATGATAAAGCCTACTCTGGACCTCTCCGTAGAGAAGCGAGAAGAGTTGACCTCTAGGTGTAACTGACTAATGAAACCACAACATGATCTGGCATCGCCAGAATATCTGTTTGGCAGAGCAAGTCGAGGATCATGTGCAGATGTCACCATGGTCTGAGGTTTATCCTCTATACTCTTGAGCCGTGACTCAAGTACTTGTATGTAACGGTGTAACTGCTGATATTCTGCCATAACTGCCAGACCCTTGGCTCAGTCCTAATGTTATGGGGGGCTGTCTGATAATAAAACCTAAAGGAGTATCAGACAGTCAGGGTCCACCGTGCAAAGACTCTGCTGCAGACTATGGCAGAGTGCAATACCTCTGTTAAACTCACAGAGGAATATAATTAGTAAAAAAGGCAATTCCTCCCTTACTTGGAGGGTGTGTGGAATGGTCTCTGTTAATAATCACAGAGACAAAGGCAGTGAGTGTGAAATGGCACCTAACTAGGTCCGTTCCTCTAGTGGTGCCAGGAGACGGACAGCAGCGTAAGCCGCACAAAGCTCCTACCTCTGTTCGCTCCCCTAGTGTGCGAGGATACAAACAACTGCCAGACGCATTATAAGGAACGTTACCCTAGCGGCAACGTCCACCTACGAGTAGAATCACAAGGCCCAGCCGGACCATGTGCCTCAGGCACCTGCCTATGTCCGCTCCCCTAAGAGGTAAGGATACGGACTGCAGCTGAAGCTGTAAGGTATAAGAATGCTACCCTGCCAGTAGCGCTCACCTAGCATAGACAGAGATGCCTAGAGGAACGTGCACAAAGCGTCTACTCTCATGCATGAACCAAGAGGACTGAGCGCCGTGCGGCGTGCGTCAGGGTCTTATATAGACTGCCTCATCCAAGATGGAGGACACCAGAGCCAATCTGCTGCCAGAACGACAGGAATGACGTCACGCTGGCCTATCACCGAGCAAAGCGTCACAAGCACATGACCAGCGACCAATCGGCATAGAAGGTGTCAGAGACATGTGACCACGTGTCACAAGCACATGACCAGCGGCCAATCGGCATAGAAGGTGTCAGAGACATGTGACCTTGTGTCAGCGATGATGTCACCCGCACATGTGCATTGGCTCCAAGATAGGACTTAGTCTCCAGCGCTTGCACATGTGCAGTAGCAAGAAATCTGGACATAGACTCCAGTGCCACAGCAACCGTAACACACGTGGCGGTTCAAAATAGGACGCTAGTTATGCCACTCATGACGTTTCACTCTGCTTTTGTCTCCAGGAGGTGCATTGTGGTCCACCCTGGTTTGGGGCGGACCCAGGTTATAAAAGGGGCTGGAGCCAACACGAAGGTGCCCAGTCTTCTATTATGCTACGAAAGAGCACACCTCCATGTGTTGAACCAATTGCAGCTTGCAGGCCGCCACCACAGTTTGTAACGCAGAACGTTTAAGACCAGCTCCTGTCCTACCAGTCCTGCTAGTGCAGCCCAGTGGCATGTACAGGCCTGCTGCTGCTGATGCACCTGCTGTCCACAGGTGTGTCCCCTACGCACACGGATAGCGTACCCAATGGCCCCTGTGTTGTTAACAGGGAGTTCCGGGACTGGGTGGTCGTGTGGACCCTGTGACGCTAACAGGGCTCCCAGTCTCCAGATCCGAATGGCGTCTAACTCAGTTCAGGCTGCTATTTGTTTGAGAGTCAACCTGCTCTCTATCCTCCACCTAACCTTCCAGTTGCCAACCTCTCCTTTTCCATCTGTGAGCACGGTGGACACCGAATGGCAATTGGGATATCTACCTTTCTCTTTCTTTTCTTCTTAATTTTTTTATATAGCGGTAACATAGTATATACCACCTTATCCAAATCTGCCAGTCCCACCATAACAGATGTTGTTTCTTCAGCAAATGTTAATGTTGCTTAACCACCAAACCCACGGACACAAACTTTTTTACCCTTTCCCACACACCTGTTCCCCTTTCCACCAGCATCTGTCCTTTTTCAACTCAGTTTGTATATGACCAAAAGTGCAACTCTGCAGGGACACCGTACTCAATGCCGTCTCAGCACAGCAGCCAGCTCTCGGTCCCTCAGATGTGGACAAGTAAGACCATTTCCTCCTATCCATGACAAAGCATTGAGATTCACTCTGTGCACCACTGGTGTTTAGTGGAAAAGCAGATCTAAGATTGCGTAACACCTTCTGCTGATACTCCTGCATATGTGCGTCCCTTTCTATGGCACAAGTTATTTCGCAAAATTTTGTGTTCTACCGGGGATCTAACAGTGTGGCAACCCAGTAGTCAGCATGACTTGGAATTCGTACAATCCGAGGGTCATGTTGTAGGTAGTGCAGCAAGAAGGCACTCATGTGTCTTGTGCATCCAGGAGGACCAAATCCTTGGTGTGTTGGTGGCGGAGAGGTGAGAATCGTGCCTCCTTCCTCTGCCCTCTCCCCCCAACCGAAATGTGAGCAAGCTCTCACTCATCTGCTGAGTCTTCCATGCCCATCGCCAGTTCGTCCTCCATTTCTTCCGGGGCTCCTGCACCTTCCTCAACAGTTTTGCTGATACTATGCGCCCTTGATAATCCCTCTCCCCCACCGTACCATGACTGCCGCCAAGGTGCCGCTGACCATCTGGACCTTGTAGATCTTGTTATCCCTTCCGCATATGACTCCTCCAGTACTTCCTCTTCTTCCTCTTGTACCAACACCTGACTCCGAATAATGCTTACAGTGTGCTCCATCATGTAGATGACCAAAATTGTCACGCTGAGAATGGCATCGCCAGTGTTAAACATCTTCGTCGACATTTGTAAACTGTGTAGAACGGTGCATAGGTCCTTGATCTGACACCACTCCAGCAGCGTTATCTGCACCACCTCTGGATCAAGTTAGCCCAGGGTTTACATCATAATGTATTTCAGCAGGGCTCTGCGGTGCTGCCAAAGACGCTGCAACATGTGCAGATTCCAATTCCTGCATGTCGGAACATCGCATTTCAGGCGTTAAACCGCCAGACCTTAAGACTTCAAGAGCGATGAAAGTTGTTGAGCTGCTGGGTGCGAACGATGGATGTGAGCACATAGCGAGCGTGCCCGCTGTACAAGGCCATGTAGGCCGGGATGTTGTTTTAAAAATTGCTGGAGAATCAGATTAAACACGTGAGCCATACAAGGCACGTGTGTCACATTGACCTGACGAAGGCCCGCAGCCAGGTTTACATCATTGCCGCACACGGCTGTTAAGTCACCACCGGAGTCCGCTACGTCAATTTGTACTCCTGTCGCCAGGTGACAACGTGTTACTTTCGTGCATAGTGCTGATGATGGTAGAAGAGTCGACGCCAGCGGCGCAGGTGGACGCAGGTTATGGTCACCCACTGGGCTGCGTTACCTTGACAGATGCAGAACCACTGGCTGAATGCAGGTGGTGGGTATCTCACAGATGAAGTACCATCATTCAGCTACAACCAATGGGAAGACACCACACCCTTTTTTAAGCCCCTCCTGTCTGCAGACCACTGCCAGACATAGTTAGGTCCAGAAATATTTGGACAGTGACACAATTTTCGCGAATTGGGCTCTGCATGCCACCACATTGGATTTGAAATGAAACCTCTACAACAGAATTCAAGTGCAGATTGTAACATTTAATTTGAAGGTTTGAACAAAAATATCTGATAGAAATTGTAGGAATTGTACACATTTCTTTACAAACACTCCACATTTTAGGAGGTCAAAAGTAATTGGACAAATAAACCAAACCCAAACAAAATATTTTTATTTTCAATATTTTGTTGCGAATCCTTTGGAGGCAATCACTGCCTTAAGTCTGGAACCCATGGACATCACCAAACGCTGGGTTTCCTCCTTCTTAATGCTTTGCCAGGCCTTTACAGCCGCAGCCTTCAGGTCTTGCTTGTTTGTGGGTCTTTCCGTCTTAAGTCTGGATTTGAGCAAGTGAAATGCATGCTCAATTGGGTTAAGATCTGGTGATTGACTTGGCCATTGCAGAATGTTCCACTTTTTTGCACTCATGAACTCCTTGGTAGCTTTGGCTGTATGCTTGGGGTCATTGTCCATCTGTACTATGAAGCGCCGTCCGATCAACTTTGCGGCATTTGGCTGAATCTGGGCTGAAAGTATATCCCGGTACACTTCAGAATTCATCCGGCTACTCTTGTCTGCTGTTATGTCATCAATAAACACAAGTGACCCAGTGCCATTGAAAGCCATGCATGCCCATGCCATCACGTTGCCTCCACCATGTTTTACAGAGGATGTGGTGTGCCTTGGATCATGTGCCATTCCCTTTCTTCTCCAAACTTTTTTCTTCCCATCATTCTGGTACAGGTTGATCTTTGTCTCATCTGTCCATAGAATACTTTTCCAGAACTGAGCTGGCTTCATGAGGTGTTTTTCAGCAAATTTAACTCTGTCCTGTCTATTTTTGGAATTGATGAATGGTTTGCATCTAGATGTGAACCCTTTGTATTTACTTTCATGGAGTCTTCTCTTTACTGTTGACTTAGAGACAGATACACCTACTTCACTGAGAGTGTTCTGGACTTCAGTTGATGTTGTGAATGGGTTCTTCTTCACCAAAGAAAGTATGCGGTGATCATCCACCACTGTTGTCATCCGTGGACGCCCAGGCCTTTTTGAGTTCCCAAGCTCACCAGTCAATTCCTTTTTTCTCAGAATGTACCCGACTGTTGATTTTGCTACTCCAAGCATGTCTGCTATCTCTCTGATGGATTTTTTCTTTTTTTTCAGCCTCAGGATGTTCTATTTCACCTCAATTGAGAGTTCCTTAGACCGCATGTTGTCTGGTCACAGCAACAGCTTCCAAATGCAAAACCACACACCCGTAATCAACCCCAGACCTTTTAACTACTTCATTGATTACAGGTTAACGAGGGAGACGCCTTCAGAGTTAATTGCAGCCCTTAGAGTCCCTTGTCCAATTACTTTTGGTCCCTTTAAAAAGAGGAGGCTATGCATTACAGAGCTATGATTCCTAAACCCTTTCTCCGATTTGGATGTGAAAACTCTCATATTGCAGCTGGGAGTGTGCACTTTCAGCCCATATTATATATATAAAATTGTATTTCTGAACATGTTTTTGTAAACAGCTAAAATAACAAAACTTGTGTCACTGTCCAAATATTTCTGGACCTAACTGTAGCTATGAACCTCTGGTTACAGTTACGCCCAGTTCAGTTTTATGATTTTGTGCGCATTTCACCTCTGCTTGTTTTCTGATTAAGTCCTGTCCCTCCCATTCTGTTCCTCTTCCTCAATTAATGTTTTGACCCTGCATGACTGCTATTCTCTGGAACTGCAGCCTTCCACAGGTATTGATCAACTTGGGCCCTGTGTCATTCAAAATCACTGTATAGGGGTTAAAGGGTTTCAGGGTTCTGGGGGTCCAGCTTGGTGAGTGGCTTCCCTCTAGCCTATCCTTTACAGCCCGTCTGAGTGTGTCCACCCAGGCAGGCTTTACACCGTGCCCTCTGCAGAAGGCCATGTAGGCCGAGATAGTGGTTTAAAAATTGCTGGACAACCAGGTTCAACACGTGAGCCATACAAGGCACGTGCGTCACATTGCCCTGAAGAAGGGCCGCAGACTGTTTTGCATCATTGTCGCACCCGGCATTCCCTGGCTGCTGGTTGAGTGGAGAGTACCATTGATGAAACTCGGTCTCACTCTCCAGAGCTAACCGTCCACAACTCCTCAGCGGTGTCTCACATTTTCCCTACATTTCAAAGTAAACATTTGACCACCTGATGTCCTTGAGCTATGCTGCCAGCATAGTAAGGAGGTGTGTGGGATTACTTGGGCGCAGTTACAAGGAAGGGTGGCCTGACCACACAGGGTTTGGGCTGAGGTGCAGGAACAACACGAGGTTGATGAGGCAGAATCAGTGGAGGAACTTGTACATACAGAGGAAGGATTGACACACAACTCGTGGGGATGGAAAGACTTGTACAGCAGACCCTTCTCCATCTCTCACCATAGTTACCCAGTGCCCAATTAGCAACATGTAACTCCCCTGTCCATGCTTACTGTTCCAAGTATCTGTGGTGAAATGCACCCTGTCACACACAGAGTTTCTCAAGGAATCGGTGATGTTGTGTGCGACCTGCTGTGTTAGCATGGGCACCCCTTTCTTGGAGAAGGAGTGGCGAATGGCCATCGGCTCTTGGGGCACTGCAATGGGCATAAGGTCTCGAAAATCCTCGGTGACAAAAGGGTGTAAAGGCAGCCTTTCTGTAGCCAACAAGTTTGACATGCTGAAACTAAACCTCTAAGGCATGTCATGCACTTCGAAAATCATGTAAAAAACAGCGAGGGGACTCCAACCAGTCTCCCTCATTTCCACTAATTGGGCCACACACACCCCACTTGACTGGCATCAGTTGACCCCCAATTTCAAGATGAAAAAGATGCTTTGCATGAAGCACTCTCAAAAATACGCATGCCTTTCGCCTCCCCTGGCTGACCCAGGGGAAGAAAAGTCCTCTGAGAGCCATGACTTGTTCATCTTGGTGAACGTTAGTATGACCACATTGTCAGTGGACAAACGCGTGTGCTTATCTGTCAGCACACCCCCAGCAGCACTGAGGACACGGTCCAAGAGAACGCTGGCTGTGGGACACGACAAGATCCCCAAGGCGTACGTGGTGAGCTGAGGCAATTTATCCACATTGGAAGCCTAAAATGAGCAGGGCCCAAGTTGCACAGTAATGGCATCGATGTTCCCATGCATATACTCATATATTTGTGTCTCCTCCTCTTTTTCCTTGTCCAGCTCTTTTGTTTTCGCATGAGTATATGTCCTTGTCACTTTCCCATGTGTTTGTGTTGTGTTGTGAGTTGTTTGTCACCTTTTGGACACCTTTGAGGGTGTTTTCTAGGTGTTTTTATGTGTTTGCCTCCCATTGTTTCCTATGGGTTCGAGCGGTTCGCCGAACCAAACTAGAACCAGACTTCGGTTCGGCGAACCAAGCTCGAGCCGAACCGCGACCGGTTCGCTCATCTCTAGTGACATCACTGTGACGTCGCTGAACACACCTCCCGCTTGAAGGAGGGATTGTTCGGTGTCTCCAGCGCCAGCGATGTCGCTAAGCAGGTATGTGTGTGTGTGACGCTGCCGTAGCGATAATGTTCGCTACGGCAGCGATCACCACATATCACATTAATGACGGGGGCGGGTGCTATTGCTCGCAACATCGCTAGCAATCGCTAGCGATGTCGCAGCGTGTAAAGCACCCTTAAGGGGGAGATAAGATGGAGGCGCAGGGAGACGGCAAGGCTACGGGGCCTAGCGACCCCTTTTTACCCCATTTTATTTGGACCGACCACAGGGTCACGGAACCGGGCATCGACCGCAACCACGACTGTCCCTCCCACTGTGCACCACGCGCTCGGTACCGAGTCCTTCACAGCCCTGGGGTGTCACATAAATAATTTAAAAAAAACGGCGTGCTGTCACCCCCCAATTTTGATACCAGCCAAGATAAAGCCACACGGCTGAGGGCTGGTATTCTCAGGATGGGGATCCCCAAATTATGGGGAGTCCCACAGCCTAAAAATATCAGCCAATTCAATAGGATAAGGCACTTCTACCTAAAAATAATTGCTAGGGTGCTCAGGTAGGTTTCCGAACCATATGTAGCAAAATATAAACAAGGCACTCCTAGTTCCAGTGAAAAAATATTTTTTATTTTTTTATTAAATCCTCAGTGTAGTTAGACGTTGCGGCCCACACATGGCCTTAATCAGTAACTAGCACCTGAGTTGAGGAGGAATAGATTATGGTATGTTGTTGCCGTCAGTGCTAAAGGGAACACTAATAAATGTAACTTGCAAATTCTTACTGCTAAAATATGTAGTTGTGGGAACGCAGGCAAGTAATCAGCTATGGTCTGCAGTTTTCACATTAAATAATTATGCAGTTGTAGTAGCGCAAATGAGTGTTCAGCTTGTACTCAGAGACTTGTCACTGCTGCATTATGTTGTTGAAAATATCTTACATTTTAGCAGTAAGATATTGCAAGTTACATTTATTAGTGTTCCCTTTAGCACTGACGGCAACAACATACCATAATCTATTCCTCCTCAACTCAGGTGCTAGTTACTGATTAAGGCCATGTGTGGGCCGCAACGTCTAACTACACTGAGTATTTAATAAAAAATATTTTTTCACTGGATCTAGGAGTGCCTTGTTTATATTTTGTTAAAAATATCAGCCAGCAGCTGCCCGGAATTGCCACATCCATTAGATGCAACAGTCCCGGAACTCTACCCTGCTCATCTCAATTGCCGTGATGCGGTGCCAATCGGGGTAGTAAGAAGTTAATGGCAGCTCATACTTGCCAATAAGTCCAAGATTAGTAATGGCAGCGTCTATGACACGCCATGACTATTCTGTAAGTGACAGTAAATAAACACAAACCGAAAAATCCTTTATTTGAAATAAAACACAAAAAAGCCCACTCTTTCACCACTTTATTAAAATCCCCAAATACCCCTCCAGATTCGACGTAATCCACACAAGGTCCCACGATGCTTGCATACTGATCCAGCTGCGTCTGAGACATAGTACTCAATGCAGCCTCATTCCGTGAACGAAGCTGCAGGGGTAACTTCAGGACATTTCTCACGGTCGGTGACATCAACACATTACCGCTCGCGAGAACTTCAGGGCCTCACAAGCGGTGATAGAGTCACGTCACCGACCAGCAGTGACCCTGCGAGAACTCAGATCCAAGGTTCTACAGGGTCACTGCTGTATCACAAATACTGTTGGGGGGAGGAAAACACATACATCAGAAATAAAAGCTGTAATATCTATCAACCTATCCATCATCTATCTATTTATCCATCTATCCATCCATCTATCCGTGTCGCCCAGGGTTATGGGGTACTCAGTCCCGGGCGGTGTATAACTGGGAAATGTCACTTTGGTGGCCGTGGCCCGGTTCCACCGCCGCTGCACAGTTTTCACTACTGGGGCTGGTGTTAGTGGCAGCCTGGATGTTACGCCCTCTGCAAGCAGGGCCAGGCCCCAGAGCATAGGTGATGTAGATGGCTGTTGAAAGAAAGTAGGCCACACAAGGGGTTGCAGTGTAACTGGTTCCTTTACTTACAGTAAGCTGGAAGCTGGTCACCCGAGGCCAGCTGGTCTCAACCGCAGGTCCCCCTTAGTCCCAGTGCCGGTTTAGTGATCTGGTGGCTTCTTTCACCGCACCTGTCTTTGGTTGGTGGGTCCCCTTGGCTTGGAGTGGCTGGGTTTCCCCAACTGGTAAACTTTTAACGGTAGTCCGTATGACGGTAGCGTGAACCCTGTGGGGTCGGAGTCTCTGGTCCTTGTCCCCGGTTCTCCCGTTGCTACTGTGTCCCTAACTTCAAGGTCAGTGAGGTCCTTGATGGTCCCCCTCACTATGCAGATTTTATCAGGTCTGCCTGGAGCATTTGCCTGACCTAGGATTCTGTACCCCGTTGGTGTGGGGTTCCAGGAGCACTCCACCGTACTCCACCGGCAAACAACCGCCTGGGCCCTTAGGTCACTGTTTCACTCCTGTCAGTGCATCTACATGCTTCCTCTCTCTGTCGCCGTCTGCTGCCGACTACTGTCTCTTACTGTCCATCCACTGTCTGCCCCTCCAACCTGTTCGTCTAGTGGACTGTATTGGCTCCCCCTCTAGCCGGCCATCCACTTGTCGAACCCTAGCCTGGTACCATTCTATGGGGGAATTTGGTGAAAAACAGGGATTATCTGGAATGTTTGGTTGTTACTAGAGATGAGCCACCCCCTAGTGTTCGAGTTCGGTTTGGTTCGTCGAACGGCGACTCAGTTCGACGAACACCTTCGAACCCCATTGAAAACAATGGGAGGCAAACATAAACACATACAAACACATGGAAAACACCTTCTAAGGTGTACAAAAGGTGACAAACAACTCACAAGACACCACAAACACATGGAAAAGTGACAAGTACATATACTCATGTGAATACAAAAAAGCTGGATGAGTAAAAGGAGGAGGAGACACAGATATAGGCATGTCATGCCCTTCTAAAATCATGTAAAACACAGCAAGGGGACTCCAACCAGAGTCTCCCTTTTTTCCAAAAATTGGGCCACAGACACCACTTAAGTAGCATCACTTGTCCCCCAGTTGCAAACTTGACAGGTTGATTTGCACGAAGCACATTCAAAAATCCACAAGCATTTACTCTCCCCAGGATGACACAGGGGTAGAAAAGTCCTTGCGGATTCATGACTTGTTCATCATAATGAACGTTAGTCTGTCCACATTGTCACTGGACAAACACGTGCGCTTATCTGAAAGCACATATTCAGCAGCACTGAAGACACGTTCCGAGAGAACGCTGGCTGCGGGACACGACAAGATCTCCAAGGCGTAAGTGGCGAGCTCAGGCCATTTTTCAAGATTGGAAGCCCAGAATGAGCAAGGCTCCAGTTGCAGAGTCATGGCATCTATATTCACTTGGAGATACTCCTGTATCATTCTCTCCAGCCGTTGACTATGTGTCAGACGTCTTGTCTCTTGTGGCCCTGCAAAGGATGGTCTAAAAAAATCATGAAACGATTCCATAAAATTGGTGTTACCACCAGATACGGTGTTGTTGGTACGGTTTGACTGATGATGACTCGACAGTCCCATGGTTGGCAAGTTACAACTGTGAGATTCACTCTGTGCACCACTGGTGTTTAGTGGAAAAGCCGAGCTAAGATTGCATAACAGCTTCTGCTGATACTCCTGCATACGTGCGTCCGTTTCTATGGCTGGAATTATTTTGGCAAATTTTGACTTGTACCGGGGATCTAAGAGTGTGGGAACCCAGTAGTCAGCATTACTTCTAATTCGGACAATCCGAGGGTCATGTTGTAGGTAGTGCAGCAAGAAGGCGCTCATGTGTCTTGCGCATCCATGCGGACCAAGTCCTTGCTGTGTTTGTGGCGGCGAGGTGATAACCGTGCTTCCTTCCTCTGACATCTCCCCCCAACCTCGAACAACCGAAATTTGACCAAGGTCTCCCTCATCTGCTGAGTCTTCCATGCCCATCGCCAGTTCGTCCTCCTTTTCTTCTTGGGCTCCTGCACCTTCCTCAACAGTTTGGCTGCTAAAATGCGCCCTTGTTAATCCCTCTCCCCCAAGGTCCCATGCCTGACTCCTTGGTGATGCTGAACGTCTGGACCTTGTAGATCTTGGTATCCCTTCCGCATAGGAATTCTCCTGTACTTCCTCCCCTTCCTCTTGTCCCACCACCTGACTCCAAATACTGTTTAGAGTGTGCTCCAGCATATGAATGACTGGAATTGTCATGCTGATAATGGCATTGTCAGCGCTAAACATATTCGTTGCCATGTCGAAACTGTGCAGAACGGTGCATAGGTCCTTGATCTGAGACCACTGCATTAGGGTGATCTGCCCCACCTCTACATCTCGTTGGCCCAGGCTATACGTCATAATGTATTGCACCAGGGCTCTGCGGTGCTGCCACAGTCGCTGCAACATGTGGAGAGTCGAATTCCAGCGTGTCGACATATCGCATTTCAGGCGGTGAACCGGCAGGCCGAAAGACTTCTGTAGCGATGCAAGTCAGTCAGCTGCACCGTTTGAACGGCGGAAGTGAGCAGATAGTGACCGTGCCCTGTGCAGAAGCCCATCTAGGCCAGGATAGTGGGTTAAAAATTGCCGGACAACAAGGTTCAACACGTGAGCCATACAAGGCACGTGTGTCACCTTGCCCTGGCGAAGGGCCGCACCCAGGTTTGCAGCATTGTCGCACATGGTCTTCCCTGGCTGCAGGTTGAGTGGAGACAACCATTTATGAAACTCGGTCTCCAGACCTGACCACAGCTCCTCAGCTGTGTGACTCTTAGTTCCCAGACATTTCAACGTAAAGACCGCCTGATGCCGCTGAGCTCTGCTGCCAGCATCGTAAGGAGGTGTGCGGGATTCATTGTGCGCAGTTACAACGCGGGTGGCCTTACCAGACAGGCTTTGGGCGGAGGTGGAGGACCCAGATGAGGTTGAGGAGGCAGAAGCAGTGGAGGGACTTCTACATACAGAGGATTGACGCACAACTCCTGGGGACAGCAAGACTTTTACAGCAGACCCTTCTCCATCTCTCACCATAGTTACCCAGTGCCCAGACAGCGACATGTAACGCCCCTGTCCATGCTTACTGGTCCAAGTATCGGTGGTGAAATGCACCCTGTCACACATAGAGTTTCTCAAGGATGCATGTGATGTTGTGTGCGACATGCTGGTGTAGCGCAGGCACACCTTTCTTGGAGACGTAGTGGTGACTGGGCACTGCGATGGACATAAGGTCTCGAAAATCCTCTGTGTCCACCAGGCGGAAAGGCAGCATTTCTGTAGCCAACAGCTTGCAGAGGGTGAAAGTCAACCTCTTAGCTTTGTCATGGCTAGGAGGAAATGGTCTTTTATTTGTCCACATCTGAAGTACCGAGGGCTGGCTGCTGTGCTGAGACGGCGTTGAGTAGGGTGCCCGTGGAAAACTGCTGGTCTGTGAGGAAAGTTCAGGCGGAGACATAATGTTTAGTGATGAGCGAGTACTAAAAAGCTCGGGTGCTCGAGGCTCGGGCCGAGCATCCCAAGATACTCGTGTACTCGGCCCGAGCACCGAGCCCAATGTTATCCTATGGGAGACCCGAGTATTTTTGTGAAATGACCCCCGGCAGCATGTAGAAACCCTAAAAATGTCACAAAAGTCTCAGAAGAGTGCTCAAATGACATGGCAACAGCATGGGGAAGACCCCTTGAAGCATTTATCACTCAAAAGTCACAGGTGTGAACAATTTTGTCCGCGTTTTACGCCATTTTTACGGACTCACCAGAAAACCTTCCAAAATGACACCAAAATGAATTTTCATGGCGGAAATGTTAAGGGCACATACCCAATAGTGAGATAGAGCTGGTGTATGTTACTTTTTGAGATTAATACATGAAAGATTTTACGTAAAACATTGTGTGGCACTCCGATTTCCAAAACGCACGTTTTGTGCTTTTTACTAACGATGTCGGTCATTTTTTTTTTCATTCTATCTCCCGTCGGTCGGTCTCGCTCTGTCTTGTCTGTCCCCCTCTCACAGTCTGTCGGTCATTCTCCCCCCTCTCTCTTACTTACCGTTCCCCGATCACTGCTGCAGCGCTGCACAGCTGTTCACTAAACTCCGGCGGCTTTTCCTCTTTTGAAAAAGCCGGCCGCTCATTAAACAATCTCGTAATCCCTGTTTTCCTGCTTTTCGGCGCCTATGATTGGTTGCAGTGAGACACGCCCCCCACGCTGAGTGACAGGTGTTTCACTGCACCCAAACACAGCAGCCGGTGTGTGTGTGTATACTGTGCAGTGAAATAAATAATTAAATAATTAAAAAAAACGGCGTGCGGTCCCCCCAATTTTAATACCAGCCAGATAAAGCCATACGGCTGAAGGCTGGTATTCTCAGGATGGGGAGCTCCACGTTATGGGGAGCCCCCCACCCTAACAATATCAGTCAGCAGCCGCCCAGCTTTGCCGCATACATTATATGCGACAGATCTGGGACTGTACCCGGCTCTTCCCGATTTACCCTAGTGCGTTGGCAAATCGGGGTAATAAGGAGTTAATGGCAGCCCATAGCTGCCACTAAATCCTAGATTAATCATGTCAGGCGTCTCCCCGAGATTCCTTCCATGATTAATCTGTAAATTACAGTTAAAAAACACACACCCGAAAAATCCTTTATTAGAAATAAAAACCACTAACAAAGTCCCTCATCACCAATTTATTAACTCCGACAAACCCTCCTTGTCCGGCGTAATCCACGGTCCTCCAGCGTCGCGTCCAGCTGTGCTGCATGAAGGTGACAGGAGCAGCAGAATACACCGCCGCTCCGGTCACCTCCACGCAGCTAATGAGGTGAGTATAGCGATCAGCTGCTGTCACTGAGGTTAATCGCGGCACCGCTGGATCCAGCGGTGGCCGTGAGTTACCTGACTGACAGCAGCTGATCGCTATACTCACCTCAATTGCTCCATGGAGCTGACTGGAGCGGCGGTGAGTAGCGCGATCAGCTGAGCTGTCACTGAGGTTACCCGCGGCCACCGCTGCATCCACCGCTGGATCCAGGTAACCTCAGTGACAGCTCAGCTGATCGCTATACTCACCTCATTAGCTGCATGGAGGTGACCGGAGCGGCGGTGTATTCTGCAGCTCCTGTCACCTGAATGTAGCAGAGCTGGACGCGACGCTGGAGGACCGTGGATTATGCCGGACAAGGAGGGTTTGTCGGGGTTAATAAATTGGTGATGAGGGACTTTGTTAGTGTTTTTTATTTCTAATAAAGGATTTTTCGGGTGTGTGTTTTTTAACTGTAATTTACAGATTAATCATGGAAGGAATCTCGGGGAGACACCTGACATGATTAATCTAGGATTTAGTGGCAGCTATGGGCTGCCATTAACTCCTTATTACCCCGATTTGCCAACGCACTAGGGTAAATCGGGAAGAGCCGGGTACAGTCCCAGATCTGTCGCATATAATGTATGCGGCAATTCTGGACGGCTGCTGACTGATATTGTTAGGGTGGGGGGCTCCCCATAACGTGGAGCTCCCCATTCTGAGAATACCAGCCTTCAGCCGTATGGCTTTATCTGGCTGGTATTAAAATTGGGGGGGACCGCACGCCGTTTTTTTTAATTATTTATTTATTTATTTTACTGCACAGTATAGACACGCCCACCGGCTGCTGTGATTGGGTGCAGTGAGACACCTGTCACTCAGCGTGGGGGCGTGTCTCACTGCAACCAATCATAGGCGCCTGTGGGCGGGGATAGCAGGGAATATGAGATGGCTGTGTGCAGAGCACAGCGCGCCCGCCGGTATAAAGGCTCGGTCACGCTGTGCAGGCCGGCCAATCACTGCAATTCCACAACTAACAGGGCTGTGGCATTGCAGTGGTCTGCCAGCCAATCCCTGCATGAGGGCTGGCTCTCAAAAGAGCGCCAACATGCAGGGATGAAGACCACGAGTACAGCACGAGTATTGCAAAATTACTCGGTACCCGCCGAGTAGCCCGAGTACAGTGATACTCGTGCGAGTAACGAGTAGTAACAAGCATACTCGCTCATCACTAATAATGTTGCCTTCATCCAAAGTTGGTGCTCTCGATGTCTGAGAGAGCTCAACACCAGCAGCTGTTTCCACTTCCAAATCAACTGACGACCTGCCAATCACACTGCCTGTTGCGATTAAAGAGGTGGAAGGTCTGCGTCGCAAAGCATGTGTGACTGCTGTCCCCACAGTCATAGAAGATGAAGAGCGCGCAGATGCACTTGAAGGGGTAGACAATGGTTGGCCCGCTACGCTAGGCTGCATTGTAGCACAGTGAGCATCCCTCTGGGACTTATGCTTGATATCCATGTGATGGTTCATGGTAGAAGTAGTCAAACTAGTGAGGTTTTGGCCTCTACTTAGATATTGGCGACAAATCTTACAGATGACATGAGTTGGGAGATCCTTTGTGATGTTAAAAAACGACCAGGCTAGGCAAGGCTTAGAGCCCATGCGATCTGCAGATCCACCCTTACTTGTGCTCAGAGGCAGAGTTGTGGCTGAGGGTGCAGTTGTTGACGTGCTTCCAGTACTCCATCTGTGTCCAGGAAGGCGCAAGCTAACCTCATCGTCAGTCGCATCCTCCTCCACCGCCTCTGCAGACCTCATCGAGTGCCTGACTGTGAGCTGAAAGTAAGTGGGATCTACAACCTCATCATCACCATGTGTGTTTGCACTCCCCTCGTCCTCAGAGCTAACCTCTTCCTGCCATGACAGAATAGTTAAGTTAAGCTGTCATTCCAATCAGGTATTTGAGTCTCATCGTCATCAGAATGTTCCTCATTGTCTCCACAAAGAGGAGTTACAGTTTGGGAATGAGGATCTACATTATGCTCAGAAACTTCTTCATCAGGGCCTGACTCTGACTCACAAAGCTTCTGGCCATCACTGCAGATCATTTCCTGGTCTGTACTCACTGTAGCTTTGGAGCAGACCTCTGATTCCCAGGCTATAGTGTGACCGAACAGCTCTGCAGACTCAACCATCTCTGTTACCCCATACTCCGCAGGGCGGGTGGAGACTTGAGAGCTGTTAGAAAGCAAGTGCGATTGGAGTGACAACTCAGAGGACTGGAGTCTTTGGGATGTTGAAGTTGAGGTGGAGGAGAGGCAACTTGATGGAGCACTTGAGATCCATTCAAGCATGTGCTTTTTTAGTGCATCATCTATCTTTGGTAGAGTTGTTCGGTGCTGTAAAAAAGGGATCACATCAAATTGTCCATGGAAAGTAGTAGACATCTTACTTTTGCTGGAAGATGGCTTTTCTTCAGCAGATGTTACTGTTGCTTTACCACCTACCCCACAGACACAAACTTTTTTCCCTTTCCAACACGCCTGTTCCACTTTCCACCAGCATCTGTCCTTTTGCCACTCATTTTGTTTGTGAACAAATTGGACACTTAAAATGTCGTACCAAAAATGGAGAAGTGGAGTACAATGCAGAGGTGGTATAGCAAAATTGTCAGCAGAGGAACAATAATGTAGTATCCCAGACAATGAAACTAGGCCCCTAAAACTGCTTGCACTTTTTGCAATAAAAAGTTGCGTAGCAAAAATGGAAATGTGGTGTACAATGCAGAGGTGGTATAGCAAAATTGTCAGCAGAGGAACAATAATGTAGTATCCCAGACAATGAAACTAGGCCCCCAAAACTGCCTACACTTTTTGCAATAAAAAGTTGCGTAGCAAAAATGGAAATGTGGTGTACAATGCAGAGGTGGTATAGCAAAATTGTCAGCAGAGGAAACCTAATGTACTATCCCAGACAATGAAAGTAAGGCCCTAAAAATGGCAGTACTTTTTGCAATTAAAATTGCGTAGCAAAAATGGAGATGTGCAGTACAATGTAGAGGTGGTATAGCAAAATTGTCAGCAGAGGAACAATAATGTAGTATCCCAGACAATGAAAATATGGCCCTAAAATTGGCAGCACTTTTTGAAATTAAAATTGGGTATTAAAAATAGAGATGTGGTGTACAACGCAGAGGTGGTATAGAAAAATTGTCAGCAGAGGAACCCTAACGTAGTATCCCAGACAATGAAATTAGGCCCCTAAACTGCCTGCACTTTTTGCAATAAAAATTGCGTAGCAAAAATGGACAGGTGCTGTACAATGCAGAGGTGGTATAGCAAAATTGTCAGCAGAGAAACCCTAAAGGCTGCTTTACACGTTACATTACAATTTCTCGTGCGATCGCACCCGCCCCCATCGCTTGTGCGGCACGGGCAATTTGTTGCTCGTGTCGCACAATGCTGTAACCCCCCGTCACACGTACTTACCTTCCAAACGACCTCGCTGTGGGCGGCGAACTTCCACTTCCTGGAGGGGGAGGGACGTTAGGCGTCACAATGACGTCACACAGCAGCCAGCCAATAGAAGCAGAGGGACGTAAACAACCCGCCCACCTCCTTCCTTCCGCAATGCCGGCGGGACACAGGTAAGCTGCAGTTCATCGTTCCCGGGGTGTCACACGGAGTGATGTGTGCTGCCATGGGAACATTGAACAACCGGATGTTCGATTTTTAGAAAATGAGCAACGATGAACGAGAAGGTGAGTATTTCTGCTCGTTCATAGCTGTCACACGCTACGATATCACTAACGATGCCTGATGTGCTTCACTTACGTCGTGACCCCGCTGACATCTCGTTAGATATATCGTAGCGTGTAAAGCCTGCTTTACGTAGTATCCCAGACAATCAAAGTATGGCCCTAAAAATGGCAGCACTTTTTCCAATTAAAATTGCGTAGCAAAAATGGAGATGTGGTGTACAATGCAGAGTTGGATTAGCAAAATTGTTAGCAGAGGAACCATAATGTAATATCCCAGACAATGAAACTAGGCCCTGTAACGTTGCTCCCTGCAACGTGGGGGTTTCCACTCGCTTGCAGCGGTGTGAGGTAGCTTCAGCAACATATGCACACAGTTTCTTTAGAACAATTCCAGCAGTTTATTTAAAAACACACTCAGCATAAACTGCTCTTAAACATAAACGATCCACGTACCGTGGGCATCCAGTCCATTACAAGTCCATAGTGGAAGTTTAGCAACTTCCCCACTCTCTGGCTCCTGCCAGCGTACAGCTCTAGCCGAGGTTCCTTCCAGCACCCAGGGCCCTCTGCAGACCCCTGTCTATCTCTCCTCCAGGAGAGAGTCGGCCCTACAGTACTAGCCTGGCTGCACTCACCTCAGTCTCAACTCAGACTGAATTTCAGAGCCCTGTGTTCAGCCTCCACACAGGCTGATACACCCAGAGCTCCCTGCTTTGCTCTCACTTGTTTCCAGGCACACACACTGGAAATCTAGAGCCAGTCTCTCTCTAGACTGCCCTAGACACACTCCACCCAGGTTCAGAGACAGGATTGCTTTAACCCCTGGAGCCACACCCACAGGTGGTAAGGAGTGTGTAATCAGCATCACACACCCTTCCATGGCTCTGCATGTAATGCAATCCTGTGGAACCACAGGTCCCAGCCAGCTTCACATTGCAGAGCACCCACGCTTCTGCAAAACATACCGGCCCTTTGTAATACAGCCGGTTGATACCTCACATACCCTCCCCCTCTGTTCAAACCCGTAGGGGAGAACACTTGCCAATGACCTGGGGCCACGAGACAGGGCATCCCCGCTGCCATGCCCCATCAGTCGAGAGGGCCGTCCAACAGCAGTAGTCCCTGAGACATCGCCCGACACTATCACCAAACCCTGTCTTGTCAACCTAGGGTTAAAGGACATCCCATTTCCAGACCGTTCTCTCCCTGACCCCCTCCCAGGGTCACCATAGTAGAGAGACATGTCCCCAGTCAAACCTACAGTCTTGTCCGAACCTAGGCTTTCTCGAGTACCCCCAAGGCCACTGTCGGGAACTCTAAGCTCATAGCGACCACTATCTACAGTACATCGTAGGTTACCTCTCTGTCGGCGATTCCTTTTATCGCGCTTCTGAACTACTGGACCGACACGCCATCTTACACTTCTTTCCCCTGAACAACGGGTGGAAGACGGCTGCTGTCCCCCACACAATTGGCGAAGCTGCGCCTTAATTTTCAAGTTTTCTTGCCACAACCGCTCCATGTCACGTACATGGTGTACCCAATATTCAAGAAGGCTTCGAATGTTTCCAAGACTCTCAACAGTCCCGACACAGACGAACGGAACCATACCAGCTTCCCTGGGTATCTTGCTCTCATTAGCAGCAGGGATTCTTAATCTCACCAATCCCGACTTATTCACCATGTCTTGCATGACTCGTCCGGTTTTTCCAATGATTCTCCCCACCAGAGCATGGGGTACTTGAACGATATCTTCCGCCAGACTCTGTGCTTTCCTTTTATACTCTAGCTGTCTAGTGGCTTCTTCCTTTTGCAGTTGGACCTGCCACTTCATACGAACACATCTGAAGTGCATGTCCTTTGAAATAGCCACCCGCTGCCCAGTAATTTCACTGGTGGACAATATCACTAACTGTTCAGCCCCTGGGGTACAGTAGACCTCACACGCTTCCACAGCTCTTTTAAATTCGTCATGCATGCACTCGGTGGCACATGCTTCTCTTAAGTCCTCAGGTATATCCACCATGCACTTGACTACAGAAGTCTCATTCATCCCTGCCACATGCTTGTCAAGTTTAGCTTCCAGAGTCAGCTCTCTTCGGGCCTCCCCTGCTTCAACAAGTTTGGTCAGGATCGACACTCGCTGCTCCATCTGCTCCAAGGCTCCCTGGGACTTGGACTGGTACTCTGCCAAGCGACTTCGGAGCTCTGTCACTTCTTTCTCCAGCTCCCTTACTCGACTCTCAGTAGCCTGCCTAAAAAGTATCTCTTGTTGCAGATGGTCTTTGCTCATCCTCTTGAATGAGTCGTCACTTGCAGACCTCTCTGGTCTACGACACACTATTTCTGAGGCTTCTTCCGCCTCAGCTTCAGAACGTTTGGGTTTCTTACTCTCCTTACCCACGACCTTCTCTATATCCTCCATCGTGGTTTTACCAAGCAGGTCAGGCAGGCTCCCAGTCCTGGATGAGACCTCTGGTCCAGACTTCACCTCCTCAGAGGCTCTCTTCACTTCAGCGCCAACTGTTTCTTGGGACTTCACTGCATTATCTTCAACTTCCTCTGGGGTCTCTGCAGTGCCACCCTCAGCCTGGGTGTCACACCCTTCAACATGGCACTCTGTTCCTTTTAGAGATTTGGAGCTAAATTCGCTGTCATCCACCCCAGCACTTGGTAGTTCACCAGTCTGCTCACCACGACTGTTGGGGATTATTCCTTCCCCCACACTCTCTAGGATTCCATTTCCTATACCACTCTCGCCTGACAGACTATCAGCTTCACACTTGGAAATCACAGGGACCACCACCATTACGTCCTTGGTTGGCTCCTTCTCTGCACTTGCAGTCCGCTGATTTCTGTTGTCACAATGTGTCAGTTCAGTCTCTGATTCCTCTGTCTTTTGTAGGATATCACCGTCTGACTCCACCGTAGCAGGTGTTACTAGCACCATGTCTTGATTAACCAGGCATGTCACTTTTTCTGCACCCTCAGACGGCCTACACTGTGCCCCCTCTCGGCGCTTATTACGTCTTCGGGAGGAAGTTTTTCCCTTTTCGCCCATCTGCACCACAGTGTACTCGTTTGTCACCTTACTAGAGTCAGTGTCTTTACTGGAGTCATCATCACTCCCCCTGGTATCCTGGACTATCATGTCCCCACTTAACCAGATATCTGCCTCCCTTTCTGGAGCTACCCCGTTTTTAACGGTCACACTATCGGTTATTCCCTTAGTCCTTATGTCACTAAGTTGGGTCCGTCCATCATTTTCTTTGGTCACCCCTAACTTAGGACAGTCAATTTTAGGAGGTGCTATCTCCTCCTTACCACACAACTGCACAACAAGGACCCCTTTTCACCTCCCCATGTGGTGGGGTTTCCTTTGGGCTGTTCCGGCTCTTACACAAGCAACCGTATACGTCCCCCTGCTTCCACAAGTGCACAAATAATTTAGAGTCCCAACCTATAATAATTGGGTGCAGTAAATCTGAAACTACACCAACATCATGAGAACCACTGTCCCAGGCTGTCTTAATGACCACGCTGGAGACCGGGTATTCTGTTTCATTACTGTGGGTGCAGCCGACGTGGATCTTCCTTCCAGGAATCAAGTGGACATCAGAGGTGGCCCTCACCAGGTTCACCAAGCTCCTTGAGTCTACGACTCCTGTTACAGATTCCCCATCCACTTCCACGGAACACAGATGTGGCTTCTCGTCGGATGGGTGGTCTATATTGCAAACAGGACACTTGTGGCATGAACACTGTTGTCCCTGGCTACAGTCCATCTGCGCCACTTCACCCTTGGATTTGGGATGCTCTGCACCCTTTTGGGGGACCACCGCTTTCTGGGACTCCATCCCCTTATGGGCAACCACCCCTTTATGGGACTCCACCCCCTTATGGGCAACTATTCCCTTCTGGGACTCCGCCCCCTTTTGTGGTTTCCATGCAATGTCCTTAGCCCCCAGTTCACACCGTTTGCCCTTGTCTCCCTGGGCACCCAGTGTCCATACTGGCCCCCGAAGGGAACGCTCAAACTGATCCATGGCTGTGACATTGCTACACACTGACAGCTCCTGCTGTCCCCGGACCAGGAACTGGTACACCTCCTCCACAACATCCGCAGGGACCATTCCCTCTTTTTGGCTTTCAGCCCCCACTGCTGTCACTGGACCTCCTGGCACATGCTGTTGGTGCTGCTGGCTCTGCAGCAGCTGGTTCAGGAGCCCCTCCATGCTGCAACGAGAAGAGGAACAGGAGGGGCGCTCCAATAGGTAATACCCAGTGGTCAAAGACGGGGGGGGTTAGAGAACCACTAACCTTTCCAGGTTGTACCGCCCGTACAACCAGGATCTCCAGCCTGTGGTGTATCACTGCTCACCAAGCAGGGCCTCGCAATTCCGGCTGGCCTGGAACCTCCAGTCACTGGTCTCTCGCCACTGCAGCACAGAACCCTGCAGACCCACTGATTCACCGCCAGCAGCTGGAGCACGCTCTCCCTGTTTGTGGACCCGCCGATCCACCGCCATCTGCTTGAGTGCGCAGAGAAAAATTTTCGTGGACCCGCCGATCCACCGCCAGCTGCTTAAGTGCGCCGACACGATTTTCGTGGACCCGCCGATCCACAGCAATACGTACTAGGCCGTTGCCCGTAGAAACCAGGCTGCGTTGCCCCTAGCAACCAGACCGCATTTGAGACACCATATGTAACGTTGCGCCCTGCAACGTGGGGGGGTTCCACTCGCTTGCAGCGGTGTGAGGTAGCTTCAGCAACATATGCACAGTTTCTTTAGAACAATTCCAGCAGTTTATTTAAAAACACACTCAGCATAAACTGCTCTTAAACATAAACAATCCACGTACCGTGGGCATCCAGTCCATTACAAGTCCATAGTGGAAGTTTAGCAACTTCCCCACTCTCTGGCTCCTGCCAGCGTACAGCTCTAGCCGAGGTTCCTTCCAGCACCCAGGGCCCTTTGCAGACCCCTGTCTATCTCTCCTCCAGGAGAGATTCGGCCCTACAGTACTAGCCTGGCTGCACTCACCTCAGTCTCAACTGAAACTGAATTTAAGAGCCCTGTGTTCAGCCTCCACACAGGCTGATACACCCAGAGCTCCCTGCTCTGCTCTCACTTGTTTCCAGGCACACACACTGGAAATCTAGAGCCAGTCTCTCTCTAGACTGCCCTAGACACACTCCACCCAGGTTCAGAGACAGGATTGCTTTAACCCCTGGAGCCACACCCACAGGTGGTAAGGAGTGTGTAATCAGCATCACACACCCTTCCATGGCTCTGCATGTAATGCAATCCTGTGGAACCACAGGTCCCAGCCAGCTTCACATTGCAGAGCACCCACGCTTCTGCAAAACATACCGGCCCTTTGTAATACAGCCGGTTGATACCTCACAGCCCCTAAAGCTGCCTGCACATTTTGCAATAAAAATTGGGTAGCAAAAATGGACTGGTGCTATACAATGCAGAGGTGGAATAGCAAAATTGTCAGCAGAGAAACCCTAACGTAGTATCCCAGACAATGAAACAAGGCCCCTAAAACTGTCTGCACTTTTTGCAATAAAAATTGTGTAGCAAAAATTTACAGGTGCTGTACAATGCAGAGGTGGTATAGCAAAATTGTCAGAAGAGGAACCCTAACGTAGTATCCCAGACAATGAAAGTATGGCCCTAAAAATGGCAGCAATTTTTGCAATTACAATTGCGTAGCAAAAATGGAGATGTGGTGTACAATGCAGATGTGGTATAGCAAAATTGTCAGCAGATGAATCCTAAGGTAGTATCCCAGACAATGAAACTAGGCCCCTAAAACTGCCTGCACATTTTGCAATAAAAATTGCGTAGCAAAAATGGACAGGTGCTGTACAATGTAGAGGTGGAATAGCAAAATTGTCAGCAGAGGAACCCTAACGTAGTATCCCAGACAATGAAAGTATGGCCCTAAAAATGGCAGCACTTTTTGCAATTACAATTGCGTAGCAAAAATGGAGATGTGGTGTACAATGCAGAGTTGGTATAGCAAAATTGTCAGCAGAGGAACCCTAACATAGTATCCTAGACAATGAAACTAGGCACATAAAACTGCCTGCACTTTTTGCAATAAAAATTGGGTAGCAAAAATGGACAGGTGCTGTACAATGCAGAGGTAAGCTGCAGTTCATCGTTCCTGGGGTGTCACACGGAGCGATGTGTGCTGCCTTGGGAACATTGAACAACCGGACGTTCGTGTGGCGGGCGGAGGGGTGGGAACGCCGCTCATCTGGGATCGCTGGCGCTCGGGTCCAGTGCTTCTGCTCCTCGGTGGCTCGAGCATGGGGCCGGACCCGGGGCTCGAGCAGCGCCTCCTCGCCCATGAGTGAAAAGGGGAGGTTGTTGGTGGGTATTTGGGGATGTCGGTCGTGATGCCACCCACGGGTTGTGGTGATGGTGGGTACCACCGCTGCTGGTGACGGGGGATCCCGGGAGCGATGGCAGAGAGCAGCTGAGGCGTTGACCCCTCCGTGGGTAGGGGCTGTTGGTCCCGGGGCCCGGTTGGGGGGAGTAGGGAGGAGGTATAGGTGCAGGTGTAGGTGCTGGATGCTGGGAGGCAGCGTGGGTGTGGGTGCAACATTGCGGTGCAGCGTGGTGCAGTGCCAGATGGCACTGTTGTACTCACTCAGACACAGAAGGACAGAGTCTCTGGTAAACCAAATGGCTGGATGGACGGGGCCCACATCCGGCTGCGGTGTTCTCACTCTCCCCGGACGGGTTGATGGTGGCTGTCGTTTTCCTGCACCTGTGTATGTGTATTTGACTCCTATGGCTTCCCACGGGTGGTCCGCTCCCCGGCGTGTACGTGTCGGGAGAGCCCGTTTGCCCGCAGGCACTGGCCCTTGGATCTCTGGCTCTTGGCGGTGGCACTTATCCGGACGGGTTAGACTGTTGCCTTCTGACGGGACTTAGGTGGGAATGAACCCCTGAGGTCCAGACCGCAATCAGATAATTTGACCTTTTCGACGGCTCCTAGCCTAGTCGGGGTCTGAGTACCCTGCCTTGGCGCTTGGCTTCAATCTGCTCCCCGGTTCGGTACCGACGGGCCACCACCCGAACCCGGTCCTACGGTTCCACTGACCTATGCCAACTCCTGCAGACGGCCACCACCGTCTGCCGACCTTGCTGAACGTGCCTGGGCTCCATCCCAGACACAACACTTTCTACTCCTCTCACTTCCATTGTCCCCTCTCAACTCCCACTTCCAACTACTCTGAACTGTCAACTTTTCCCGCCCCCAGGCCTGTGAACTCCTTGGTGGGTGGGGTCAACCTCCTGGCTCCGCCCCACCTGGTGTGGACATCAAGCCTGGAGTGTGGCAACAAGAATTTGATTGACTGGTGTCACCTACCCAGGGGGGGGGCGTGTGTGTGATGTTAGTGTACTGTGACCCCTGGGGGTCCAGGGTGTCAAATTCCCCCTTGGTAAAACGCAGACCGTCCGCGGGCTGCCCGTCCATCACCGGTTTTATTTTCTGAAAAATATAAAAACACGGAAACAAACAGTATGCATATTTTTTTTCAAATCTTCCCTTACGGGAGGCATGTTACTTAAAACAAACTAAGAAAGAGGTCAATCATTATCAGGACACTCTCATAATGACAAGCAATTCATCATGAAAAAATTGTAAGTATATTTTCTCAAAGGAAGAGAGTACAACGTCCAATTCACATCAAAATTATTATTTATTATACACAAAAATATGACACAAAATACATACACCAATAAAAGAGATATATGCAGAGTATCAATATAATAACAAGACTAGCAGCATACAAAAGATGGCATAAAAAATTCTCAATACCAACCAGATAAAGTGACATGTGCCAAAAATATCAATTAGAGCTACTATGAATACCGAAACCTTTTGCAGGAATAAAGTGTATATAGTGCTAAATTGCATATGTCCCGCTAATAGAGGTAGATTGATGAAGAGGAACCATAGCTACTATGTAAAAAAACGGCCAGTCACCCCTGAGGGTTTAGAGATATTACAACCCACCTCCCGGTAAAAAGGTCAATCATACTGCTGTTAATAGTCCGAGCAGACACACTTGTTCAGTGGTGCACGCGTTAGGCACGATGTGGAGGCTGTTGGTGTAATGACGTGCCCGTCACGTCGCGCACCGCGAAAGAAGTGGAGTATGTAATAGTAGATTACCTGAGTGGAGGAAATACCATGTGCTGCTGTCCTGAACGACCCAGTCATTTGAAATTGGCGAACCGTTCGAATCGAACATCGCTCAACTGTAGTTGTTACCTGCACTGGTCTTCTGGGTCCCTTGGGGGTAGGCCCTGCATCCTGGTGGGGATGCAGTACCTTGTAGCTCCCCAATGGCTTCAGGGACGCTACATATCCATTATCTATCTATCCCTGTATCTATCCCTCTATCTATCTATCTATGCATAATCTATCTATCTATCCATCAATTATCTATCTATCTACACCATGTGCATAATTATTAGGCAAATGAATTTTTTGATCACATGATACTTTTTATACATGTTGTCCTACTCCAAGCTGGTATGAGGAGGGGTGTGGTGTAATGACATTAACACCCTATATAAGGTGTGCTTAATTATTAGGCAACTTCCTTTCCTTTGGCAAAATGGGTCAGAAGAGAGATTTGACGGGCTCTGATAAGTCCAAAATTGTGAGATATCTTGCAGAGGGATGCAGCAGTCTTCAAATTGTCAAACTTTTGAAGCGTGATCACCGAACAATCAAGCGTTTCATGGCAAATAGCCAACAGGGTGGCAAGAAGCATGTTGGACAAAAAAGGTGCAAAATAACTGCCCATGAATTAAGTAAAATCAAGCGTGAAGCCGCCAAGATGCCTTTTGCCATCAGTTTGGCCATATTTCAGAGCTGCATTGTAACTGGAGTATCAAAAAGCACAAGGTGGGCCATACTCAGGGACATGGCCAAGTTAAGAAAGGCTGAAAAACGACCACCTTTGAACAAGAAACATAAGATAAAACGTCGAGACTAGGCCAAGAAATATCTTAAGACTGATTTTTCAAAGGTTTTATGGACTGATGAAATGAGAGTGACTCTTGATGGGCCAGATGCATGGGCCAGAGGCTGGATCAGTAAAGGGCAGAGAGCTCCACTCCGGCTCAGACGCCAGCAGGTGGAGGTGGGGTACTGGTATAGGCTGGTATCATCAAAGATGAACTTGTGGGACCCTTTCATGTTGAGGATGGAGTGAAGCTCAACTCCCAGACCTACTGGCAGTTTCTGGAAGACAACTTTTTCAAGCAGTGGTACAAGTCGGTATCGTTCAAGAAAAACATGATTTTCATGGAGGACAATGCTCCATCACATGCATCCAACTACTCCACAGCGTGGCTGGCCAGTAAAGGTCTAAAAGATGAAAAAATAATGACATGGCCCCCTTGTTCACCTGATCTGAACCCCATAGAGAACATGTGGTCCCCCATAAAATGTGAGATCTACAGGGAGGGAAAACAGTACACCTCTCGGAACAGTGTCTGGGAGGCTGTGGTGGCTACTGCACGCAATGTTGATCGTAAACAGATCAAGCAACTGACAAAATCTATGGATGGTAGGCTGTTGAGTATCATCATAAAGAAAGTTGGCTATATTGGTTACTAATTTTTTGGGGTTTTGTTTTTGTATGTCAGAAATGTTTATTTCTAAATTTTGTGCAGTTATATTGCTTTACCTGGTGAAAATAAACAAGTGAGATAGAAATATATTTGGTTTTTATTAAGTTGCCTAATAATTCTGCACAGTAATAGTTACCTGCACAAACAGATATCCTCCTAAGAGAGCCAAATCTATAAAAAACCCACTCCAACTTCCAAAAATATTAAGCTTTGATATTTAAGAGTCGTTTGGGTTGATTGAGAACATAGTTGTTGATCAATAATAAAAAAAATCCTCTAAAATACAACTTGCCTAATAATTCTGCACACGATGTATCTATACATTATCTATCTATCCCTCTATCTATCTCTCTATCTATCTATCCATCTATCTATCCATCTTTCTATCCATCTATCTATCCATCTATCTATCATCTACAGTCATATGAAAAAGTTTGGGCACCCCTATTAATGTTAACCTTTTTTCTTTATAACAATTAGGGGTTTTGCAACAGCTATTTCAGTTTCATATATCTAATAACTGATGGACTGAGTAATATATCTGGATTGAAATGAAGTTTATTGTACTAACAGAAAATGTGCAATCTGCGTTTAAACAAAATTTGACCGGTGCAAAAGTATGGGCACCCTTATCAATTTCTTGATTTGAACACTCCTAACTACTTTTTACTGACTTACTAAAGCACTAAATTGGTTTTGTAACCTCATTGAGCTTTGAACTTCATAGGCAGGTGTATCCAATCATGAGAAAAGGTACTTAAGGTGGCCACTTGCAAGTTGTTCTCCTATTTGAATCTCCTATGAAGAGTGGCATCATGGGCTCCTCAAAACAACTCTCAAATGATCTGAAAACAAAGATTATTCAACATAGTTGTTCAGGGGAAGGATACAAAATGTTGTCTCAGAGATTTAAACTGTCAGTTTCCACTGTGAGGAACATAGTAAGGAAATAGAAGAACACAGGTACAGTTCTTGTTAAGCCCAGAAGTGGCAGGCCAAGAAAAATATCAGAAAGGCAAGGAAGAAGAATGGTGAGAACAGTCAAGGAAAATCCACAGACCACCTCCAAAGACCTGCAGCATCATCTTGCTGCAGATGGTGTCAATGTGCATTGGTCAACAATACAGCGCACATTGCACAAGGAGAAGCTGTATGGGAGAGTGATGCGAAAGAAGCCGTTTCTGCAAGCACGCCACAAACAGAGTCACCTGAGGTATGCAAAAGCATATTTGGACAAGCCAGTTACATTTTGGAAGAAGGTCCTGTGGACTGATGAAACAAAGATTGAGTTGTTTAATCATACAAAAAGGCGTTATGCATGGAGGCAAAAAAACATGGCATTCCAAGAAAAGCACTTGCTACCCACAGTAAAATTTGGTGGAGGTTCCATCATGCTTTGGTGCTGTGTGGCCAATGCCGGTATCAGGAATTTTGTTAAAGTTGAGGGTCGCATGGATTCAACTCAGTATCAGCAGATTCTTGACAAAAATGTGCAAGAATCAGTGACGAAGTTGAAGTTACACAGGGGATGGATATTTCAGCAAGACAATGATCCAAAACACCGCTCCAAATCTACTCAGGCAATAATGCAGAGGAACAATTACAATGTTCCGGAATGGCCATCCCAGTTCCCAGACCTGAATATCATTGAACATCTGTGGGATGATTTGAAGCGGCTGTCCATGCTCGGCGACCATCAAACTTAACTGAACTGGAATTGTTTTGTAAACAAGAATGGTCAAATATACCTTCATCCAGGATCCAGGAACTCATTAAAACCTACAGGAAGCGACTAGAGGCTGTTATTTTTGCAAAAGGAGGATCTACAAAATATTAATGTCACTTTTATGTTGATGTGCCCATACTTTTGCACCGGTCAAATTTTGTTTAAATGCGGATTGTACATTTTCTGTTAGTACAATAAACCTCATTTCAATCCAGAAATATTACTGAGTCCATCAGTTATTAGACATATGAAACTGAAATAGCTGTTGCAAAAACCCAAATTGTTATAAAGAAAAAAGGTTAACATTAATAGGGGTGCCCAAACTTTTTCATATGACTGTATCTATCTATCTATCTATCTATCTATCCATCCATTATCTATCTATCGATCTATCCATCCATTATCTATCTATCTAAGAAGAAGAAGGAAATGACAACACTTTTTTTTTCAACGTGGTTTATTGCATTGAAGGCATAAAAAACACAGGTACCAACTCGTGTGGAAAAAACGCGCCAAAACTGTGGAAAATTTGCGGCAAACCGCGGGAAAACCGCATGCGTTTTTTTAAGTGCGGTTTGCTGCGATTTTTTTGCCGCAAGTGCGGTAATCTTTCAGAGGGTGCGGAATTTTCTTAAGAAAATTAAATTTTTTAGTGCACACAGGGCCTAAGCCCTTTCCCAGTTTGTGTTATGATAAATAGAAGTGTGAGCCATCACTGTGTCTTTCTTCCCTGTGTGCTGCATTCCAGGCCTGCTGTCACATGATCTCCACCATTCTCTAGCTCTTTGAAGCCAGAGCCAACAATCAAAGTAAAGTGGAGGGTGGAGATAGAGGAAATACAGATTGGTCAGATTGCTCTATTTAAATGATTAACACAAGCATGAGGCAAGATAACCTGTACTTGATTTGTACAGTCATTCTGTGCTGACAGAGTCCCTTTAATTGATGAAATTCAGAGGCAGCAGCTCCATTTTGAATAGCTAAAATTCACAAAACTTTTTTAGGCAGCACAGTAGCTCAGTGATTGACACTGTTGCTTTAAAGTGCATGGGTCTTGAGTAGGGATGATCGAATACCCTATTATTCGCTCCGACGAATATCTCGCCACAATTCGTGTAAGTCTATGGGAAACCAGAATAATTTTACGTGTGACCTGTGGTGACTGAGGAAAAGGCTGAAATAGATGGGAAAAAGCTGAAACAGTATGGGCACAGCCTGTAGAAGGTACCTCACTGCATTTCTGGTGTCTTTGAATAACGTGGTCAGAGCAGCAAGCGGCATTTACGAAGTCGCCAGAACAGCTCTCAAACCAAAGTAAAAGAGGGGAAATTGCTAAGAAACAGCTTCTAGTGCCTAATAACTGTAATAAAATGTCAAATCAAGCCCTGACCTCCCAAAAAAAAACACTTTAGCATATGTTCACACATTTTGTTTTTTACATTTTTCCTTCTTATTCGATTAGAAAGGGCTGTAACTTATACCTTATATTGGTGTCTGTCTCACACCTTTTTTGGGACAAATTTGACAGCACTTTAAAAGGTCAGCTACAATGTGCCCGTTGGGATGTTGACCTTGCCCTCCTCCTACTCCTACTCCTCCATCAGCACCACAGGCTCCAGTGGTCATCTAAGGGCCACTGGCTGTCTTCAAATCTCAGACTTCTTAGGGCTCTCAGGTGGGCCCTGTAACATACATTGGGGAGGGGTGGCAGTCCTTTGTTGTTTTCTGCGTCCCCTATATCATTAGTGTGAAAGTTGGAATACGTACTCCATAACACTTTACAATGCTATTGCCAATGTGGCCATTTGGGTGTTGGCCTTGCCCTCCTCCTCCTCCTCCACCAACACCACCGGCTCCAACATCACCAGCCCTCTATTCAAATGATTCATAAATGTATGTTTTATGGACAAACGAACGCCATGCTGGGACATCGAAGCTGATGTCGTTGATGAGGATGGCATCTGACCAAAAGCAGATTGGGAGCAAGAGGCATCATCGCCTGCTTCCTAGACCACAGTTTGTGAAGCATGCAGCACTGTGGAAGTGGCAGTTGTTTCACTCTGGAACACAGGCTTTATTCCACTAGCTAACACCAAGGATATCAAAAAATTCCGTTTCCCCAAGAGGGAATGGTTCAAAGACCATGTAGCACAGCATCAGAAGTTGCTCCCAACAGCTTATTTAAAAAAAAAATAAAAATGGTAGGATAAGCAACAGGGCATAACATGCCAAGGAGTTTAATACATTCAGTTCCCCTAGGGTGTAGTGGTTCAAACACCATGTAGCTAAGCATCACAAAATACTCCCAACAGCTTATTTTTAAAAAATTGTTAGCATAAGCAACAGGGCATAACACGCCAAGGAGTTTAATACATTCCGTTTCCCCAGGGGATAATGGTTCAGACACTATTGTGGGCGGCACGGTGGCTCAGTGGTTAGCACTGCAGTCTTGCAGCGCTGGGGTCCTGGGTTCAATTCCCACCAAGGACAGCATCTGCAAGGAGTTTGTATGTTCTCCCCAAGTTTGCATGTGTCGCGGGCGGGGAGGAGGGTGTCAGCACTGCGCTCACCCCTCTGCTCGGGTCCGGCGGCTGCTGCTGCTCAGTGGTGGCTCGAGCGGTGGGCCGGATCCCGGGGGTTCTCGAGTGGTGCTCCTCGCCCGTGAGTGAAAGGGGATTGGGTTTTGGGATATAGTCTATTGTCCGTGACGCCACCCACGGTTGTGGTGATTTGTTGACACCACCGCTGCTCTGTATGGGGATCCCGGGAATGATGGTGTGGAGCAGCAAGTTGTTGTGTTGCCCCTCCGTGGGTAGGGGTTGGTGATGCAGGGCCTGGTGTGCACAGGGACGCGGGGTCGGCACTGTGGTACTCACTCAGCCTGAGACGATGACACAGTTCTCGGTAAACCACACGGCTGGAAAGACGGTTCCCACGGACAGCTGCACTTGCTTTCCCCAGAAGGTGACGGTGATGTCCCTTTTCCTGCACCTTTGTTTTGGATGGTTTCGATGGGTTCCCACCGGTAACCCGCTCCCCGGCTTCAAGCTGGACCGGAGGAGCTCTACTCTTTGCCCGCAGGCGCTGGCCCTTAGAAACTGGTGCCCTGGCGGTGGCGGTGTCTCTACTGTAATGGTTGGGCTGTTGCCTTCAATCGGGACTTGGTTGTTGGGGGATCTACGTCCCCTTCACTGGCGGATTTGGCAAATTATGGCGACTCCTAGCCTTGCCGGGGTCCGAGAGGCCCCTGCCCTGGTGCTGACTGTCCTTTGTACGCTGCTCCAGACCGCCGGGTCACCACCCGACCGCGGTCCTTCCAGGAACTCCCGAGCAGTCACCCCTCCAGACAGTCACCGCCGTTGCTGACCTTGCTGACCCTGTCCTGCACACAGCTGGACTCACTTCAGGCTTTCTTTCTGTCACCTTTTACCTTCCTTCAGCTCCTCTTACTGTCCTCCTTTACCACTTCCCTTCACTTCCTTTCACTTTCACCTCCTAAACTCCTCTGTTTACTCAAGCTCTCCCTGAGCTAAACTTCCACTCTCAAGCTCTTCCCTGAGCTGACTGCCTGGTTCTTCCCGCCTCCAGAGCTGTGAACTCCTCGGTGGGCGGAGCCAACCGCCTGGCCCACCCCCTGGTGTGAACACCAGCTCCTGGAGGAAGGCAACAAGGATTTTGGTAGCTTTGATGTGCCTATCTGGGGTGTAGGGTGTGATGGTGCAATGACCTGTGACCCCTGGCTTGCCGAGGGCGTCACATTCCCCCTTAGCAAAATGCAGACCGTCCGCGGGCTGCCCGTCCAACACCGGTTTTATTTTTCTGAAAAAGGGGTAACATGGTAAAAACAATAACAAATGTACATTTTTAATAATTCTTCCCATAACGGGAGGCACTTTGCTTAAACGTTGCTAAACGGTTCACGGTTACGGTTTCCGCTCTCTCCCACCCAAGTAACCTGGCCCTGATGCTGCCCCTAAAGCCCAGGCAGCACCGCTTGACCCACAGTCCAGCACACGGTACCCGAGCGGGATCTGTCCTTCCCCTCCAAAGGGTAGCCACCGGTTCCTGTGGTGGCTGGGCCCCAGCCGGCTCTGCTGCGGGCTCTCCCTCCAACCTGCCTCTCCGGAGGCGGCAATGCGGAAAACGGTAACGGTAAACAACTATTTACATGCCACTTAACGTTTGTGGTTGCCCTGCAAGTTCACGGGCTTGTCCATGAGCAGTCCCTCATGCAAACTTTTTAAACGGTCCCTACGGGGACAATGGTGCCGGCAATGGCCGGTTTTCTCAATCACGGTTAATCAGGTTACTTTCCGGTAATCATCATTTTTCATCATTTTCAGCAGAACTTTCAAAACAAACACAAACTCAGACTTTCTGACCCCCCTCCTTAAATGACAGTCTCCCTGTACCTAAGTGGGGGTCTACCTAGGTTGGGACGGGTGGACCTCCGGGGTCCGGTGTCAGTGGAGCTATGCAGTGGGGCAGAGGGAACAACTGGTTCCTCCTCCCTGCTATCATGTGGGGCAGGCGGAGGCATAGGGGAGCTGGGTACAGGTTCATCCCTGGGCACTGGCACTGGTTCTGGCTCACGGTTGACCGCTTCCACCACTTCTTCATCCACAGGTTGTGGGAACAGTATCACTGGAAGAATCACCGCGCCGTTCTGTGTAGGCCAGTCTGCTGGGAAATCACCCATCACAGTGTGTATCACCTCTTTTGCCTTCTCTGCTGGTGGAGGAACTGGTACTTCAGCCGTTGCCCTCAATGCTGGTGGGCACCTTTTCAGATGGTCCCGGGAAACCGTGGCCAAAGTGCACCCTTGGTCACGACTGATCTGGTAGGCCTTTCCATCTTCCCATCCTGTGGGTTGTATGATGTATGGGATTTGTTCCCATTGATCATCCAGCTTGTGGGTCTTCCTCTTCCGCTTTAACACCACATCTCCTGGCTGGAAAGGACCCGCAGACACTTTCTGGTTGAATCGCTGCTCCTGCTGTTCTCGACTTCGACTTAGGTTTTTCTCCACATACTCCTGGATCTGTCGGTATTGTGCTCTCCGCCGAATCTCCCATTCAGCTGTTGAAGGGAGTGCTTCTGGGGCCTCTAACCCCATTTCCAGGTCCACCGGCAGGCGGCCGGGCCGAGCCCTGATCAGATATGCTGGGGTGCACTTTGTTGAGCTGGACGGGATATTGTTGTACATATCGAACAAATCGGGTAGCTTTTCCGGCCACAGGTTCCGCTCTTCCAGCGGTAACGTCTTGAGGAGTCCCGGGACCAAGTGGTTCATCTTCTCACACATACCGTTGGTCTGGGCATGGTAAGGGGTGGTCCGGATCTTCTTACAGCCGTACAACTGGCAGAACTCGTGGAACACCTCCGCTTCAAAAGCTGGTCCTTGATCAGTAAGCACTTTTTCTGGATATCCATGTGGCCGGCAGAAATAAGCCTGGAACGCTCGAGCAGCAGTTCGACCAGTTAGGTCCTTGACGGGGACAACCACCATGAATCTTGAATAGTGGTCGACGATGGTCAACGCGTAGGTGTACCCACTTCGGCTGGGGGTGAGCTTGACATGGTCTAGGGCGACCAGTTCCAGCGGCTGATGTGTGATGATCGGGTGTAGGGGCGCCCTCTGGCTGGTCTCGTCCTTCCTCCTCAGCGTGCAAGGACCACACTTCCGGCACCAGGCCTCTACTGACTCCCGCATCCCACTCCAGTAGAACCGCTCCCTCAACCGCATCTCCAGCTTCTTCCACCCGAAGTGCCCAGCACCATCATGGTATGCCCGCAAGACAGTAGCCCCATCGGCTTGAGGAACAACCAACTGGCAGATTTTCTCATGGGTCTTCGGGTTGATCAGCTCACGGTACAGCTTCCCTTGATGTAGATAAAGCCATTTCCGTTCCTTCCACAAGCGCTGGGCTTCGGCTGGAGCGGCAGGGTCCATTCCCACAGCACCTTGTTCCACCAGGGTCTTGACGAGGCGGACAGCCGGCGCCTGGTTTTGAGCTTCCTGCCACTCTTGACTGGGCCGTGGGTCCAGATCCACCCGTTGTTGGTGTACTTGAACCTTCTCAGTGGGTGGCTGGTGAAATGCAGGCAACTCAATCTCTTCGAGGTCGTCATCCTCGCACCCTTCTTCTGACAAATGGGGCATTCGGGAGAGTGCATCAGCATTAATGTTGACACGACCAGCTCGGTACCTTATGGTGAAATCATAGTTGGCTAGCCGGGCCATCCACCGCTGCTCCAACGCGCCCAACTTGGCCGTGTCCAGGTGAGTTAACGGATTGTTGTCCGTGAAAGCGGTAAATTTTGCTGCAGCCAAGTAGTGGCGGAACCGCTCCGTGATAGCCCATACCAACGCCAGGAGCTCGAGCTTGAAGGAGCTGTAGTTCTCAGGATTCCTTTCAGTTGGCCGAAGCTTCCGGCTAGCATAAGCAATCACTTTCTCCTTCCCATCCTGGACCTGGGACAGGACTGCTCCTAATCCCACATTGCTGGCGTCTGTGTAGAGGATGAACGGGCAGCCATAATCAGGATACGCCAGGACCTCTTCTCCGGTCAAAGCCGCCTTCAGCTGGCAAAAGGATTCCTCATGCTTTTCTTCCCACACCAGTGGGGCTCCAATGGGTCTACCACCTTTGGTCTGTCCCACGAGGAGATCTTGCATGGGGGCAGCCATCTTCGTGTACCCCTTGATAAAGCGCCGGTAGTACCCACCAGGCCCAGAAACTGCCTTACTTCCCTCACTGTGGTTGGTCTCGGCCAGCTCTGGATGGCAGTGATCTTCTCAGGGTCGGGGGCAACACCTTCTGCACTCACCACGTGCCCCAGGTACTGCACTCTGGGTTTCAGCAGGTGACACTTAGAGGGCTTCAATTTCATCCCGTATTTGGCAAGGGACGTGAACACCTCGGCCAGGTGCTCCAGATGGGCTTCATATGTCTGGGAATAAACAATCACATCATCCAAATACAATAGGACGGTCTCGAAGTTTAGGTGTCCCAGACAGCACTCCATCAGCCGTTGGAAGGTTCCTGGGGCATTGCACAGCCCGAACGGCATACTATTGAATTCACAGAGCCCCATCGGGGTGGTGAAGGCGGTTTTCTCCCGGTCTTCCGGGGCCACGGCCACTTGCCAGTACCCACTGGTGAGGTCAAGGGTAGAGAAGTAATTTGCAGTTCTCAGTGCAGCCAAAGACTCTTCAATACGAGGCAATGGGTAGGCATCTTTATGGGTTATCTGATTAATCTTCCGGTAGTCCACACACATCCGCATGGTACCATCCTTCTTCTTGACCAGTACCAACGGAGCGGCCCAAGGACTACAGCTGTCCCAAATAACCCCTGCCTCCTTCATATTCCTCAACATATCTTTGGCACACTGGTAATGTGCAGGGGGAATAGGCCTATACCTCTCTTTGATAGGGGGATGTTCACCGGTGGGGATGTGGTGTTGGACCCCTTTAATCTGCCCAAAGTCTAGTGGATGTTTACTGAAAACCTGTTCATACTCCTGCACCACCCTGTACACCCCTGCCCTGTGGTGTGTAGGGGTATCATCAGTGCCTACATGTAGCTGTTGGTGCCACTCCTTTACCTCCCCTTGGGGCGGGGGAATGCTGGTGGTAGATGGGAGGACGGAAGGACTAGCTTCATGGATAGTGTGGGGATCCAGGGTGAGCAGCTTGGCAATGGTGGCATACCGGGGAAGCCTGACTTCTTCCTCCCCACAGTTCAACACCCTCACAGGCACTCTCCCCTTCTTTACATCCACCACCCCTCGGGCGGCCATTACAGTGGGCCAGTGCTCAGAGGGTATGGGCTCCATCATGGCAGGGTAGTCACGCCCCTGAGGCCCTACCGCTGCCCTACACCAAATCATCATCTCACTCCTAGGGGGCACAGTCAACGGAGCAACATCCATCACTCTCACTCCACCAATCTCCCCTCCTGTTGAGCTTACATGCTGGCGGTACATCAGAGCCCGGATCTCACGCTGCACAGCTCTCTGCCGGCTTCCCGCCGCTGTGGCGGCCAGCTGTTGCAATAGGGTCAACACATCACCCATACAGTGCTCCATCACATTGGTTCCCAGCAGTATCTTCGTATTATGATCACTGGGTTCATTCATGATCACAATCATACCCTGGTGTTGCAGTTCAGCTTGCCCCACTGTCATAGCCACTTGTTTATACCCCACTTGGGTCAATGGGAGTCCATTAGCAGCAATTAGCGTTATACTAGTATCTGGGGGTGCCAGCTCGTCTATTCCCCAATACCGCTGGTACAACGTGTATGGTATGGTGGTTACCTGTGATCCAGTGTCCAAGAGAGCCATCACCGGTATGCCGTCCACAGCCACGGGGATGATGGGTCGGGCCCCGATATATCGGACCCGCCAGTCCGGGGGCCACGATGTTCTACTCCTGAGGATTGGCCCGGGGCCCCAGGGGTTGCTCGTTTAACGGGCACTGTCGGAAGTAATGACCAGGCTTACGGCACTTGTAGCAGATTGGAGGTCTGCTCCGCGGGTTATTAGCACTTCTCCGCTGCATCCAGGGGACATCCTCGGGGCTGTCAGCAAGCTGTATCTGTGCGGGAGGCTGAGATCGGGTCAAAGGTTGTAGTGCAGCAAGGATCTTGGCGAGGTCTCCGTCCATGCGACGGACCTGGGATGCCAGTTCTTCCACTGTGCTGCTTGGGGCTGCAGGTATTGGAGAGGTTGGTAAGGCAGGAGTCACCACAACGGGGGCCGTTTCGATGGGCCACGGGGCTGGCTCCAGGACTTCTGAAGCTGGGGGCTGTAGTGCTTTAATGGCCCGTTCCTTTAACACAGCAAAGTCCACATCGGGGTGTTCTAGGGCCCACAGCCGGAGTTGTTTGCGATCCTCAGGGGATTTCATTCCCTGCACAAATTGCTCTACTAACATCTTATTGCTATCCGCCTTATTGATAGGATTCACCCGCTTTAGCGTGCGGAGGGCGGTCTGCAGCCGTAAAGCATAGTCCCGAATGCTATCCACAGCCCGTTGCCGGCACTGGTAAAACTGCATCCTCAGCTCAGCTTCAGTCCGGGTCTCAAAGGCAGTCTGTAGCTTCTCAAAGATGGCGGCTACAGAAAGCCGGTCCACCTCGGCCCGGGTCTCCGCCTCCTGCTCAGCCGCGCCGGTTAACTGACCCAGCACTACCGCCGCACGTTGCTTATCAGTCAGGGGGTACAGTTCTAGCAACGGGTTAAGCTTTTTCCGGAAGACCTGTAAAGCATCAGGTTTTCCGTCATACTGCGGTAGCCAGGTAGCTCCGGGCGCATAGGGCAAGGAGAACAGCATCACCTGAGCGAGTGCGGGGGCCGCGGCACCTCCCGCCAGCGCGACCGCGGCCTGGGCAGGCCCATTCCCATCCGCGGGTGCCACTGCGGCTGCGACCGCCGCTTCTCCAGCGGCTCCGTCGGGCGCAGACATCTTGTTTCCGTCCCCCTTAGCTTCTCTTCAGCCACTCCCCTTTCGGGGCGGGGTCTTGGCCTTCGCGCCTCTGCTACTCGAGAAGACGCTCGAGCGGGAACTTTTCGCGCCAAAGATGGCGGCTTCTGAAATTTTTCTGCCGGATACCTCCGGCGGTCACAAGGCGCACCTCTACCAGACGGCAGAGCGGTAAGATCCTGTTCGTGACGCCAAGTTGTCGCGGGCGGGGAGGAGGGTGTCAGCACTGCGCTCACCCCTCTGCTCGGGTCCGGCGGCTGCTGCTGCTCAGTGGTGGCTCGAGCGGTGGGCCGGATCCCGGGGGTTCTCGAGCGGCGCTCCTCGCCCGTGAGTGAAAGGGGATTGGGTTTTGGGATATAGTCTATTGTCCGTGACGCCACCCACGGTTGTGGTGATTTGTTGACACCACCGCTGCTCTGTATGGGGATCCCGGGAATGATGGTGTGGAGCAGCAAGTTGTTGTGTTGCCCCTCCGTGGGTAGGGGTTGGTGATCCCGGGGCCCGGTGATGAGGTGGGTGATGCAGGGCCTGGTGGGCACAGGGACGCGGGGGCAGCGCTGTGCCTTGCGGCACTGTGGTACTCACTCAGCCTGAGACGATGACACAGTTCTCGGTAAACCACACGGCTGGAAAGACGGTTCCCACGGACGGCTGCACTTGCTTTCCCCAGAAGGTGACGGTGATGTCCCTTTTTCCTGCACCTTTGTTTTGGATGGTTTCGATGGGTTCCCACCGGTAACCCGCTCCCCGGCTTCAAGCTGGACCGGAGGAGCTCTACTCTTTGCCCGCAGGCGCTGGCCCTTAGAAACTGGTGCCCTGGCGGTGGCGGTGTCTCTACTGTAATGGTTGGGCTGTTGCCTTCAATCGGGACTTGGTTGTTGGGGGATCTACGTCCCCTTCACTGGCAGATTTGGCAAATTATGTCGACTCCTAGCCTTGCCGGGGTCCGAGAGGCCCCTGCCCTGGTGCTGACTGTCCTTTGTACGCTGCTCCAGACCGCCGGGTCACCACCCGACCGCGGTCCTTCCAGGAACTCCCGAGCAGTCACCCCTCCAGACAGTCACCGCCGTTGCTGACCTTGCTGACCCTGTCCTGCACACAGCTGGACTCACTTCAGGCTTTCTTTCTGTCACCTTTCACCTTCCTTCAGCTCCTCTTACTGTCCTCCTTTACCACTTTCCTTCACTTCCTTTCACTTTCACCTCCTAAACTCCTCTGTTTACTCAAGCTCTCCCTGAGCTAAACTTCCACTCTCAAGCTCTTCCCTGAGCTGACTGCCTGGTTCTTCCCGCCTCCAGAGCTGTGAACTCCTCGGTGGGCGGAGCCAACCGCCTGGCCCACCCCCTGGTGTGAACACCAGCTCCTGGAGGAAGGCAACAAGGATTTTGGTAGCTTTGATGTGCCTATCTGGGGTGTAGGGAGTGATGGTGCAATGACCTGTGACCCCTGGCTTGCCCAGGGCGTCACACATGGGTTTTCTCTGGGTAGTCTGGTTTCCTCCCACACTCCAAAAAAAACCATACAGATAGGGGATTTAGATTGTGAATCCCAATGGGGACAGTGTTGCCAATGTATGTAAAGTGCTGTGGAATTAACAGCGCTATATAAATTATTATTATGGAGCACTGCATGAGTAGGTACTACCAATAGCTTTTTATTAAAAAAAATTGACTTTTTTATTAAAAAAAAGACTGTCTTCCCGGCTCCTGCAGACGGCCACTACCGTCTGCCTCACTGGCTACACGATGGACCTAGGCTCCAACCTAGGCCCCAGTCTGAGTCTGCCTCCCTGCAGACCTCCTCTCTCTTCCTCTGCCTGGACTTCACTGCCTTGTTTCCTGCCTCAGACCAGCCAGACTCCTGGGTGGGCGTCTCCATCTGCCTGACTCCGCCCACCTGGTGTGTCTGTCTGAACCCGAGGGAGGAAATCAGGTCTCACTGGGGATGTCTGCTGTGAACTGCTGGGGTTGGGGGTGTGTGTGTGTTGTTACCTGTGGCCCCTGGCTTGTCCAGGGCGCCACATAAGCAACAGGGCATAACATGCCAAGGAGTTTAATACATTCATTTTCTCACACCGCTACAAGGTCGCAGAAAGCCTCTGTTCCCACAAGCTGATACGGCAAAATCTCAAGGGCTATAAATCGTGCAATGTGTGCAGCTATGGTTTCTGCCCTTGGGTGCGTAACAGGGTTTTTTCGCTTCTTTTTGAAGGTCTGTGGTATGGACAACTGAACGGAATGCTGGGACACCAAAGCGGATGTGGTCATTGATGGAGTTTGGCCAACATCAGGTTGGGAGAGGGAGGCAGCCCAGGGGAAGTGGCAGAGTTTTGAGTCTGGAACTCAGGCTTTATTCCACCAGCTAACACCAAGGATTTAAAAAATTCAGCTCCCCAGGGGATAATGGTTCAGACACTATGGAGCACTGCATCAGTAGCTACTCCCAACAGGTTTTTTTTTTTAAAAAAATGGTAGCATAAGCAACAGGCATAACATGGGAATAAGCTAAAAAAAAAATCTGATTTGGCAGGGGGCCATGTGTAACACACCGTGGAGCACAGCATCAATAAAGAACACAAATAGAGACTGCCTGACCAATTGTTCTAGACAGTGTAGCCTCGACAGTGATTGTGCCAGTGCATAATGTACAAAGGCTTGAAAAATATTGCCCTGGGTGATTGAGCCATACAATTACATGGCAGCAGCATAACAAGTTACATTAGTCATGAGGTGTCATTAGATGATAGAAGACAAAATAGTCTCGAATGAGAAACAATGGAATTTATTTGAACTTAAGAAATCCAAATTTTGGGGCTACACTTATTATTGGGTCTTGTTAACAGGCGGCCTGAGATACTCTGGGGCAATCCATCCAATCTGGGGCAGTTCATTTTGATCATCGTCAAACTGTCTGCACTTTCCGTGGATAGTCGTGTGTGACTATCTGTTATTATTGACCCCACTGAGCTGAAAACACGCTCAGACAACACCCTCGCAACCCTCTCTTGTACTCCTGTTGCGTGATATGACACGCTACTGTGGCGCCCTGGACAAGTCATGACGTCACAGGTACTGCAACAACACACCCCACACTCCGGTTAGGCACATCAGCCGCACACACAAATCCTTGTTGCCTTCCTCCAGGGGCTGATGTCCACACCAGGTGGGGTGGAGCCAGGTGGTTGGCCCCACCCATCAAGGAGTTCACAATCCTGGAGGCGGGAAAGGAGTGCAGATCAGTTGTAGACAGTGGTAGTAGAGGAGCTGACTGACCGTGTCTGGGTACGTGGCCTGGGCACCTAAGAGCAAGGTTGGCAGACGGTGGTGACCGTCTGCAGGCGAGGCCGATTGACGCACAACCGTAAGGACCTGGGCCGGGCAGTGGCCCGCCGGTACCGGACCAGGGAGCGAAGAAAAGCCAGCACCATTCGGCAGGGCCTACGGATCCCGACCAGGCTTGGAGTCGCCGTTAAACCAGTCAAATCCGTCAGCGACGGGAACCTCCGGGGTTTCCCAGCAGCAAAGACCCGACTGAAGGCAACCGCTCAACCGTGAAGGGAAATACAGCTACCGCCACAGCTAGAGTTCCCAGGGCCAGAGCCTGCGGGCAAAAAGGGGCTCCTCTGGCAAACACACCGCCGGGGAGCGGGCTACCGGTGGGAAGCCATCGGGGCCAAAAACAGATTAAAGGGTGCAGAGAGAGACATTCACCGCCAACCTACCGGGAGTGACCACCGCAGCCGCCTGTGGGACCCGTCCATCCAGCCGCTTGTTTTACCAGAGACTCCGTGTGCGTTACTGGCTGAGTGAGTACCACCGTGCCGTCTGGCACTGCGCTGCCCCGCGACCCTGCACCTCGCCAAGCCCCGCCAACCACATTCCAGTCAACATCACCGGGCCCTGGGACCACCAACCCCCTACCCACGGAGGGAAGAGAAACATCTCAGCTGCTCCCCGTCATCGCTCCGGGGATCCCCGTCCAGAGCAGCGGTGGTGTCCCAACCTCACCACAAACCGTGGGTGGCATCACGGACTACATCCCCAAACCAAAACACCCCCTTTCACTCACGGGCGAGGAGCGCCGCTCGAGTCCCCGGATCCGGCCCACCGCTCGAGCCACCGAGCAGCAAGCAGCGCCGGACTTGAGCGTGGTAGTGAGCGCAGCGGCCCCCCTCCCCGCCCGTGACACTACCTCTGACGCCAGCATGATCTGGGGGTAATCGTTTCATCAACTGCTCCACTACAGCCCTCTTGAATGTTTCCGTAGTACAATCCTTATTTGCCTCCGCAAGTAGCTAAGCAAATTTCTCTTTATAGCATGGGTCAAGGAAAGTCCATAACCAGTATTTGTTTTCTGCCAAAATGTGGACTAGCCGACAGTCATGAGAAAGGCAGTGTGACATAAACTGTGCCATGTGTCCCAGACTCCGAACTGGAAACCTTTATGTGTCACTGCTAGAGTTGAGCGCGGTTCGTGGTTCGTGGTTCGTGGTTCTCCAGTTCGCGGTTTGAGTGATTTTGGGGGGTGTTCTAGATAGAACTAGAACTCGAGCTTTTTGCTAAAAGTTCGGTAGCTCGAGTTACATTCGAGAACTAGTGATGAGCGAGCATGCTTGTAACTACTCGGTACTCGCACGAGTATCACTGTACTCGGGCTGCTCGGCGGGTACCGAGTAATTTTGCAATACTCGTGCTTTACTCGTGGTCTTCATCCCTGCATGTTGGCGCTCTTTTGAGAGCCAGCCCTCATGCAGGGATTGGCTGGCAGACCACTGCAATGCCACAGCCCTGTTAGTTGTGGAATTGCAGTGATTGGCCGGCCTGCACAGCGTGACCGAGCCTTTATACCGGCCGGCGCGCTGTGCTCTGTACACAGCCATCTCATATTCCCTGCTTTCCACGCCCACAGGCGCCTATGATTGGTTGCAGTGAGACACGCCCCCACGCTGAGTGACAGGTGTCACACTGCACCCAATCACAGCAGCCGTTGGGCGTGTCTATACTGTGCAGTAAAATAAATAAATAAATAATTAAAAAAACAGCGTGCGGTTCCCCCCAATTTTAATACCAGCCAGATAAAGCCATACAGCTGAAGGCTGGTATTCTCAGGATGGGGAGCCCCACGTTATGGGGAGCCCCCCACCCTAACAATATCAGTCAGCAGCTGGCCAGAATTGCCGCATACATTATATGCGACAATTCTGGGGCTGTACCCGGCTCTTCCCGATTTACCCTGGTGCGTTGGCAAATCGGGGTAATAAGGAGTTATTGGAAGCCCATAGCTGCCAATAAGTCCTAGATTAATCATGTCATGCGTCTATGAGACACCCTCCATGATTAATCTGTAAGTTACAGTAAATAAACACACACACCAGAAAAAATCCTTTATTAGAAATAAAAAACACACACATATACCCTGGTTCACCACTTTAATCAGCCCGAAAAAGCCCTCCTTGTCCGGCGTAATCCAGGATGATCCAGCGTCGCATCCAGCGCAGCTGCATGGAGGTGACCGGAGCTGCAGAAGACTCCGCCGCTCCGGTCACCTCCACACAGCAAATGAACACAGCCGCGCGATCAGCTGTTGTCACTGAGGTTACCCGCTGTCACCGCTGCATCCACCGGTGGCCGCGGGTAACCTCAGTGACAGCAGCTGATCGCGCGGCTGTGTTCATTTGCTGTGTGGAGGTGACCGGAGCGGCTGTGTGTGCTGCGGCTCCGGTCACCTCCATGCAGCAGCGCTGGACGCGACGCTGGATCATCCTGGATTACGCCGGACATGGAGGGCTTTTTCGGGCTGATTAAAGTGGTGAACCAGGGTATATGTGTGTGTTTTTATTTCTAATAAAGGATTTTTTCTGGTGTGTGTGTGTGTTTATTTACTGTAACTTACAGATTAATCATGGAGGGTGTCTCATAGACGCCTGACATGATTAATCTAGGACTTATTGGCAGCTATGGGCTGCCAATAACTCCTTATTACCCCGATTTGCCAACGCACCAGGGCAAATCGGGAAGAGCCGGGTACAGTCCCAGAACTGTCGCATATAATGTATGCGGCAATTCTGGGCGGCTGTTGGCTGATATTGTTAGGGTGGGGGGCTCCCCATAACGTGGGGCTCCCCATCCTGAGAATACCAGCCTTCAGCTGTATGGCTTTATCTGGCTGGTATTAAAAATGGGGGGAACTGCACGCCGTTTTTTTTAATTATTTATTAATTTTAATTATTAATTTTAATTATTTATTAAATAATTAAAAAAAACGGCGTGCGGTTCCCCCCATTTTTAAAACCAGCCAGATAAAGCCATACGGCTGAAGGCTGGTATTCTCAGGATGGGGAGCTCCACGTTATGGGGAGCCCCCCACCCTAACAATATCAGCCAACAGCTGCCCAGAATTGCCGCATACATTATATGCGACAGTTCTGGGACTGTACCCGGCTCTTCCCGATTTACCCTGGTGCGTTGGCAAATCGGGGTAATAAGGAGTTAATGGCAGCCCATAGCTGCCACTAAATCCTAGATTAATCATGTCAGGCGTCTCCCCGAGATTCCTTCCATGATTAATCTGTAAATTACAGTTAAAAAACACACACATCCGAAAAATCCTTTATTAGAAATAAAAAACACTAACAAAGTCCCTCATTACCAATTTATTAACCCCGACAAACCCTCCATGTCCGGCGTACTCCACGGACTGCGGCGTCGCGTCCAGCTCTGCTGCATGGAAGTGACAGGAGCTGCAGAAGACACCGCCGCTCCGGTCACCTCCACGCAGCTAATGAAGACAGCCGTGCGATCAGCTGAGCTGTCACTGAGGTTACCCGCTGTCACTGGATCCAGTGACGGCGGGTAACCTCAGTGACAGCTCAGCTGATCGCGCTACTCACCTCATTTGCTGCGTGGAAGTGACCGGAGCGGCGGTGTCTTCTGCAGCTCCGGTCACCTCCATGCAGCAGCGCTGGATGCGACGCTGGATCATCCTGGATTACGCCGGACAAGGAGGGCTTTTTGGGGCTGATTAAAGTGGTGAACCAGGGAATGTGTGTGTGTATTTTATTTCTAATAAAGGATTTTTCGGGTGTGTGTGTTTATTTACTGTAACTTACAGATTAATCATGGAGGGTGTCTCATAGACGCCTGACATGATTAATCTAGGATTTAGTGGCAGCTATGGGCTGCCATTAACTCCTTATTACCCCGATTTGCCAAAGCACCAGGGCAAATCGGGAAGAGCCGGGTACAGCCCCAGAACTGTCGCATATAATGTATGCGGCAATTCTGGGCGGCTGCTGACTGATATTGTTAGGCTGGGGGGCTCCCCATAACGTGGAGCTCCCCATCCTGAGAATACCAGCCTTCAGCCGTATGGCTTTATCTGGCTGGCATTAAAATGGGGGGGACCGCACGCCGTTTTTTTTTAATTATTTATTAATTTATTTTACTGCACAGTATAGACACGCCCACCGGCTGCTGTGATTGGGTGCAGTGTGACACCTGTCACTCAGCGTGGGGGCGTGTCTCACTGCAACCAATCATAGGCACCGGTGGGCGGGGAAAGCAGGGAATAGGAGATTGTTTAATGAGCGGCCGGCTTTTTCAAAATAGTAAAAGCCGCCGGTCACCTCCACGCAGCTAATGAAGGGAATAGCGCGATCAGCTGCTGTCAGTCAGGTAACTCCCGGCCACCGCTGGATCCAGCGGTGCCGCGATTAACCTCAGTGACAGCAGCTGATCGCTCTACTCACCTCAGTTGGTGCATGGAGCTGACTGGAGCGGCGGTGAGTAGCGCGATCAGCTGAGCTGTCACTGAGGTTACCCGCGGCCACCGCTGCATCCACCGCTGGATCCAGGTAACCTCAGTGACAGCTCAGCTGATCGCTATACTCATCTCATTAGCTGCGTGGAGGTGACCGGAGCGGCGGTGTATTCTGCAGCTCCTGTCACTTCCATGCAGCAGAGCTGGACGCGACGCTGGAGGACTGTGGAGTACGCCGGACATGGAGGGTTTGTCGGGGTTAATAAATTGGTAATGAGGGACTTTGTTAGTGTTTTTTATTTCTAATAAAGGATTTTTCGGGTGTGTGTGTTTTTTAACTGTAATTTACAGATTAATCATGGAAGGTATCTCGGGGAGACGCCTGACATGATTAATCTAGGATTTAGTGGCAGCTATGGGCTGCCATTAACTCCTTATTACCCCGATTTGCCAACGCACCAGGGTAAATCGGGAAGAGCCGGGTACAGCCCCAGAACTGTCGCATCTAATGTATGCGGCAATTCTGGGCGGCTGCTGACTGATATTGTTAGGGTGGGGGGCTCCCCATAACGTGGAGCTCCCCATCCTGAGAATACCAGCCTTCAGCCGTATGGCTTTATCTGGCTGGTATTAAAATTGGGGGGACCGCATGCCGTTTTTTTTAATTATTTAATTATTTATTTCACTGCACAGTATACACACACCGGCTGCTGTGATTGGTTGCAGTGAGACAGCTGTCACTCAGTGTGGGAGCGTGTCTCACTGCAACCAATCATAGGCGCCGAAAAGCAGGACAGCAGGGAATAGGAGATTGATTAATGAGCGGCCGGCTTTTTCAAAAGAGGAAAAGCCACCGGAGTTTGAACAGCTGTGCAGCGCCGCGGCAGTGATCGGGGAACGGTAAGTAAGAGAGAGGGGGGGGAACTGACCGACAGACTGTGAGAGGGGGACAGACAAGACAGAGAGAGACAGACCGACGGACTGAGGGAGATAGAATAAAAAAAAAAAAATGACCGACATCGCTAGTAAAAAGCACAAAACGTGCGTTTTGGACATCGGAGTGCCACACAAGGTTTTCATGTAAAATCTTTCATGTATTAATCTCAAAAAGTAACATACACCAGCTCTATCTCACTATTGGGTATGTGCCCTTAACATTTCCGCCATGAAAATTCATTTTGGTGTCATTTTGGAAGGTTTTCTGGTGAGTCTGTAAAAATGGCGTAAAACGCGGACAAAATTGTTCACAGCTGTGACTTTTGAGTGACAAATGCTTCAAGGGGTCTTCCCCATGCTGATGCCATGTCATTTGAGCACTCTTCTGAGACTTTTGTGACATTTTTAGGGTTTCTCCATGCTGCCGGGGGTCATTTCACAAAAATACTCGGGTCTCCCATAGGATAACATTGGGCTCGGTGCTCGGGCCGAGTACACGAGTATCTTGGGAGGCTCGGCCCGAGCTTCGAGCACCCGAGCTTTTTAGTACTCGCTCATCACTATCGAGAACGGTTCTATCACTATAAATGTGGCCTTTCACAGTAAGGCTATGTGCACATGTTGCTATCTGCATGTGTCATGCATCCCCAGCACAATCTCTCTCCCTTTCCTACTCACCGATCACGGGCGTCTCGCTCCCCGGCTGTCACAAATCTGCGGCGTCTTTTCCTCTTTAGAAAGTGGCTGCCGCTTCATTAGTCAATTAGTTATTCCATGCTTTCCCCGCCCACCGGCGCTTATGATTGGTTGCAGTCAGACACGTCCCCAAGCATAGTGACAGCTGTCTCACTGCAACCAATCACAGCCGCCGGTGGGCGGGTCTATATCGTGCATATAAATAAATAAATAAATAAAAAAAAATTCAGTTTCCCCCATATTTGATACCAGCCAGGATAAAGTCGCATGGCTGGAGGCTGGTATTGTCAGGATGGAGAGCGCCACTGTATGGGGAGTCCACCACCCTAACAATATCACCCTGCAGCCGCCAAGAATTGCCGCATCCATTAGGTGCGACAGTTCTGCGGGACTCTACCCGGCTCATCCTGAATTGCCCTGGTGCGGTGGCAATTGGGGTAGTAATGAGTTTAATCATGGCAGGCGTCTCCCCGAGATACCGTCCATGATTAAACTGTAAGTGAAAGTAAAGAAACGCACACAGCGAAAAATCCTTTATTTGGAATAAAAGACAAAAAAAACCCCTGGTTCACCCCTTTATTAATCCCAAAAATACCCCTCCAGGTCCGAAGTAATCCACACGACAAGGTCAGCTCTGCTCTCTCGGGATGTGGTGGCTCTGTAGCCATAAAGTGACTCTTGCAGTTAGCAGAGACTTCAGTCAGCACAGCAGGCTTCAAGATTAGAAAATCTGCCTATCTCTTTTGTTCTAGTCAAGGCAAATTTTTTTTTTTTTTTTATAATTTTAAATTATAATTATTATCTATTTATAAAGTGAAAGTAAATAAACACCCACCGCAAAAAATCCTTTCTTTGGAATAAAAGACAAAAAAACACAGTTTCACCATTTTATTAAAATCCTCCAATACCCCTCCACGTCCGACTTAATCCACACGACACTGTCATCTCTGCTACAGATTACGAGTGCTCTGCATAAGCTTCACATAGCAATGAAGTGAATCAGGGGATCAGCTGAGACTTCAGCAATCCAGACTTCAAGACTACCAAATGTGCCAATCATTCACATTAGAAGCAATAGCTGAGTGGATAGTGTGCTCACCTAGGGAGCATAAGGTTGTGAGTTCTAGACCCAGTAAATTTATTTATTTTTTAATAAATTATATTTATAATATATTTATAAATATAATTTAATTATGCACTGAGGGCAGGAGACGGACATCAGCTGTGAGCTCTCTCTCTCTCTCTCTCTCTCCTTTCTCTCTCTCCTTTCTTTCTCTTCTTTCTCTACTTTCTCTTCTTTCTCTTCTCTCTCTTCTTTCTCTCTCTCTCTCTTTCTCTCTCTCTCTCTTTTCCTTCTCTCTTTCTCTTCTTTCTCTCTCTCCTTTCTTTCTCTCTCTCCTTTCTCTATCTCCTTTCTTTCTCTCTCTCTCTCCTTTCTCTCTCTCTGTCTCCTATCTCTCCTTTCTTTCTCTTCTTTCTCTCTCTCCTTTCTTTCTCTCCTTTCCCTCTCTCCTTTCTTTTTCTTCTTTCTCTACTTTCTCTTCTTTCTCTACTTTCTCTTCTTTCTCTTCTTTCTCCTCTTTCTCTTCTCTCTCTTCTTTCTCTAATTCTCTATTTCTCTCTCTCTCTTTACTCTCTCTTTCTCTTCTTTCTCTCTCTCCTTTCTTTCTCTCTCTCCTTTCTCTCTCTCCTTTCTCTCTCTCCTATCTCTCTCTCCTTTCTTTCTCTCCTTTCTCTCTCTCCTTTCTTTCTCTCCTTTCTTTCTCTCCTTTCTCTCTCCTTTCTTTCTCTTTTTTCTTTCTTTCTCTCCTTTCCCTCCTTTCTTTCTCTTCCTTCTCTTCTTTCTCTTCTTTCTCCTCTTTCTCTTCTCTCTCTTCTTTCTCTTTCTCTCTTTCTCTCTCTCTCTCTTCCTTCTCTCTTTCTCTTCTTTCAAATTCAAATATGCTTTATTGGCAGGACCAAAATACAATTAGTGTTGACAAAGCAAGAGAAATACAGTAAATGGAGTGGGAGGGGATCAGGGTTATGGGGAGTTGGGGGCACAATTTGGGCTATGAAAGTCCATTTAGGGGCCTTATGTTCCCCTCAGCTTATGACATGTGGTGACATATTGGGCGGCGATCTCCACCATTGATTCCTCTTGCCCCAGTAGGATGCAGAGTTTCATCTCCTCGTCCATGGATGGAAAGTCCGGGGTATGAGTGTTAAGTTTCTGGAAGTGGGAGGCCCTCACTGCTGAGTATTTGTCGCAGTGCAGCAGGAAGTGTGCCTCGTCCTCCAGAGCCCCCTGCTGGCAGTGCTGGCACAGTCTGTTCTCCCGCGGCTTGTATGTCAGACGGTGCCGCCCTGTTTCCACCTCTAGGCTGTGGGCACTCAGTCTGTACAAGCTCAGGGTCTGCCTGTCTTTGGGGTGGCGTAATCTTTCCAGATATGGAGCCAGAGTGTAGTCCCTCTGCAGTGACCGGTAGATGGTGAGTTTCTGGGAGTTCTCTAATTCACTCTTCCAGTTGTCTATGTATTGCATCTTGCGGCTCTCTGAGATTTCTTTTATTTGGGCTTTTGTCAGGGTGTGTTGCTGACTTTGGCTGGACTGGCTGCCGGGGTTCCTGGCTTGCTCTGGGCTCTCGATCAGCAGGGCTTTATGATGGTACGAGCTGGGGTTGCTGTTCTGTATGTGCGCCTGGTGCGATAGCGCCCTCTTGTGTATACTGAGCCATAAGGGGAATCGGCCCAGCTCTGCCCTACAGGCTATGTTTGAGGTGCTGCGATGGACTTGGAGGAGATATTTACAGAACTCCATGTGGAAGACTTCGGTTGGGCTGGAATCCCACTTTGTGTGGTCTGGGTAGGTTACTGGGCCCCATACCTCGCTGCCATACAGCAGTATAGGGGTGATGACGCTGTCAAATAACTTGAGCCAGACTCTCACAGGTGATTTGAGGTGGTACAGTTGTCTTCTGATGGCGTAGAAGGTTCTGCACGCTTTTCCTTTCAGGGCTTCTGCTGCTTGCTTGAGGCTCCCGTTATTGCTTAGCTCTAGACCGAGGTAGGTATAGCTGCTGGTTTTCTCCAGTGTGGAGTCATTTAATGTGAAGGAGGGAGTGTTTATTTTATTCTGGTTCCTCTTCTGAAACACCATGACTTTGGTCTTCTTTTGGTTGATGGGAAGCGCCCATGTGGTGCTGAATGTTTCCAGTACTGCCAGGCTATCTTGGAGGACTCTTTCAGTTGGGGAGAGTAGCAGGAGGTCATCTGCGTACAGCAGGATCTTCACCTCTCGGTCATGCAGACTGAGACCTGGAGTGGGGGAGGACTCTAGAGCTGCTGCTAGTCCATTTATATAAATGTTGAATAGGGTTGGGCTCAGGCTGCAGCCCTGTCTGACCCCACGGCCCTGTCAGAAGAAGGCCGTCCTCTTCCCGTTCACCTTCACGCTGCACCGGTTCTCAGTGTATGAGCTCTTGATCACGTCGTAGGTTCTGCCACCTATTCCGCTCTCCAGAAGTTTCAGGAACAGGCCTGGATGCCACACTAAGTCAAATGCCTTTTTGAAGTCCACGAAACATGCAAATATCTTCCCCTGTTTTTTGCCGGGGACGTGGGTCTTGATGAGGCTTTGCAGGGTGTAGATGTGATCGTTGGTGCGGTGGTTTGGCATGAACCCAGCTTGGCTTCTGCTGAGGATGTCACCCTGGGTGAGGAAGGTGATAATCCTTTTATTAATGATGCTGTTAAACAGTTTTCCCAGAATGCTGTTGACACAGATCCCTCTGTAGTTTGCTGGATCATATCGGTCTCCATTCTTGTAGATGGGCGTTATCAGACCTTGATTCCAGCTTTGAGGGAAGTAGCCGGCACTCAGGACGTGGGTGAATAGTTTTGCCAGTGCTGCATGAATGTCTGGAGAACTGTATTTGATCATCTCAGGCAGGATACCGCCACTGCCCGCGGCCTTCTTACATTTTAGCAGTTTGATTCTGTCTTTTATTTCCAGCACACTGATTGGTATGTACAGAGGATTTTGAAAGTCCTTGATTGTCTCCTCCATGTCCCTAAATTTAGTCATTAGATGCTCTTGTTCTGAGGTTAGGTCTTCTTCTGGGATATTCTTGTAGAGACCCTTGAAGTAGCTGTGCCAGATGTTGCCATTTTGAATGTGGAGGGTGCTTTCTCTCTCTCCTTTCTTTCTCTCTCTCCTTTCTCTCTCTCCTTCTTTCTCTCTCTCCTTTCTTTCTCTCCTATCTCTCTCCTTTCTTTCTCTCCTTTCTCTCTCTCTTTCTCTCTCTCCTTTCTTTTTCTCCTTTCCCTCTCTCCTTTCTTTCTCTTCTTTCTCTACTTTCTCTTCTTTCTCTACTTCCTCCTCTTTTTCTTCTCTCTCTTCTTTCTTTCTCTCTCTCCTTTCTCTCTCTCCTATCTTTCTCTCTCCTTTCTCTCTCTCATTTCTCTCTCCTTTCTTTCTCTCCTTTCCCTCTCTCCTTTCTTTCTCTTCTTTCTCTACTTTCTCTCCTTTCTTCTTTCTAATTTCTCCTCTTTTTCTTCTCTCTCTTCTTTATTTCTCTCTCTTTCTCAGACCTGGCGATGATCAGCTGATGCGGTCACCTGACGGAAACAGCTGACACTATAAGTCGAGCGGTGAGGCCGGCTTTTTCCGCCCGGCCGGCTAAACTATCATCTGATGCTGCCGGACAGGAGTCTGCACTGAAGTGTGTAGTTTTTTTTCTTTTGCACTGATGCATCAGCTGATTGTATAAAATCAGCTGCTCTGTCATGTGATTCAGGCCCTTGAACCTGACACATCATCTGATCGCTTTGCCTTCCGATCAGATGATATTGGATCCGGATTGGACGGCACGGAACCCTTGACCCAGGATTACTGCGGAGGGGGGCTCTTTATTTCAATAAAGATGGAGTCACGTGTTGTGTTTTATTTATAATAAAAATATTTTTCTGTGTGTTGTGGTTCTTTTTATCGGTACTTGAAATTCATGGTGGCCATGTCTAATATTGGCATGCCACCATGAATTTCGGGCTTAGGGCCAGTTGATAATATACAGCTAGCCCTAACCCCATTATTACCCAGCAAGCTACTGTCACCAGGGCTGTTGGAAGAGTTGGATACAGCGCCAGATGATGGCGCTTCTATGAAAGCGCTATTTTCTGGGGTGGCTGCGGACTGCAATTCACAGCAGATTGGCCCAGAAAGCTCAGGCCAACCTGTGCTGTGGATTCCAATCCCCAGCTGCCTAGTTGTACCTGGCTGGACACAAAAATATGGCGACGCCCACGTCATTTGTTTTTTAATTAGTTCATGAAATAATAAAAAATGGGCTTCCCTATATTTTTGGTTCCCAGCCGGGTACAAATAGGTAGCTGGGGGTTGGGGGCAGCTCGTAGGTGCCTGCTGTACCTGGCTAGCATACAAAAATATGGCAAAGCCCACGTCATTTATTTTTGAATTATTTAATGAAATTCATGAAATATTTAATAAAAAAGGGCTTCCCTATAATTTTGGTTCCCAGCTGGGTACAAATAGGCAGCTGGGGGTTGGGGGCAGCTCGTAGCTGCCTGCTGTACCTGGATAGCATACAAAAATATGGCGAAGCCCAAATAAATTTTTGGGGGGGCAAAAAGTCCTGCATACAGTCCTGGATGGAGTATGCTGAGCCTTGTAGTTCTGCAGCTGCTGTCTGTCTGTATGGAGGAGAGCAGACAGCAGCTGCAGAACGGCAAGGCTCAGCATGCTCCATTCACTAGTGTATGCCGGAGAGCAGACAGCAGCTGCAGAACTACAAGGCTCAGCATACTCCATCCAGGACTGTATGCAGGAGTTTTTTGCCCACCAAAAAAATGACGTGGGCTTCGCCATATTTTTGTATGCTAGCCAGGTACAGCAGGCAGCTACGGGCTGCCCCAACCCCCAGCTGCCTATTTGTACCCGACTGGGAACTAAAAATATAAGGAAGCCTGTTTTTTTTAATTATTTCACTTATTTAATGAAATAATTAAAAAACAAATGGTGTAGGCTTCGCCATATTTTTGTGTCCAGCCAGGTCCAACTAGGCAGCTGGGGATTGGAATCTGCAGCACAGGTTAGCCCGAGTTTTCTGGGCGCCTCTGCTGCGAATTGCAATCCGCAGCCGCCCCAGAAAATGGCACATTCATAGAAGCGCCATCATCTGGCGCTGTATCCAACTCTTCCAACCGCCCTGTTGATGGTGGCTTGCTGGGTATTAAGGGTTAATACTGGCTTTGTTTTACTAGCTAGTATTAAGCCAAAGATTCTTAATATCAGGCAAGTTTGACCCGGCCATTAAGAATCTCCAATAAAGGGTTAAAAAAAGACACCACACAGAGAAAAAATACTTTAATAGAAATAAATACACAGACACATTAGAGACTCCATGTTTATTATTCCCTCGCATCCCTCCATGATCCGGCTCTTCTGTCTTCTTTCTCCTTCAACACATGCAACTCTGCTCCATCAACAGCGCTGCATAGGAAGAAGGTGGTGCTATTCCCCGTGCAGTGTTCTCACTCTGCTTGTGAGCGGTGATGTCACCACTGACAGGCGCGTTGCTATATACCTTGGTAAGTAGGTCTGGTATTCCAGGGTATTTCTTCAGAAAGTGCTGAACTACTAAATTTACAACGTGGGCCATACAAGGAACGTGTACAAGCTTTCCAAGCTTTAAAGTTGCCACCAGATTACGACCATTATCGCACACTACCATCCCTGGATGGAGATCCAAAGGCTCAAGCCACTCATCTGTCTGCTCAGTTATTGCTTTCAAAAGCTCAGGTGCCGTGTGAGATTTGTCACCGATACAGATGAGCTTCAGTAGAGTGTGTTGACGCTTATCCGAGGCAGTGCTGCAGAGATCCCAGCTGGGGAATGATGTTGATGGTTGGACACTGGCGGATGTTGAGGAGAATGCACAGGAGCCAGATGAAGAGTAGGAGGAGGAGGGAGTTGTTGCTGTGTAGGAGGCTACTGAAACTGTGATTGAAGTGGGCCCCGCTATTCTGGGTGTGGGAATTATTATTATTATTATTTATTATTATAGCGCCATTTATTCCATGGCGCTTTACAAGTGAAAGAGGGTATACGTACAACAATCATTAACAGTACAAAACAGACTGGTATTGGAGGAGAGAGGACCCTGCCCGCGAGGGCTCACAGTCTACAGGGAATGGGTGATGGTACAATAGGTGAGGACAGAGCTAGTTGCGCAGTGGTGTAGTGGACTGAGGGCTATTGTAGGTTGTAGGCTTGTTGGAAGAGGTGGGTCTTGAGGTTCCTCTTGAAGCTTTCCATGGTAGGGGAGAGTCTGATATGCTGAGGTATAGCGTTCCAAAGTATGGGGGAGGCACGGGAGAAATCTTGTACGCGATTGTGGGAAGAGGAGATAAGAGAGGAGTAGAGAAGGAGATCTTGTGAGGCTCTGAGGTTGCGTGCAGGTCGGTACTGGGAGACTAGGTCACAGATGTAAGGAGGAGACAGGTTGTGGATGGCTTTGTATGTCATGGTTAATGTTTTGAACTAGAGTCGTTGGGCGATGGGAAGCCAGTGAAGGGATTGGCAGAGTGGTGAGGCTGGGGTATAGCGGGGGGAGAGGTGGATTAAGCGGGCCGCAGAGTTTAGGATAGATTGGAGGGGTGCAAGAGTGTTGGAAGGGAGGCCAGAGAGAATTATATGGGATGTTGTCCCCTCAGACTCTGTAACAGCCGCCACCAGGTTCACCCAGTGTGCCGTTAGTGAGATGTAGCGTCCCTGTCAACTTCCGCTTGTCCACGTGTCTGTGGTTAAGTGGACCTTCCCTATTATGACGTTGGTGGGAGCCCGTTTAATGTTTATAGACACGTGATTGTGCAGCGCGGGGACGGCACGAGAAAAATAGTGGCGGCTAGGCACAGAGTACCGATGTTCTAACACCGCCAAAAGGTCGCGGAAAGCCTCTTTTCCCACAAGCCGATACGGCAACATCTCAAGGGCTATCAATCGTGCAATGTGTGCAGTTATTGTTTCTGCCCTTGGGTGTGTAACGGGGTATTTTCGCTTCTTTTCAAAGGTCTGTGGTAAGGACAACTGAACAGAACACTGGGACATCGAAGCTGATGCCGTTGATGATTCAGTTTGGCCAACATCAGGTTGGGAGAAGGTGGCATCAGCGCCACCTTCTAGTACACCACTTTGGGAAGCAGGCAGCCCAGGGGAAGTGGCAGAGTTTTGAGTTTGGAAATCGTGTTTTTCACTTAGAGCTGTCAACCACCTAGTGGTGTGCTTGGCTAACATATGGTTTCTCATGATGGAGGTGCCCAAGTTGGAAGTATTCTTGCCTCTGCTAAGCTTGGTTTGACAGATTTGACAAATGGCAACCATTTGGTCCGAAGGACTCTTCGAAAAAGCTCCCACACAATCGCACCACGGACCCTTGGACTCTGAGATGGCACAGGTGGTGTTCGGACCTTTGGACTCTGAGATGCCACAGGTGGTGGTGTCTTATGCACAGTCGATTGACCTCTGGCAGTGGTCGAAACCCTATGTCTTACAGCCTTTTTGCAGACTATGGGCACAAGCTCCTCTGCACTGCTGCTCTTGCAATCCATTCCACAGGTCCATGTTGGATCAGTCACCTCATCATCGACCATGTCATCTTCAAATTCCTGAAGGTCAATATCTTTGGGAATGGAGGCTTCAGGCTGACCTGAGGGCAACTGTGTCTCATCATCCTCCAACACTTCCACCTGATTGCCCAGCATGTCGCGGCCAACAACATGGCTTTATTTTTTCCTTGGGTGCTCAAAGATCTGTGTATCATTGCACACCATGGCCTCATCTGCATTGGTGGTGTTGCGTGGTGATAGGTAAGAAAGGTCAAAGGGTCCCGTAAACAGTTCCTCAGAGTAACCTGCTTTGGTGTCATATGTTTCCTTAGAATACTGATGTTGTGAGGAAGGAGGACCAGGCTTAGGATTCGATGGGCCAGCCTCTGGGCTACTCAAGTCTGTCTGTGTGGACCCTTGGGATTTGCTACTCGACAAGTAACTGGAGGCATTTTCTGCTAGCCAACTCGTTACCTGTTCGCACTGTTCAGTGCGCAAGAGTGCTTTCCCACGTGGACAAGAAAATTGGGATAAGAAGGCAGAGGTAGATAAAGCAGGAACCTTTTTCTTTGGCTCGATCACACTGCTTGGGCGACCACCACTGTCACTACCACCTCGTCCACGGCCCTTACCCCTTCTTTTTCCCATTTTTTTTTGTTTGATTATTTGAAGGTGAACACTGTAACGTGACCTTTTCTACTGGCAGTGGAACAACACTTATGCTGGGTTGTTAAACTTGTGTTAACCCTAGAACGCATACCTGGGGCCTTGCAGGCCTGCTAGGTCATTTGTTTTCTATGGTAGATTGTTATGCTTGCGCGTTCTAGGGTTAATAGTTTCTCACGATAGCTGTTTCTGTAAATCTAAAAAACAAAAGGTACCTGTATTGGACAAACTACCACTTGGAGGAGTCAACAAAGATGTTGTGAATGTCTTTCAGCCCCAAAAGAAAACAGGGTTTGACAACACTTTTATTTTAGTATTGGTTTTTGGCACTCAGACTGTGTCTAAACTGTGTTTAGTGCTGTAATGGGGGAGAAAAAAAGGCGCAATAGGGTTTTACCCGGTTTACAGAGTGAAAGAGGATAAAGACAGTGCACTCACCTGGCCGGGTTGTGCCAGTCACAACCCCTTTGTTAGCGTGGATGAGCGCTTAGGTGGTTCGGCAGCGGCCCCGTTATAGAGCAAATTTTAAATATGAAGGACTGGAGAAAACGGGTTTAATGCCGCGCTAAAAACCACGAGCATGTATAAATCAAATTATTCTCTTTATTTAGATCATTCCTACGCGTTTCAGAGGCTCATCTGCCTCCTTCCTCAGGGAAAAGAATCTTACAGACAGAGAGGGTTTATCCTTATGAAGCAGCAAACAGAGGGAAAAAAAAAAAAAATGTGAAAGCAACCAATCATGACATCATCATTACATATGTTCCTGGGCGATGACTCATTGCCTCGTGGAATAAGGCTATGTCATAACATATACAACACAGATTTCAAAATATTTCGCATAAGAGGCAATGAACAATAATAAAGGACAAAGAATAAAAATGAATAAAAATGAATAAAAAAATTCCTATTTGAATGAATGCTTGTCTGTGTTTCATTTTTAGAAAAATAGTCTTTTAGTATATATGAAAAGAGGGAGAAGTTTTTATTTGTATTTTATTTATTTATTTTATTTATTTTATATATATAAAGAAAGGGAAAAGTTTTTATTTATATATGAAAATATATATGTAAAAACAATGGACAGAGGGAAAAAGGGTTAATTCCTATATCTAAGACAGATTCAAACCCATAGATTTGTGTCTGTGTTCTCATATGCTATTAAGCTACCAATGCTCCATATAAACAGCTTGGTGTTGAAAGCAAACACAGGTAAACACCTGGACAATTAGGGGATTAGAAAAAAGGTGTATATTTATGAGACCCATAAGTATAGAGAGATTCAGGTTTGTGATATGCTATTCAGTATATATGAAATTCAGTATATATGAAATAGAATATGTGATGATTTATTATATTGCATTCTAAAAAGGATGCATTTAATATAGTTCAAATTAGTGATATGCAGAGAGAGAGAGAGGAAAAATTTGATGGTGTATTTATAGGTATATAAGAATGAGTGATATTAACCAAAGTGATTTCGTTATGAGAGATGACTTAAAGGAAAGAGGAACATGCATATTTAGAACTAGAGAAAGAAAAAAATGAAGAACGAAAAATTGTAATGCACATACATGAAGAGACAATTTCTTTGTCTGGAAAGGTGAAGTGAGTTCAGACCGTGGGAAAGAGATGAACCGTGCATGATCACGATGTGTATAAGGAGCAAGTTCCTCACCAAAGGGGGTGATGTGAGGTCAAACCGTGGGAAAGGAAATGAGTGCGCAAAGTGCCGATTCATGGAGAAACATGAATCACGATATTAGAAATAAAACAAGAGAAAGAGATGCACGGGGTATTAGCCGACAATAAGAGGTCGGGGAATAAAGTCTGATTGGATTACAAGGATATGTAAATATTAAAATATATGAATAAAGTCTGATTGGATTACAAGAATATGTGAATATTAATATAGGTTGTGATACAAAATATTATGTGTAAAGGTGTAAATTAAACATAAAGGTCTCTGAGACAGAACAATGATATTTATATATACATATATATAGATACATACACATATATATATACATACATGCATACACATATATATACGTGAAATCAGAATTAAAACAAATGACAAAAATACTGAGGGTCTGAAAGAGAATTTAGAATAAGAAAAATATATGAAAAATATACCCTGATTGTGTCACAAAGATATGTGAATGTGTATAAAAATATATCAATATGAAGATATATCAAAACATAAAGATATAGTAAAAATATATTATGCAAGAAAGATAAAAAAATCATGAAGATGTCTGAAAGCAGGACAAATTTGTATTATCCCAAAAAATAAAAAATATATATAATGAATATATATGACATGTGAAAAATATGAAAAAACTGAGGTTTTTAGATTGAAAATGGATTAAATTACGAATAAACCTATGAGCACGTTGGAATGTTGGAAACATATATGCTTACAGTTACAATGAAAACATACACTATAAAAACATAATTCATCAAATGTAATAAAATTTCTAAGGGAATATAATTATAAATATGAAAAATTGCAAAATTTTTTTTTAAAAAAATCCTTTTTAAAATTACTAAAACTTTTTTTTTTTTTTAAAACTTTTTTTTTTTTTTTAGAAGATATATATATAAAAATATATATAATAGGATGATAACATTAAAAACAAGAGGAAACTGAGAGAATGGATATCAGTTGGGAACCTAAGCATGACACACAGAATAGATCAGCTGTCAGAAAAAATTATGTATAATTTTAGCAAATCACTAGAATAAAACATAGGGATGCTAGGGTGGTAGTTAATAGAACAGATCAGTCACTTCATTTAAGCCGAAAGGCTTCAGTGTATTTAACCTATGTATCCAAAACGTTTCTTTTCTGCTGAGGACCTCTGCTCTATCCTTCACACTTATGGGAATTTGTTCTATAGGTGTTATTTTAAAATCTAAACTTTTATTATGAAAAATTGTGCAATGTTTGGATAAACCATGTTGTAAAAAACCTGTTCTTATATTGTAGCGATGGGAGTTCAGCCTATTGTAAAGTGCCTGAGATGTCCTACCCACATATTGCTTACCGCATGAACAGTCTACCAGGTATATAACATGGTCAGACTGGCATGTTAGACGATTATTGATTTTAAAATTTTCCGAATTCCCTAGAGAACAAAAAGTAGTTCTCCCATGGCAAATGCTCCTGCAGCATAAGCAATTTTTCGAGCCACATTTATAGGAACCTACTATTGCCATGGGCTCTGGGCTCAATATCTTAGTTCTAAGCCTGCTCGGAGCTATTATAGTTTTGATCGTTGGGGCCCGCCTGAAGGTGACCCCTGGTTTGGAGGGTAAAAAAGGCTTTAAAATGGGATCGTTGAGCAAAATGTCCCAATGTTTAGTGAGGGTATCCCTTATAATGACATTATCCCCACTATAGGTAGTGATAAAATTCAGAGCAAGCTCCTGCTTCCCTTTTTCTGGTTTCAACAGTCCTTTGTCGTTCAATAGCCCCAAAGGGCAAGGGTCAGAGTCTCTCTTGATCAAATCTGATTGTTTAAATTTTAAAGTCTCTTGGTAAGCTCTCCGGACCAGTGTCTTAGGATATTCTATTTCTAGGAACCGCTCCCTTAAAATCCCTACTTGCTCTTTGAAATCAATGTCATTAGTACAATTCCGCCTTATGCGCTTATATTGATTTGGGGGGATATTAGATAGCCACTTCACATAATGCTCACAGAGCCCAGAGCCCATGGCAATAGTAGGTTCCTATAAATGTGGCTCGAAAAATTGCTTATGCTGCAGGAGCATTTGCCATGGGAGAACTACTTTTTGTTCTCTAGGGAATTCGGAAAATTTTAAAATCAATAATCGTCTAACATGCCAGTCTGACCATGTTATATACCTGGTAGACTGTTCATGCGGTAAGCAATATGTGGGTAGGACATCTCAGGCACTTCACAATAGGCTGAACTCCCATCGCTACAATATAAGAACAGGTTTGTTACAACATGGTTTATCCAAACATTGCACAATTTTTCATAATAAAAGTTTAGATTTTAAAATAACACCTATAGAACAAATTCCCATAAGTGTGAAGGATAGAGCAGAGGTCCTCAGCAGAAAAGAAACGTTTTGGATACATAGGTTAAATACACTGAAGCCTTTCGGCTTAAATGAAGTGACTGATCTGTTCTATTAACTACCACCCTCGCATCCCTATGTTTTATTCTAGTGATTTGCTAAAATTATACATAATTTTTTCTGACAGCTGATCTATTCTGTGTGTCATGCTTAGGTTCCCAACTGATATCCATTCTCTCAGTTTCCTCTTGTTTTTAGTGTTATCATCCTATTATATATATTTTTATATATATATCTTCTAAAAAAAAAAAAAAAGTTTTAAAACAAAAAAAGTTTTAGTAATTTTAAAAAGGATTTTTTAAATTTTTTTTTTCAATTTTTCATATTTATAATTATATTCCCTTAGAAATTTTATTACATTTGATGAATTATGTTTTTATAGTGTATGTTTTCATTGTAACTGTAAGCATATATGTTTCCAACATTCCAACGTGCTCATAGGTTTATTCGTAATTTAATCCATTTTCAATCTAAAAACCTCAGTTTTTTCATATTTTTCACATGTCATATATATTCATTATATATATTTTTTATTTTTTGGGATAATACATATTTGTCCTGCTTTCAGACATCTTCATGATTTTTTTATCTTTCTTGCATAATATATTTTTACTATATCTTTATGTTTTGATATATCTTCATATTGATATATTTTTATACACATTCACATATCTTTGTGACACAATCAGGGTATATTTTTCATATATTTTTCTTATTCTAAATTCTCTTTCAGACCCTCAGTATTTTTGTCATTTGTTTTAATTCTGATTTCACGTGTATATATATGTGTATGCATGTATGTATATATATATGTGTATGTATCTATATATATGTATATATAAATATCATTGTTCTGTCTCAGAGACCTTTATGTTTAATTTACACCTTTACACATAATATTTTGTATCACAACCTATATTAATATTCACATATTCTTGTAATCCAATCAGACTTTATTCATATATTTTAATATTTACATATCCTTGTAATCCAATCAGACTTTATTCCCCGACCTCCTATTGTCGGCTAATACCCCGTGCATCTCTTTCTCTTGTTTTATTTCTAATATCGTGATTCATGTTTCTCCATGAATCGGCACTTTGCGCACTCATTTCCTTTCCCACGGTTTGACCTCACATCACCCCCTTTGGTGAGGAACTTGCTCCTTATACACATCGTGATCATGCGCGGTTCATCTCTTTCCCACGGTCTGAACTCACTTCACCTTTCCAGACAAAGAAATTGTCTCTTCATGTATGTGCATTACAATTTTTCGTTCTTCATTTTTTTCTTTCTCTAGTTCTAAATATGCATGTTCCTCTTTCCTTTAAGTCATCTCTCATAACGAAATCACTTTGGTTAATATCACTCATTCTTATATACCTATAAATACACCATCAAATTTTTCCTCTCTCTCTCTCTGCATATCACTAATTTGAACTATATTAAATGCATCCTTTTTAGAATGCAATATAATAAATCATCACATATTCTATTTCATATATACTGAATTTTATATATACTGAATAGCATATCACAAACCTGAATCTCTCTATACTTATGGGTCTCATAAATATACACCTTTTTTCTAATCCCCTAATTGTCCAGGTGTTTACTTGTGTTTGCTTTCAACACCAAGCTGTTTATATGGAGCATTGGTAGCTTAATAGCATATGAGAACACAGACACAAATCTATGGGTTTGAATCTGTCTTAGATATGGGAATTAACCCTTTTTCCCTCTGTCCATTGTTTTTACATATATATTTTCATATATAAATAAAAACTTTTCCCTTTCTTTATATATATAAAATAAATAAAATAAATAAATAAAATACAAATAAAAACTTCTCCCTCTTTTCATATATACTAAAAGACTATTTTTCTAAAAATGAAACACAGACAAGCATTCATTCAAATAGGAATTTTTTTATTCATTTTTATTCATTTTTATTCTTTGTCCTTTATTATTGTTCATTGCCTCTTATGCGAAATATTTTGAAATCTGTGTTGTATATGTTATGACATAGCCTTATTCCATGAGGCAATGAGTCATCGCCCAGGAACATATGTAATGATGATGTCATGATTGGTTGCTTTCACATTTTTTTTTTTTTTTTCCTCTGTTTGCTGCTTCATAAGGATAAACCCTCTCTGTCTGTAAGATTCTTTTCCCTGAGTAAGGAGGCAGATGAGCCTCTGAAACGCGTAGGAATGATCTAAATAAAGAGAATAATTTGATTTATACATGCTCGTGGTTTTTAGCGCGGCATTAAACCCGTTTTCTCCAGTCCTTCATATTTAAAATCTAAACTGTGTTTAGTAAGAGCAAGCCACTAAGTAAGATATGAAGCCCCCAAAGTTACACTAGGTGGCTGATAGGAAGGTACTGGCCTTGAGGCACAAGTAGTACTGGCCTTGAGGCACAAGTAGTGACCCTGACACCAAGTATTAATAAAAATTGGGTAACACTGAGACTGTGTGTTAGGGCTCCAACACACATCCATTAAAACCACGCACGTGTGATACGGGCCGTTTTTCAGGTCCGTTTTCCGTTTTTTAGGTCCGTTTTTATGGTATGTGTGGCCTGCGTGTGTATCCCGTATGCTAGCCGTATGTGCGTGTGGAATGTCCGTGTGTGCGTGAGTGAAATAACTGACATGTGTGTGTGTTGTCCGTTTGAAATGTACGTGTGTGATGCAAAATGTCGTTACTACATGTCGGAAGACAGAGTAGCGGGATGAGAATGAACTCGGGTGAACTTCACCCGACTTCATTGTCATACTGCGGCTCTGTCTGTGCCGTGTACTGATTAGCGGTCACCTGTGAAGGATTCACCGGTGACTGCTAATCCCCCGAGTGACTGAAGTGTCCCCCCCTCTCTCATACTCACCGATCCCCGATCACCGGCGCAGCACGGCGTTCACACTGCTCCGGCGGCTTTTTCTAATTTGAAAAAGCCGGCCGCTCATTAAACAATCTCGTATTCCCTGCTTTCTCCCCCCACCGGCGCCTATGATTGGTTGCAGTGAGACACGCCCCCACGCTGAGTGACAGGTGTCTCACTGCACCCAATCACAGCAGCCGGTGGGTGTGTCACTATGGAGTATAGAAATAAATAAATAAATAATTAAAAAAACCGGCGTGCGGTCCCCCCCCCATTTTAATACCAGCCAGATAAAGCCATACGGCTGAAAGCTGGTATTCTCAGGATGGGGAGCCCCACGTTATGGGGAGCCCCCCAGCCTAACAATATCAGTCAGCAGCCGCCCAGAATTGCCGCATACATTAGATGTGACAGTTCTGGGGCTGTACCCGGCTCTTCCCGATTTGCCCTGGTGCGTTGGCAAATCGGGGTAATAAGGAGTTATTGGCAGCCCATAGCTGCCAATAAGTCCTAGATTAATCATGTCAGGCGTCTCCCCGAGATACCTTCCATGATTAATCTGTAAGTTACAGTAAATAAACACACACACATGAAAAACTAATTTATTAGAAATAAAAAACACAAACACATTCCCTTATTACCAATTTATTAACCCCGACAAAGCCCAACATGTCCGGCGTAATCCACGGACCTCCAGCGTCGCTTCCAGCTCTGCTGCCTGCAGGTGACAGGAGCTGCAGAATACACCGCCACTCCTGTCACCTCCACGCAGCTAATGAGATGAGTAGCGCGATCAGCTGCTGTCAGTCAGGTAACTCGCGGCCAGCGGTGGCCGCGGGTAACCTCAGTGACAGCTCAGCTGATCTCGCTACTCACCTCAGTTGCTGCATGGAGCTGACAGGAGCGGCGGTGTATTCTGCTGCTCCTGTCACCTGCATGCAGCAGAGCTGGATGCGACGCTGGAGGTCCGTGGATTACGCTGGACATGGAGGGCTTTGTCGGGGTTAATAAATTGGTGATGAGGGAATGTGTTTGTGTTTTTTATTTCTAATAAATTAGTTTTTCGGGTGTGTGTGTGTTTTTTAACTGTCACTTACAGATTAATCATGGAAGGTATCTCGTGGAGAAGCCTGACATGATTAATCTAGGACTTATTGGCAGCTATGGGCTGCCAATAACTCCTTATTACCCCGATTTGCCAACGCACCAGGGCAAATCGGGAAGAGCCGGGAAAAGTGCCAGAGCAGTCTCATCTAATTGATGAGGCTATTCTGGGCATCAGAGGGCTGATATTGTTAGGCTGGGGGGCTCCCCAGAACGTGGGGCTCCCCATCCTGATAATACCTGCCTTCTGCTGTGTGACTTTCCCTGGCTGGTTTCAAATTGGGGGGGGTAACACACGTTGTTTTTTTTGTTAAATTAATTATGTAATTAAGTCTGCTGTACAGTTTAGTCACGCCCACAGGCATATGTGAACTGATGATGTCATTAGGGTGCGACAAAGCGCGTAGCCGTCTCAGACCTGTACATATCCTCACTGCATCATGGCTTGTTTTTGGAAATCTTAATGGATTATTATATACAGTTAGGTCCAGAAATATTTGGACAGTGACACAATTTTCGCGAGTCGGGCTCTGCATGCCACCACATTGGATTTGAAATGAAACCTCTACAACAGAATTGAAGTGCAGATTGTAACATTTAATTTGAAGGTTTGAACAAAAATATCTGATGAAATGTGTACAATTCCTACAATTTCTTTTACAAACACTCCACATTTTAGGAGGTCAAAAGTAATTGGACAAATAAACCAAACCCAAACAAAATATTTTTATTTTCAATATTTTGTTGCGAATCCTTTGGAGGCAATCACTGCCTTAAGTCTGGAACCCATGGACATCACCAAACGCTGGGTTTCCTCCTTCTTAATGCTTTGCCAGGCCTTTACAGCCGCAGCCTTCAGGTCTTGCTTGTTTGTGGGTCTTTCCATCTTGTCTGGATTTGAGCAAGTGAAATGCATGCTCAATTGGGTTAAGATCTGGTGATTGACTTGGCCATTGCAGAATGTTCCACTTTTTTGCACTCATGAACTCCTGGGTAGCTTTGGCTGTATGCTTGGGGTCATTGTCCATCTGTACGATGAAGCGCCGTCCGATCAACTTTGCGGCATTTGGCTGAATCTGGGCTGAAAGTATATCCCAGTACACTTCAGAATTCATCCGGCTACTCTTGTCTGCTGTTATGTCATCAATAAACACAAGTGACCCAGTGCCATTGAAAGCCATGCATGCCCATGCCATCACGTTGCCTCCACCATGTTTTACAGAGGATGTGGTGTGCCTTGGATCATGTGCCGTTCCCTTTCTTCTCCAAACTTTTTTCTTCCCATCATTCTGGTACAGGTTGATCTTGGTCTCATCTGTCCATAGAATACTTTTCCAGAACTGAGCTGGCTTCATGAGGTGTTTTTCAGCAAATTTAACTCAGGCCTGTCTATTTTTGGAATTGATGAATGGTTTGCATCTAGATGTGAACCCTTTGCATTTACTTTCATGGAGTCTTCTCTTTACTGTTGACTTAGAGACAGATACACCTACTTCACTGAGAGTGTTCTGGACTTCAGTTGATGTTGTGAACGGGTTCTTCTTCACCAAAGAAAGTATGCGGTGATCATCCACCACTGTTGTCATCCGTGGACGCCCAGGCCTTTTTGAGTTCCCAAGCTCACCAGTCAATTCCTTTTATCTCAGAATGTACCCGACTGTTGATTTTGCTACTCCAAGCATGTCTGCTATCTCTCTGATGGATTTTTTCTTTTTTTTCAGCCTCAGGATGTTCTGCTTCACCTCAATTGAGAGTTCCTTAGACCGCATGTTGTCTGGTCACAGCAACAGCTTCCAAATGCAAAACCACACACCTGTAATCAGCCCTAGACCTTTTAACTACTTCATTGATTACAGGTTAACGAGGGAGACGCCATCAGAGTTAATTGCAGCCCTTAGAGTCCCTTGTCCAATTACTTTTGGTCCCTTGAAAAAGAGGAGGCTATGCATTACAGAGCTATGATTCCTAAACCCTTTCTCCGATTTGGATGTGAAAACTCTCATATTGCAGCTGGGAGTGTGCACTTTCAGCCCATATTATATATATAATTGTATTTCTGAACATGTTTTTGTAAACAGCTAAAATAACAAAACTTGTGTCACTGTCCAAATATTTCTGGCCCTGACTGTATGAAAAACATTTTGTGAGTATGTTTTAGTCCTAATTTGCTAACTTGCACAGAATAACATTGTGACATCGTGTTCGACATTTAGGCAAGTAGTGATTTTGTTGCTAATCAAATTACAAATAATATATGTGTAATCTATATCATGTTTATATGATCATCCTATTATTTATTATATTTTAATTTAATTTCACAAAAATTAAAAACAAATTACAATTTGAAACTACCAAACAATTAAATGAAGATAGGGATTATTTTCAAACATCAGTCTTTATTTAACATCATAAAGAATGTGAAATAATATTAGAAAATTTTTATGAAGCAACTTAGCCTATTTTAATTGAGTCAATTTTTTAAAATAAACATAATATAGCAATATTAAATCATTTTGATACATACATTCTTTTTAACTAAAGACATTAAACATATTATGCATTTTTCCATAAAAAACAAAACAAAAAAAAAACATGCAAATCAAATAATATCAGCCTTGTAATATACAGTATGTTTTTTTTTAATCCACATTTTATTACATTTGTAAATATTTTCATTAATAATTGTTATAAGCTAAAAAAAATTATTAAAATTTTTTTTTTAATATATTTAATAAAAAAAAAAATATATTCATAAAATGCATCGTTACTATTACCCGACTCTTGACTCACACTTATGTGACAATCTGCTTCTGCAGATATTAGAGTAACACTTGTTGTAGGTATTCGACTTAGGTGTTCGACTGGTACATGGCAATATTGTCACATCAGCACCTGAGGTAGAAGGTAATACCTGTGTGTTTTGAGCGTACACAGATTGCCCATTCGGTTGACTATAGATAATATTTGGCTGATTTTGTTGTTGTTCAGTGTATGGGTAAGGATTTGGAATGTGTGGGGTCTGTAATAGTGATTGTGCACTAGTTTGGCCATGGAACAAAGATGGATTGACACTTAATATTGGATTTATACTTTGTATATTTGGAAAAATTGTAGGATTCATTTGAGCTTGACTAAGTTGCTGGATTTGAGTGGGGAAAGTAGGGTTAACATTAACTGTTGATGGTAATGTACTAGTTGAGGGCATGTTTGCATGTTGGGCAGGCCACATTGATATATGAGAAGGTTGTGGGACATTTAATATGTTTGGAATATCATAGGTTCGAGAAGTAGGATTTGTCAACTGACTAGTGATATTAGTTGTAGTTGGTTGGTTAGACATTGGTATAGATTGTGTTGGGGCAACATCAATACTAGTGTCATGGAAATTAGTGCGCCACTGCTCTATTGTTAGTAGAACATTATTTGCAAATGGAGTTTTTTGACAGGCATCTATAAGGGTAATTATAGCAGCCCTAACCCTATCCTGATGTTCTGAATGTATTTTGGATAGACTTGTTGGCAATGATCTACAAAACCGTTCACAATCAGTTTCAGGAATTAAACTATTCATAAGATTCATAACTCTTGTGTCGATTAATTCTGGCAAAGTTCTCATATCATCCCCCCTTCTCATTCTTCGACCCCTTAGTGTTATTGGATTAAAGCGTGGGACATTTGTTGCTATAGGAGATTGTGGACGATTTGAAATAGTGGGTTGTGTTGAAGTTTCCTGAGTATGTACTGTTGATAGCACACCTGTGTCAGTGGTTTGATGTTCACTTTGATGACGGTCAGGTCTGTCAGTTTCTTGGGTATTGGCTACACATGGGTCAACTTCAGCCTCAGAAGTGGCAGATGCAGATTGTATTGCGGAAGGTTGTTCATCATAATCATCCAGATTGTCATCGGTCCTGTAAGTATTAGAAAAAATAAAAATATAATTTTTTTAAATTTTTTCGGGTAATATTTTTTTTTGGAAAATCTAAAGTATAATTATTTTTTAAAGGCTTTTTTAATATAAATGATGAAAGACAACGTACTGTGTCACCTCCATTATTGGTCTCAAGAAATCTAGATTATTAAAATAAACATAACGCCTTTTTCGGCTTGACAATGATGATGACGGTATGGGATTAAACTCCCTCTGATATTGATCTCTTGCAGATCTCCATCGTCTGTGAACTGTATCGACTATAGAAATATATAAAAAACAAACCCCGATTTAAATTATTTAATTTTGTATATTGTTATTTAACATTTTAATGTATATTTTTTACTACAATATCAGAAAACATATCAATAATGTTTTAAAATAAGAAATATAAAAACACGTAAACATATTATTACACATAGATTTTTAGGATAAAATGTAACAAATTAGTATACTAATAAATAGACTAATTAAATTATCTATCGTTACAATTTATCCAAAAAATCGACACATGAATTTTATATAATATTTTTTGGTTTTAAAAAAACATAGATAAAAAATTAAACAAATATAAGCTTCAAAAAAATTGGATATTTATACATTAACATTATGAAATTTGTCAATTGTGTGAAGGATGGTTACAAGGGAAAAAGAAACATATGTTCTGTATATTTGAACATGCTAGTATTATAGGACATTATAAATTCAATCTATATACATAGAATCCGTTTTAAAAATTATTAAAAATTTAGAGATTTTATAATAATATTTTTTAAAAAAAAAATTAAAGAAGAAATTATTTTCATAAAAAAATATAATAGTAAAACAAAAATAAAACTTACCAAAACGAGCACGTTTAACTGGAGAACATCGCTCCCATCCATTGTTAGGAAAAAGTTCTTGGGCAACATCCTCCCATGCCCTCTCCACTATTACCCGATCCCTGTAGCCTTCAATTCTTGTGTCCCACAGTACAGGATGCTGTTCTACAGCAGAGATTATTCTTTCGGTATCAACTCGTGGAGACATATTTTGCTTCAATTTTTAGACAGACTTAAAGCACTGAAAAGGAATTATACATGTGCTTTGGAAAATACACACAATGTGCCGAGCCAGCGAGTAATGCATCACGGCAGCACGATTCTTATACCTTACACCTGCTGGCCGATTTAACATTCAAAATCTTAAAATCTGCAGCACGCACGCGCACCATTAGGACTAGAGATGAGCGAACCGGTCCCGGTTCGGCTCGAGGTCGGTTCGCCGAACGGACCTCCCGTTCGAGTTCGGCTCGTCGAACGTTCGACGAACCGAACTCGAACTGCATAGGAAACAATGGCAGGCAATCACAAACACAGAAAAACACCTAGAAAACACCCTCAAAGGTGTCCAAAAGGTGACAAACAACTCACAACACAACACAAACACATGGGAAAGTGACAAGGACATATACTCATGTGAAAACAAAACAGCTGGACAAGGAAAAAGAGGAGGACACACAGATGTTACGAGGGGGACCCGGGGAAGCGTGCCAAGATGGGGAATGGACAGCTTCCGCCGGTCAAGGTCCACTGTGCGGTGTAAGGGACCGCTGCTATGGTGGGTGAAGAGTGAGCGGGTTGCTGCTAGCGATCGTCTGGAATGTCACAGACGATCTATGTACACCGGTCTGCCCTAACCCGTGAGGGTTGTATGGCAGGGATCACACGGCTCGGTGTACCTGTTGCACGGGGAAGCACAGAAGTGCCCACGCACGTGTGCCAGTGGAAGTCACGAGAATATGGCACGAGGGTAGCACAGAGGTGCCCACGCACGTGTGCTTTCAATAACCAGGTGAGTCCGGTGGAGACTCGAGGAGCTCACCTGGAACAGGAACACGGCCTGTCAAAGGAGCTACTGCCGGAGCAGCAAGGCAGGGACACGGCCTGCAAACCAGGTGCTGCCTAAGCAGCAAGGGCCAAGCCCACAGAAGACGATAATGCCTGAGCAGTGGCGTGGCAGCACGCTGCCAGACATCCAAACATAGAAGGACGGTCGCGCGCCGCCATGATGGCAGGAGGAGCTTTTAAGGAGGTGTAGCTCCAGCCAAGGGCGGGCGCGAGGCGGAGATGACGGACTTGACCCAATCAGGATCCACGACATCCCAGCCTGGCCAGTCAGGATTCACCACGTCACCAGCCTTGTCATCAAGCCGTGTGACGTCAGTGGGCGAATCAGGATCCACCAAGCATAGCACATGCTCACCCTCCTGCCTCTGGGAAATAGAGGCGGGATCCTCGGTCTCATAATGTGTAGAGATAACGGGAGTCTCACTGCTTCCCTGAACAGCAAACCTCTGCACATTGCGCAACCTCACAGACCTTCGAGGCTGCTGAGCAGGAGGAGCTGTGGCAGGCAAGGAATGGGAGACCGCCTCATCTCTTGCAACAGGAGTACCACTAGGTGTCACTCTCGTGCTGCCTCTCTGAGGAGGTTTCTCCTGCACTCTGCGCAGTCTGGCAGACCTTCGGCGCTGTTGAGCAGGAGCGCTCGTGGCAGGCAAGGAGACTGTCTCATTCCTTGCCACAGGAGAGCCACGAGGTGTAACACACAGATATATGAGTATATGCAAAGAAACATCGATTCCATTATTGTGCAACTTGAGCCCTGCTCATTTTAGGCTTCTAATCTGGATAAATTACCTGAGCTCGCCACGTACGCCTTGGGGATCTTGTCGTGTCCTGCAGCCAGCGTTCTCTCGGAACCTGTCTTCAGTGCTGCTGGGGGTCTGCTGGCAGATAAGCACACGCGTCTGTCCACTGACAATGTGGACATGGCTCTCAGAGGACTTTTCTTCCCCTGGGTCAGCCAGGGGACGGGAAAGGCATGCGTATTTTTGAGAGTGCTTCATGCAAAGCATCTTTTTCTTTTTCAAAAGGGGGCTCAACCGATGCCAGTCAAGTGGGGTGTGTGTGGCCCAGTTAGTGGCAACGAATGAGACTGTGGTTGGAGTCCCCTCGCTTTTCAAAAAAGAACCAAGATGAACAAGTCATGGCTCTCAGAGGACTTTTCTTCCCCTGGGTCAGCCAGGGGACGGGAAAGGCACGCGTATTTTTGAGAGTGCTTCATGCAAAGCATCTTTTTCATTTTGAAAAGGGGCATCAACCGATGTCATTCAAGAGGGGTGTGTGTGACCCAGTTAGTGGAAACGAGGGAGACTGTGGTTGGAGTCCCCTCAATGTGTCTCTAAAAGAACCAAGATGAACAAGTCATGGCTCTCAGAGGACTTTTCTTCCCCTGGGTCAGCCAGGGGACGGGAAAGGCACGCGTATTTTTGAGAGTGCTTCATGCAAAGCATCTTTTTCTTTTTCAAAAGGGGGCTCAACCGATGCCAGTCAAGTGGGGTGTGTGTGGCCCAGTTAGTGGAAACGAGGGAGACTGTGGTTGGAGTCCCCTCGCTGTGTCTCTAAAAGAACCAAGATGAACAAGTCATGGCTCTCAGAGGACTTTTCTTCCCCTGGGTCAGCCAGGGGACGGGAAAGGCACGCGTATTTTTGAGAGTGCTTCATGCAAAGCATCTTTTTCTTTTTCAAAAGGGGGCTCAACCGATGCCAGTCAAGTGGGGTGTGTGTGGCCCAGTTAGTGGAAACGAGGGAGACTGTGGTTGGAGTCCCCTCGCTGTGTCTCTAAAAGAACCAAGATGGTCAAGTCATGGCTCTCAGAGGACTTTTCTTCCCCTGGGTCAGCCAGGGGACGGGAAAGGCACGCGTATTTTTGAGAGTGCTTCATGCAAAGCATCTTTTTCTTTTTCAAAAGGGGGCTCAACCGATGCCAGTCAAGTGGGGTGTGTGTGGCCCAGTTAGTGGAAACGAGGGAGACTGTGGTTGGAGTCCCCTCGCTTTTCAAAAAAGAACCAAGATGAACAAGTCATGGCTCTCAGAGGACTTTTCTTCCCCTGGGTCAGCCAGGGGACGGGAAAGGCACGCGTATTTTTGAGAGTGCTTCATGCAAAGCATCTTTTTCATTTTGAAAAGGGGCATCAACCGATGTCATTCAAGAGGGGTGTGTGTGGCCCAGTTAGTGGAAACGAGGGAGACTGTGGTTGGAGTCCCCTCGCTGTGTCTCTAAAAGAACCAAGATGAACAAGTCATGGCTCTCAGAGGACTTTTCTTCCCCTGGGTCAGCCAGGGGACGGGAAAGGCACGCGTATTTTTGAGAGTGCTTCATGCAAAGCATCTTTTTCTTTTTCAAAAGGGGGCTCAACCGATGCCAGTCAAGTGGGGTGTGTGTGGCCCAGTTAGTGGAAACGAGGGAGACTGTGGTTGGAGTCCCCTCGCTGTGTCTCTAAAAGAACCAAGATGAACAAGTCATGGCTCTCAGAGGACTTTTCTTCCCCTGGGTCAGCCAGGGGACGGGAAAGGCACGCGTATTTTTGAGAGTGCTTCATGCAAAGCATCTTTTTCTTTTTCAAAAGGGGGCTCAACCGATGCCAGTCAAGTGGGGTGTGTGTGGCCCAGTTAGTGGAAACGAGGGAGACTGTGGTTGGAGTCCCCTCGCTGTGTCTCTAAAAGAACCAAGATGGTCAAGTCATGGCTCTCAGAGGACTTTTCTTCCCCTGGGTCAGCCAGGGGACGGGAAAGGCACGCGTATTTTTGAGAGTGCTTCATGCAAAGCATCTTTTTCTTTTTCAAAAGGGGGCTCAACCGATGCCAGTCAAGTGGGGTGTGTGTGGCCCAGTTAGTGGAAACGAGGGAGACTGTGGTTGGAGTCCCCTCGCTGTGTCTCTAAAAGAACCAAGATGAACAAGTCATGGCTCTCAGAGGACTTTTCTTCCCCTGGGTCAGCCAGGGGACGGGAAAGGCACGCGTATTTTTGAGAGTGCTTCATGCAAAGCATCTTTTTCTTTTTCAAAAGGGGGCTCAACCGATGCCAGTCAAGTGGGGTGTGTGTGGCCCAGTTAGTGGAAACGAGGGAGACTGTGGTTGGAGTCCCCTCGCTGTGTCTCTAAAAGAACCAAGATGAACAAGTCATGGCTCTCAGAGGACTTTTCTTCCCCTGGGTCAGCCAGGGGACGGGAAAGGCACGCGTATTTTTGAGAGTGCTTCATGCAAAGCATCTTTTTCTTTTTCAAAAGGGGGCTCAACCGATGCCAGTCAAGTGGGGTGTGTGTGGCCCAGTTAGTGGAAACGAGGGAGACTGTGGTTGGAGTCCCCTCGCTTTTCAAAAAAGAACCAAGATGAACAAGTCATGGCTCTCAGAGGACTTTTCTTCCCCTGGGTCAGCCAGGGGACGGGAAAGGCACGCGTATTTTTGAGAGTGCTTCATGCAAAGCATCTTTTTCTTTTTCAAAAGGGGGCTCAACGGATGCCAGTCAAGTGGGGTGTGTGTGGCCCAGTTAGTGGAAACGAGGGAGACTGTGGTTGGAGTCCCCTCGCTGTGTTTTACATGCTTTTAGAAGGGCATGACATGGCTTGGAGGTTGACTTTCATCATATGCAAACTGTTGGCTACCAAAATGCTGCCTTTCCAACAACTGTGGTTATAGGCAATGAGGAACATACTGATGAAGATGAGACGCAGATACCCGATTGGGATGACAACTTAAATATTCGGTCAGGGCAAGAAGAAACTCGGTCTGAGGGGGAGGGGAGTGCAAACACAACAATTGATGATGAAGTTCTAGATCCCACCTACTGTCAACCCACAGTCAGACACTCGAGGAGGTCAACAGAGGCGGTGGAGGAGGATGCAACCGACGTCGAAGTAACCTGGCGCCTTCCTGGACACAGTCGGAGCACTGGTAGCACGTTTACAACTGCATCCTCAGCCACCACTCTGCCTCTGAGCATTATTCGGGGTGGATCAACAGGTCGCATGGCCTCTAAGCCTTGCCTAGCCTGGTCCTTTTTTGACATAAAAAAAGATCGCCCAAATTATGTGATCTGTAACATTTGGCATGGTTATCTTAGTAGAGGTCAAAACCTCAGCAGTTTGACAACTTCTTCCATGAATCGTCACATGAATAAATATCATATGGCCTGGTGGGAAGCTCACCGTGCTGCAATGCGGCCTAGTGGAGCCAACCATCCACCGCCTGCCCCTTCCAGGGCATCCGCGCGCTCGACATCTTCTAGGACTGTGGGGACAGCTGTCACACCTGTTTTTCCACCCACAACTTCCACCACTGTAACCGCAACAGGCAGTTTGCTTGGTAGGTCGTCAGTTGGTTTGGAAGGGGAAACAAGTGAGTGTGTACAGCTCTCTCAGACATCGATAGCACCAACTTTGGATGAAGGCAACATCATGTCTCCGCCTGCACTTTCCTCACAAAGCTGCATTTTTCCAGGGACACCCTACTCAACACCGTCTACACACAGCAGCCAGATCTCTGTCCCTCAGATGTGGTCAAATAAAAGGCCACTTCCTGCGACCCATGACAAAGCGAAGAGGTTGACTCTATCCCTCTGTAAGCTGTTGGCTACAGAAATGCTGCCTTTCCGCCTAGTGGACACACAGGATTTTAGAGACCTTATGTCTGTCGCTGTGCCCCAGTACCAGATGCCTAGTCGCCACTACTTCTCTAAGAAAGGTGTGCCCGCGCTACACCAGCATGTCGCACACAACATCACCGCTTCCTTGAGAAACTCTGTGTGTGAACGGGTGCATTTCACCACCGATACTTGGACCAGTAAGCATGGACAGGGACGTTACATGTCGCTGACTGGCCACTGGGTAACTATGGTGATAGATGGTGAAGGGTCTGTTGCACAAGTCTTGCCGTCCCCACGACTTGTGTGTCAATCCTCTGTCTGTCCAAGTTCCACCACTGCTTCTGCATCCTCCACCTCATCTGGGTCCTCCACCTCCGCCCCAAGCCTGCCTGGTCAGGCCACCAGCGTTCTCACTGCGCAGAAGGAATCACGCACCCCTCATTACTATGCTGGTAGCAGAGCGCAACGGCATCAGGCAGTCTTTAGCTTGACATGTCTTTGAAATCGGAGTCACACAGCGACTGAGTTGTGGGCAGCTCTGGAGACTGATTTTGATAAATGGTTGTCTCCACTCAACCTGCAGCCTGGTAAGGCCGTGTGCGACAATGCTGCAAACCTGGGTGCGGCCCTTCGCCTGGGCAAGGTGACACACGTGCCTTGTATGGCTCACGTGTTGAACCTTGTTGTCCAGCAATTTTTAACACACTATCCCGGCCTAGATGGCCTTCTGACCAGGGCACGGAAACTGTCTGCAGTGCTCACTTCCGCCGTTCAACCGCCGCAGCTGAGCGACTTGCATCGCTCCAGAAGTCTTTCGGCCTGCCGGTTCATCGCCTGAAATGCGATGTGGCGACACGCTTGAATTCAACTCTCCACATGTTACAGCGACTGTGGCAGCACCGGCGAGCCCTGGTGCAATACGTCATGATGAATAGCCTGGGCCAACGAGATGCAGAAGTGGGGCAGATCACCCTGATGGAGTGATCTCAGATCAAGGACCTATGCACCCTTCTGCACAGTTTCGACATGGCGACGAATATGTTTAGCGCTGACAATGCCATTATCAGCATGACGATTACAGTCATTTACATGCTGGAGCACACGCTAAACACTATTCGTAGTCAGGGGGTGGGACAACAGGAAGGGGAGGAACTACAGGAGGATTCATATGCGCAAGACACAACAACATCACCAAGGTCCAGACGTTCATCATCACCAACGCGGCAGGCATGGGACCATGGGGGACAGGGATCAACAAGGGCGCATGGTAGCAGGCGAGATGTTGAGGAAGGTGCAGGAGGACATGAAGATATGGAGGACGAACTGTCCATGGACATGGAAGACTCAGCAGATGAGGGGGACCTTGGTCAAATTTCAGTTGAAAGAGGTTGGGGGGAGATGACAGAGGAAGAAAGAACGGTTAGCACCTCTATGCCACAAACACAGCGTGGACTTGGTCCGCATGGCTGCGCAAGACACATGAGTGCCTTCTTGTTGCACTACCTCCAACATGACCCTCGTATTGTCAAAATTAGAAGTGATGATGACTACTGGCTTGCCACACTATTAGATCCCCGGGACAAGTCCAAATTTTGTGACATAATTCCACCCATAGAAAGGGACGCACGTATGCAGGAGTATCAGCAGAAGCTGTTACTCGATCTTAGCTCGGCTTTTCCACCAAACAACCGTGCAGGTGAAGGGAGTGATTCTCCCAGTTGTAACTTGACAAACATGGGACGGCCTCGTCATCTTCAACAGTCTACCCGTACCAGTAGGACCGTATCTGGTGCTGGTAACAGCAATTTTATGGAATCTTTTCATAATTTTTTTAGACCCTCCTTTGCAAGGCCACCAGAGACAACAAGTGTGACACATAGTCAACGGATGGAGAGGATGATACAGGAGTATCTCCAAATGAACATCGATGCAATGACTTTGCAAATGGAGCCTTGCTCCTCTTGTGCTTCAAATCTAGAAAAATGTCAAGAGCTCTCCAGTTACGCCTTGAAGATTTTGTCGTGTCCAGCTGCCAGCGTTGTCTCTGAACGTGTCTTCAGTGCTGCTGGGTGTGTGCTGACAGATAAGCGCACGCGTCTGTCCAGTGACAATGTGGACAGACTGACGTTCATCAAAATGAACAAGTCATGGATCCAGAAGGAATTTACTACCCCTGTGTCATCCTGGGGAGAGTAAATGCTTGTGGATTTGGAATGTGCTTGATGCAAATCAAAACATCCTGTTTGCAACTAGGGCACAAGTGCTGCCACTGATGGGGTCTCTGTGTGCCCAATTTTGGGAAAAAAGGTAGACTCCGCTTGGAGTAACCCTTGCTTGCTGTGTTTTTTAAAAATGATACAAGATGAACAGATCTGAAGGCAAGATGAAGGCAACATCATGTCTCCGCCTGCACTTTTCTCACAAACCTGCATTTTTCCAGGGACACCCTACTCAACACCGTCTACAGACAGCAGCCAGATCTCTGTCCCTCAGATGTGGTCAAATAAAAGGCCACTTACTGCGACCCATGACAAAGCTAAGTGGTTGACTCTATCCCTCTGTAAGCTGTTGGCTACCGAAATGCTGCCTTTACGCGTAGTGGACACACAGGATTTTACAGACCTTATGTCTGTCGCTGTGCCCCAGTACCAGATGCCCAATCACCACTGCTTCTCCAAGAAAAGCATGCCCGCGCTACACCAGCATGTGGCACACAACATCACCACTTCCTTGAGAAAATCTGTGTGCGACAGGGTGCATTTCAACACAGATACTTGGACCAGTAAGCATAGACAGGGTCATTACATGTCACTGACTGGGCACTGGCAAACTATGGTGAGAGATGGAGAAGGGTCTGCTGTACAAGTCTTGCCGTCCCCACGAGTTGTTTCAATCCTTGTTCTGTATGTAGAAGTTAATACACTGCTTCTGCCTCTTCAACCTCGTGTGGGTCCTCTACCTTGGCGCAAACCCTGTGTGGTCAGGCCACCCTTCCTTGCAACTGCGCACAAGGACTACCACACACCTCCTTACTATGCTGGCAGCAGAGCTCAATGCCATCAGGCGGTCAAAGTTTTACTTTGAAATGTATGGGAAATGTGAGTCACACCGCTATTACAGAGAATAGTAGTCAGGCAGGGTCAAAACATTAATTGAGGAACAGGAACAGAATGGGACGGCCAGGACTTAATCAGAAAACAAGCAGAGGTGAAATGCGTATCGGCCAACAAGGTACATAAACAGCAAGCAGGAAAAGTAGTCAGGTAACAAGCACACAAAATCATAAAACTGAACTGGGGGTAAAATTAACCAGAGGTTCATAGCTATGTCTGGCAGTGGTCTGCAGACAGGATGGGCATAAAAAAGGGTGTGGTGTCTTCCCATTGGTTGTAGCTGAATGATGGTATTTCATCTGTGAGATACCCACCAGCTACATTCAGCCAGAGATTCTGCATCTGTCAAGGTAATGCAGCCCAGTGGGTGAGCATAACCTGCGTCCACCTGCGCCGCTGGCATCGACTACTCTCCCATCATCAGCACTATTCATGAAAGGAACACGTTGTCACCTGGCGACCGGAGTACAAATTGACGGAGCGGACTCCGTTGGTGACTTAACAGCCGTGTGCGTCAATGATGCAAACCTGGCTGCGGGCCATCCTCAGGGCAATGTGACACACGTGCCTTTTAGGGCTCACGTGTTGAACCGAATTCTCCAGCAATTTTTAAAACACCATCACGGCCTACATGGCCTTGTGCAGCGGGCACGCTCGCTATGTGCTCACTTCCATCGTGCGCACACAGCAGCTCAACAACTTTCATCACTCCGGAAGTCTTAGGGTCTGGCAGTTAAACGCCGGAAATGCGATGTTTCGACACGCAGGAATTGGAATCTGCACATGTTGCAGCGTGTGTGGCAGCACCGCAGAGCCCTGCTGAAATACGGTAAGACATATAGCCTGGGATAACTTGATCCAGAGGTGGTGCAGATCACGCTGCTGGAGTGGTGTCAGATCAAGGACCTATGCACCCTGCTACACAGTTTTGAAATGTCGACAAAGATGTTTAGCACTGGCAATGTCATTCTCAGCGTGACAATTCTGGTCATCTACATGATGGAGCACACTGTAATTATTATTTGGAGTCAGGTGTTGGGACAAGAGGAAGGGGAGGAAGTACAGGAGGAGTCATATGCGGAAGGGATAACAAGATCTACGAGGTCCAGATGGTCAGCGGCACCTATGCGGCAGTCATGGTGAGGGAGAGGGATTAACAAGGGCGCATAGTATCAGCAAAAAGTGTTGATGAAAGTGCAGGAGCCCATGAAGAAATGGAGGACGAACTGGCGATGGGCATGGAAGACTCAGCAGATGAGTGAGAGCTTGCGCACATTTCGGTTGTGCGAGGTTGTGGGTAGAGGGCAGAGGAAGGATGCACGATTCTCACCTCTCTGCCACCAACACACCAAGGACTTGGTCCTCCTGGATGCACAAGACACATGAGCGCCTTCTTGCTGCACTACCTACATGACCCTCGGATTGTATGAATTTGAAGTAATCCTGAATACTGGGTTGCCACACTGTTAGATCCCCGGTACAAGACAAAATTTGGCGAACTAATTCCTGCCATAGAAATAGACGCACGTATACAGGAGTATCTGCAGAATGTGGTACGCAATCTTAGATCTACTTTTCCACTAAACACCAGTGCTGCACAGAGTGAATCTCAACGCTTTGTCATGGATAGGAGGAAATGGTCTTTTACTTGTCCACATCGGAGGGACCGAGGGCTGGCTGCTGTGCTGAGATGGCGTTGAGTACGGTGTCCCTGCACAGTTGCACTTTTGGTCATATCCCAAAATGAGTTGAAAAAGGACAGATGCTGTTGGAAAGGGGAACAGGTGTGTTGGAAAGGGGAAAAAAATGTTGGTCCGTGGATTTGGTGGTTAAGCAACTGTAACATTTGCTGAAGAAACAACATCTGTTACAGTGGGACTGGCAGATTTGGATAAAGTGGTATATAATCTGTGACCGCTATATAACGAAAATTAATAAGAAAAGAAAGAGAAAGGTATATATCCCCATCAGCAGTCAGTGTCCACCGTGCTCCCAGTTGGAAAAGGAGAGGTTGGCAACTTTAAGGTTTGGTGGAGGATACAGAGCTGTGTGGCTATGAAACTAATAGTAGCCTGAACCGAGTTAGACGCCATTCGGATCTGGAGACTGTGAGCCCTGTTAGCGTCACAGGGTCCACATGCCCACCCAGCCCAGGAACTCCCTGTTAACAACACAGGGGCCATTGAGTACGCTGACCGTGTGCGTAGGGGCCACACCTGTGGACAGCAGGCGCATCAGCAGCAGCAGGCCTGTTAATGCCACTGGGCTGCACAAGCAGGACTGTTAGGACAGGAGCTGGTCTTAACCGTTCTGCGTTACCAACTGTGGTGGTGGCCTGCATCCACCACCCTATCCCTGCCTACCTCTGGCCTAAAGCCGCAATGGGTTCAACACATGGAGGTGTGCTCTTTCGGAGCATAATAGAAGACTGCGCACCTCCTTGTTGGCTCCAGCCCCTTTTATAACCTGGGTCCGCCCCAAACCAGGGTGAACCACAATGCACCTCCTGGAGACAAAAGTAGAGTGACACGTCATGAGTGGCATAACTAGCGTCCTATTTGGAAACGCAACTTCAATGATGACCTCATGGCTGCCATGACCCAAACACCTCACCAGTCATCGTCTGAGCATCAATAATGCGGTGACAAGTCATAGGTGTGGGCCTCTGCAAGCCATTTGGGAGGACACCTGATGCCCTGTGGTCTATATGGGACCCCCACATCAGGGCCAGGGCCAAAGAGTTCATTACCGGACCTAGTCTCTGATGCAGGAAGTGCCTGAGCATGCTCAGTAGCATGAAATACAGTCTCTGAAAAAAGACTATCAGCTTTAGCATGGTGTCTAGGCACAAAACAGGACTTAGACCCGGCACGGAATGCAAGCACCTGTGCAAAGAGGCTTTTCACACTTAGTGTGGGAGCATGCGCTGTATCCCGAAATGAAGACTTAGCGTCAGGAATGGCACAGTCAGGCTGAGCATACTCACTAGGCGAAACACTGTAATTATGCTGCAGCTGGGGTAAATCGGCACACGCATGCGCACTAGCTGCCTCTCCACACTTAGACGTGGAGGGGAAATTTGTCTTGGAGATGCTGTCTATGAACAGAAGGAAAAGCTAAAGGAAGCCTGACTTTCTATCCCTCCGAATTATGAAATGCAGCAATGAATTCCATGAGTTTGCTATAACATTAGCGTAGCAAAATGTGCATGAGGGTGTGATGTAGAGGTGCTAGAAATAGCTTGTCACCAGTGGGGCACTAATGGAATACAACAGCCAGTTCTATGATGCCACAAAATGGCAGTATTTTGTGCTATCATTATAGCTTATTAAAAACAGAGCACGAGGTTGTCATGCAGAGGTGCTGCACATAGATTTGCAGTAGTGTGAATAGACAAAAGTACAATAGCCACGTTTAGGATGCCAATAGGTACACTGAGTGTTTGCTAGTATAATGGCTGAGTTTAAAAAAGTTAGAGTGTGCAATGCAGGCAGATGTCCTGCAAATAACGTTCCAATACTGTGAATTGACAAAAGTACAATAGCCACGTTTAGGATACAACTAGGTACACTGTGTGTTTGCTAGTATAATGGCTGAGTTTAAAAAAGTTAGAGTGTGCAATGCAGGCAGATGTCCTGCAAATAACGTTCCAATACTGTGAATTGACAAAAGTACAATAGCCACGTTTAGGATACAACTAGGTACAGTGAGTGTTTGCTAGTATAATGGCTGAGTTTAAAAAGGTTTGAGTGTGCAATGCAGGCAGATGTCCTGCAAATAATGTTCCAATACTGTAAATTGACAAAAGTACAATAGCCACGTTTAGGATACAACTAGGTACAGTGAGTGTTTGCTAGTATAATGGCTGAGTTTAAAAAAGTTTGAGTGTGCAATGCAGGCAGATGTCCTGCAAATAACATTCCAATACTGTAAATTGACAAAAGTACAATAGCCACGTTTAGGATACAACTAGGTACAGTGAGTGTTTGCTAGTATAATGGCTGAGTTTAAAAAAGTTTGAGTGTGCAATGCAGGCAGATGTCCTGCAAATAACATTCCAATACTGTAAATTGACAAAAGTACAATAGCCACGTTTAGGATGCCACTAGGTACAGTGAGTGTTTGCTAGTATAATGGCTGAGTTTAAAAAAGTTTGAGTGTGCAATGCAGGCAGATGTCCTGCAAATAACGTTCCAATACTGTGAATTGACAAAAGTACAATAGCCACGTTTAGGATACAACTAGGTACACTGTGTGTTTGCTAGTATAATGGCTGAGTTTAAAAAAGTTAGAGTGTGCAATGCAGGCAGATGTCCTGCAAATAACGTTCCAATACTGTGAATTGACAAAAGTACAATAGCCACGTTTAGGATACAACTAGGTACAGTGAGTGTTTGCTAGTATAATGGCTGAGTTTAAAAAAGTTTGAGTGTGCAATGCAGGCAGATGTCCTGCAAATAACGTTCCAATACTGTAAATTGACAAAAGTACAATAGCCACGTTTAGGATACAACTAGGTACAGTGAGTGTTTGCTAGTATAATGGCTGAGTTTAAAAAAGTTTGAGTGTGCAATGCAGGCAGACGTGCTGCAAATATCGTTCCAATACTGTGAATAGACAAAAGTACAATAGCCACGTTTAGGATACAACTAGGTACACTGTGTGTTTGCTAGTATAATGGCTGAGTTTAAAAAAGTTTGAGTGTGCAATGCAGGCAGATGTCCTGCAAATAACGTTCCAATACTGTGAATTGACAAAAGTACAATAGCCACGTTTAGGATACAACTAGGTACAGTGAGTGTTTGCTAGTATAATGGCTGAGTTTAAAAAAGTTTGAGTGTGCAATGCAGGCAGACGTGCTGCAAATAACGTTCCAATACTGTTAATTGACAAAAGTACAATAGCCACGTTTAGGATACAACTAGGTACACTGTGTGTTTGCTAGTATAATGGCTGAGTTTAAAAAAGTTTGAGTGTGCAATGCAGGCAGACGTGCTGCAAATATCGTTCCAATACTGTGAATAGACAAAAGTACAATAGCCACGTTTAGGATACAACTAGGTACACTGTGTGTTTGCTAGTATAATGGCTGAGTTTAAAAAAGTTTGAGTGTGCAATGCAAACAGATGTCCTGCAAATAACGTTCCAATACTGTGAATTGACAAAAGTACAATAGCCACGTTTAGGATACAACTAGGTACAGTGAGTGTTTGCTAGTATAATGGCTGAGTTTAAAAAAGTTTGAGTGTGCAATGCAGGCAGATGTCCTGCAAATAACGTTCCAATACTGTGAATTGACAAAAGTACAATAGCCACGTTTAGGATACAACTAGGTACAGTGAGTGTTTGCTAGTATAATGGCTGAGTTTAAAAAAGTTTGAGTGTGCAATGCAGGCAGATGTCCTGCAAATAACGTTCCAATACTGTAAATTGACAAAAGTACAATAGCCACGTTTAGGATACAACTAGGTACAGTGAGTGTTTGCTAGTATAATGGCTGAGTTTAAAAAAGTTTGAGTGTGCAATGCAGGCAGACGTGCTGCAAATATCGTTCCAATACTGTGAATAGACAAAAGTACAATAGCCACGTTTAGGATACAACTAGGTACACTGTGTGTTTGCTAGTATAATGGCTGAGTTTAAAAAAGTTTGAGTGTGCAATGCAGGCAGATGTCCTGCAAATAACGTTCCAATACTGTGAATTGACAAAAGTACAATAGCCACGTTTAGGATACAACTAGGTACAGTGAGTGTTTGCTAGTATAATGGCTGAGTTTAAAATCATAATCATAAGTATCATAATTTTTAAGGTTGAAGGGAGACTCTAAGTCCATCTAGTTCAACCCGTAGCCTAACATGTTGATCCAGAGGAAGGCAAAAAAACCCCAATGTGGCAAACAAGTTCCAATGGGGAAAAAATTTCCTTCCTGACTCCACATCCGGCAATCAGACTAGTTCCCTGGATCAATACCCTGTCATAAAATCTAATATACATAACTGGTTATATTAAATTTTTCAAGAAAGGCATCCAGGCTCTGCTTAAATGTTAGTAGTGAATCACTCATTACAACATCATGCGGCAGAGAGTTCCATAGTCTCACTGCTCGTACAGTAAAGAATCCTCGTCTGTGATTATGATTAAACCTTCTTTCCTCAAGACGTAGCAGATGCCCCCGTGTTCCAGTCGCAGGCCTAGGTGTAAATAGATCTTTGGAAAGGTCTCTGTACTGTCCCCTCATATATTTATACATTGTGATTAGATCTCCCCTAAGCCTTCGTTTTTCCAAACTAAATAACCCCAAGTTTAATAACCTGTCTTCGTATTGCAGCCCCCCCATTCCTCTAATAATCTTGGTCGCTCTTCTCTGCACCCTCTCCAGTTCAGCTATGTCCTTCTTATATATCGGTGACCAGAATTGTACACAGTATTCTAAGTGCGGTCGCACTAGTGACTTGTACAGAGGTAGAACTATATTTTTTTCATGAACACTTATACCTCTTTTAATACATCCCATTATTTTATTAGCCCTGGCAGCAGCTGCCTGACACTGTCCACTAAAGTGAAGTTTACCATCCACCCATACACCCAAGTCTTTTTCTGTGTCTGTTTTACCCAGTGTTCTACAATTAAGTACATAATCATAAATGTTATTCCCTCTACCCAAGTGCATGACCTTACATTTATCTACAATTATAATGGCTGAGTTTAAAAAAGTTTGAGTGTGCAATGCAGGCAGATGTCCTGCAAATAACGTTCCAATACTGTGAATTGACAAAAGTACAATAGCCACGTTTAGGATACAACTAGGTACAGTGAGTGTTTGCTAGTATAATGGCTGAGTTTAAAAAAGTTTGAGTGTGCAATGCAGGCAGATGTCCTGCAAATAACGTTCCAATACTGTGAATTGACAAAAGTACAATAGCCACGTTTAGGATACAACTAGGTACACTGTGTGTTTGGTAGTATAATGGCTGAGTTTAAAAAAGTTAGAGTGTGCAATGCAGGCAGATGTCCTGCAAATAACGTTCCAATACTGTGAATTGACAAAAGTACAATAGCCACGTTTAGGATACAACTAGGTACAGTGAGTGTTTGCTAGTATAATGGCTGAGTTTAAAAAAGTTTGAGTGTGCAATGCAGGCAGACGTGCTGCAAATATCGTTCCAATACTGTGAATAGACAAAAGTACAATAGCCACGTTTAGGATACAACTAGGTACACTGTGTGTTTGCTAGTATAATGGCTGAGTTTAAAAAAGTTTGAGTGTGCAATGCAGGCAGACGTGCTGCAAATAACGTTCCAATACTGTGAATTGACAAAAGTACAATAGCCACGTTTAGGATACAACTAGGTACACTGTGTGTTTGCTAGTATAATGGCTGAGTTTAAAAAAGTTAGAGTGTGCAATGCAGGCAGACGTGCTGCAAATATCGTTCCAATACTGTGAATAGACAAAAGTACAAGAGCCACGTTTAGGATACAACTAGGTACACTGTGTGTTTGCTAGTATAATGGCTGAGTTTAAAAAAGTTAGAGTGTGCAATGCAGGCAGACGTGCTCTGCAAATGTCTTTGCACTAGTGGGACTATAGCAAAGTCCAATAGCCACGTTTAGGATGCCACTAGGTACACTGAGTGTTTGCTAGTAAAATTGCTTAGTTTAAAAAAGTTGGAGTGTGCAATGCAGGCAGATGTGCTCTGCTAATGTCTTTGCACTAGTGGGACTATAGCAAAGTCCAATAGCCACCTTTAGGATGTCACTAGGTACACTGAGTGTTTGCTAGTAAAATTGCTTAGTTTAAAAAAGTTGGAGTGTGCAATGCAGGCAGACGTGCTCTGCAAATGTCTTTGCACTAGTGGGACTATAGCAAAGTCCAATAGCCACAGATAGGATGCCACTAGGTACACTGAGTGTTTGCTAGTATAATGGCTTAGTAACAATGAGTTGTAGTGTGCAATGCAGGCAGACGTGCTCTGCAAATGTCTTTGCACTAGTGGGACTATAGCAAAGTCCAATAGCCACGTTTAGGATGCCACTAGGTACACTGAGTGTTTGCTAGTAAAATTGCTTAGTTTAAAAAAGTTGGAGTGTGCAATGCAGGCAGACGTGCTCTGCAAATGTCTTTGCACTAGTGGGACTATAGCAAAGTCCAATAGCCACAGATAGGATGCCACTAGGTACACTGAGTGTTTGCTAGTATAATGGCTTAGTTATAATGAGTTGGAGTGTGCAGAGGACAAGAGGGTACAGTGGCAGGATTGTGGTGCTCTGGGTAGAGGAATGGAAGCCTGCCTTTCTATTCCCTCCTAATGGTGAAATGCAGGGAGGAAATCCCTGACCTTGGCTACACAGACGCTGTTGCTGTTTGCAGGACCTGTCACCTATGGCTCTCTGACCATGCCGGTTTGAGCCCTTAAAAGGACTGCTATAAAGTGCTCTCCCTAAGCTGTCTAACGCTGTGTATGCAGCGCATACAGCTGTATCGGCTATAGGACTCAGGAGGACGGAGCTGCGACAGTGATGTCTGACACCAAAGACGCAGAAGGCAGATAATGGCGTCCGTGAAGAAAATGTCCGGTTTTATAATGCAGGGACATGTGACATGCAGATCCTATCACACATGCCGTTGCTTCTCTGGCTCAAAGTCCACTTAGCTGTGTGTGTGTCTGTGATTGGCTGACATGCTGGCCCGCCCCACAAGACGCGCGCGCTTAGGGAAGGAAGACAAGAAAAAAAAAAAAAAAAAATGGCGATCGCCATTATAGAAACAGCAGTGATCTGAAGGCGCTGTTCACGCACACTATACACTGAAATGTGATAATAGTTTGATTCACAGAGTGACTTACACTATTACAGCAGAAACCAAGCTATGATTTAGCTGTTTTTTGGCTGCTAGAACCGTTCTCGAACGTTTCTAGAACTATCGAGCTTTTGCAAAAAGCTCGAGTTCTAGTTCGATCTAGAACATGCCCCAAAATCACTCGAGCCTAGAACTGGAGAACCACGAACCACGAACCGCGCTCAACTCTAATTAGGACACGTATCCGTGTTTTATTATTGTGCGAACAAAATCATTGATTTTAATGGTGTCCGTGGATGCGTGCTCCGTGCACAAAACGGACATGCTGGCGTGAGACACGGACCAACAAACGCATCACAGAGACGGACTCACGGACATGACCAAAAACGCAATTGTAACCGCAGAGATATAGTAACATTGGTGCACGTTTGGCCGTGTCTCCAGTATACACGGAAACGGACCAAACACGCACGTGTTTCATGGATGTGTGTTTCAGGCCTTAGATGCAGAAAGCCACTATGTAGGTGTAGCACCCTGGACAAGCCAGGGGCCACAGAGAGCAACACCAACACACCCCACACTCCTGGTCAGGCACATCAAAGTCAGACAAAAACCCTTGTTGCCTTCCTCCAGGGGCTGATGTCCACACCAGGGGGTGGAGCCAGGTGGTTGGTCTCCGCCCACCGAGGAGTTCACAGTCCTGGAGGTGGGAAAACAGAGCAGATGAGTTGAGGAGGAGAAAGTGAGAGGAAGGAAAGTGGGAGTAGAGCAGTCTGAAGTTGGTCCGGGTGTGTGGCCCGGACGGAACAGCAAGGTTGGCAGACGGTGGTGACCGTCTGCAGGAGTGGCCTATTGGAGCTAGCCGTAAGGACCGTGGACACGGCGGTACCGGACCGGTACGCAAAGAGAAGCCAGCACCATCCGGCGGGGACTTACGAACCCCGACAAGGCTAGGAGTCGCCGTGAATTTGGCAAATCCGTTAGGGAAGGGAACCTCCTGGGTTTCCCAGCAGCCAAGTCCCGACAGAAGGCAACAGTCCAACCGTGAAAGGGAAGCACAGCCACCGCCAAGGCTACAGTTCCCAGGGCCAGAGCCTGCGGGCAAAAGGGGCTCCTCCGGCCCTTATCCAAGCTGGGGAGCGGGTTACCGGTGGGAACCCATTGGAACCAAACATTACACAGGTGCAGGGAAAGGCAGTCACCATCAACCTGCCGGGAGCAGAAAATACCACAGCTGTCTGAGGGACCCGTCCATCCAGCCGTGTGTTTTATCAAGAACTGTGTCTTCATCATTGGCTGAGTGAGTACCACCGTGCTGTGCGGCACAGCGCTGCCCCCGTGACCCTGCACCTCACCAGGCCCCGAAACCCACCTGGCCTGCCATCCATTCCCTACCCCTCACCGGGCCCCGGAAAAACCAACCCCCCTACCCACGGAGGGGAGAACCAACATCCAAGCTGCTGCCTGTCATCGCTCCCGGGATCCCCGTCCAGAGCAGCGGTGGTGTCACCAATCTCACCACAACCGTGGGAGGTGTCACGGACAATAACCAATCCCCAAAATCAATATCCCCTTTTCACTCACGGGCGAGGAGCGCCGCTCGAGGCCCCGGGATCCGGCCCACCGCTCGAGCCACCAACGAGCAGCAGTAGCAGCAGCAGCCGGACCCGAGCAGTGGGTGAGCGATGCGCACCTCCTCCGCCCGCGACAACTTGGCGTCACGAACAGGATCTTACCACTCTGCCGTCTGGTAGAGGTGCGCCTTGTGACCGCCGGAGGTGTCCGGCCGAAAATTTTGAGAAGCTGCCATCTTGGGCGCGAAAAATTCCCGCTCGAGCGTCTCCTCGAGCAGTGGAGGCGCGAAGGCCTAAACCCCGCCCCTATGGAGGAGGAGCCGGAAAGAGACTAAGGGAGATGGAATGGCGGCTGGCCACATGTGAGCACGGCTATAAAAGCAGGGACGCCAGGACCCTGCAGCCATTTTGTTGCTGGTTCCTGGAAGAGGCCGCCAGAGCCATGTTCATGCCGTCCCGCAGCACCGTAGCCCCCACGCCTGGAACCGCGGCGTGGGTGGAGATCTGGACCGATCAGCTCCAACAACGGCTGCAGGTCAAAATGCATCTCCTCCTGGAGGAGTGGGAGGCCAACATGGCGGAGGTTGTGGCGACCGTGCGGAGACGCGTGGAAGAGGGAGTTTCGGAAGGGAGGGTGAGTGACCCACGCCCCTGTGCCCCTAGTGGGTCGGTCATCGCGGCTGAGGAACCCGGTACACACCCGCTCGCCCAGCTACCTCCCCCGCTACCCGTATTGGCCGCCGCGCCCCCGCCACTAAGCCCGCTACCACCGCAACCGGTAGCGGTACCCCGCACGTCCGCCCAGGCGGATCGGCCTGCAGCCGGAGCCCGCGACCGATCGGAACTGCTTCCATAGAAGGTGCCAAAGCCTGAGCCGGAGGCATCTGCGGAGACTCCCCCCGAACCAGAGCCGACAAGCCTCTCCGTGCAGGAGGCCCGGAGGAAGAGGACCCCTGTGCCCATCCCCCACACCTCGGCTGAGGTTGCACCGGGTTGCCGCTGCAAGGCAGCACCCCAGGCCAAGTCACCGCGGGACCTTCCACCCAGATCGCCAGTGGTGGGCAGTGTCCAGAAGGTCTCGCGGGGTCCGACCCGTGCGCCGGAGCTCGCAGCAGCACCGTATTGGGACAGGGAGCCGACACCGCTGGGCCCGGAGATTGCGGGAAGGGAGAGAAAGAAGGCAGAGTTGGTGGCCCGCACGATCCGGGAAAAAGAGAGCCTCCGGCAAGCGACTTTCCGTGTCCGGGGCCCCCTGTATGAAGGGCAGGTGAGGCGGTTTGATGTCCGCCGGGGCTATAGCTTTATTTATGAGCCGGGCCTGGAGGCCGAAGTCTTTATAGCCCGGCGGGATGTCAATGCCCACTTGCCGGAGGAGCACCCAGGCCGCAACCTGATGCCGGGAGACCTGGTGCAGTACACCCGGCACTGCGGGGAGAGTGGGTGGTTTGCGTTGGATGCAAAGGTGAGGGGCAGCCAAGAGGCCCGAGTGTGCACCGCGCCCCCTCCCCCGACCGATGCCGAAGAATCGGAGTGATGGCAGCGGAGTCCCGTTGCAGTTGTCCCCGTTGGGACCACTGAAAGTACCGTTTACAAGTTTTGAAAATGATAACAGTGATCAACTGAATGTTACCTGATTGAAACCTGATTAGAACCGGTCGTTGCCGGCAACTGGTCCCCGTTGGGACCCCTTACATGTTATGTGTAGGAACTACTGCGGACAAGCCCGAGGACTAGCAGAGCAACCACGAACTTGTGGTCTGTAAATAAAAATGTTTCTTGGCTTAAAAACCGTGACCGCCTCCGGAGAGGCAGATTGGAGGAAGGGCCCGCAGTGGAGCAGGCTGGGGCCCAGCCACCGCCGGAACCGGTGGCGATCCTCTAGGGGTTTCAGGGGTCCCCCATGGACGTGGGTCCCCTGAAAAGGAGAGAACCCGCTCGGGTAACTTATGCTGGACTGGGGTCAAGGGGTGCTGCCCATTTGCTTAGGGGCAGCATCAGGGCCAGGTTACTTGGGTGGGAGAGAGCGGAAGCCGTTACCGTTTGCAACATATAAGTAAAAATGCCTCCCGATGTGGGAAGAACTTATTATACTTGTAATATGTTTACCATTTCTCTTTTTCAGTTGTGAAAATAAAACCGGTGATGGACGGGCAGCCCGCGGACGGTCTGAATTTTACTAAGGGACCGTCCCGGTCAGGCACATCAAAGTCAGACAAAAACCCTTGTTGCCTTCCTCCAGGGGCTGATGTCCACACCAGGGGGTGGAGCCAGGCGGTTGGTCTCCGCCCACCGAGGAGTTCACAGTCCTGTAGGCGGGAAAACAGAGCAGATGAGTTGAGGAGGAGAAAGTGAGAGGAAGGAAAGTGGGAGTAGAGCAGTCTGAAGTTGGTCCGGGTGTGTGGCCCGGACGGAACAGCAAGGTTGGCAGACGGTGGTGACTGTCTGCAGGAGTGGCCTATTGGAGCTAGCCGTAAGGACTGTGGACAGGCGGTTGCCCGGCGGTACCGGACCGGTACGCAAAGAGAAGCCAGCACCATCCGGCGGGGCTTACGGACCCCGACAAGGCTAGGAGTCGCCGTGAATTTGTCAAATCCGTTAGCAAAGGGAACCTCCTGGGTTTCCCAGCAGCCAAGTCCCGACAGAAGGCAACAGTCCAACCGTGAAAGGGAAGCACAGCCACCGTCAAGGCTACAGTTCCCAGGGCCAGAGCCTGCGGGTAAAAGGGGTTCCTCCGGCCCATATCCAAGCTGGGGAGCGGGTTACCGGTGGGAACCCATTGGAACCAAACATTACACAGGTGCAGGGAAAAGCAGTCACCATTAGAGATGAGCGAACCGGTCCCGGTTCGGCTCGAGGTCGGTTCGCCGAATGGAGGTCCCGTTCGAGTTCGGTTCGTCGAACGTTCGACGAACCGAACTCGAGCCAATAGGAAACAATGGCAGGCAATCACAAACACAGAAAAACACCTAGAAAACACCCTCAAAGGTGTCCAAAAGGTGATAAACAACTCACAACACAACACAAACACATGGGAAAGTGACAAGGACATATACTCATGCGAAAACAAAACAGCTGGACAAGGAAAAAGAGGAGGACACACAGATATATGAGTATATGCAAGGAAACATCGATTCCATTATTGTGCAACTTGAGCCCTGCTCATTTTAGGCTTCCAATCTGGATAAATTGCCTGAGCTCGCCACGTACGCCTTGGGGATCTTGTCATGTCCTGCAGCCAGCGTTCTCTCGGAACCTGTCTTCAGTGCTGCTGGTGGTCTGCTGGCAGATAAGCACACGCGTCTGTCCACTGACAATGTGGACATGGCTCTCAGAGGACTTTTCTTCCCCTGGGTCAGCCAGGGGACGGGAAAGGCACGCGTATTTTTGAGAGTGCTTCATGCAAAGCATCTTTTTCTTTTTCAAAAGGGGGGGTCAACCGATGCCAGTCAAGTGGGGTGTGTGTGGCCCAGTTAGTGGCAACGAGGGAGACTGTGGTTGGAGTCCCCTCGCTGTGTTTCTAAAAGAACCAAGATGAACAAGTCATGGCTCTCAGAGGACTTTTCTTCCCCTGGGTCAGCCAGGGGACGGGAAAGGCACGCGTATTTTTGGTAGTGCTTCATGCAAAGCATCTTTTTCATCTTGAAAATTGGGTCAACTGATGCCAGTCAAGTGGGGTGTGTGTGGCCCAGTTAGTGGAAACGAGGGAGACTGTGGTTGGAGTCCCCTCGCTGTGTTTCTAAAAGAACCAAGATGAACAAGTCATGGCTCTCAGAGGACTTTTCTTCCCCTGGGTCAGCCAGGGGACGGGAAAGGCACGCGTATTTTTGAGAGTGCTTCATGCAAAGCATCTTTTTCTTTTTCAAAAGGGGGGGTCAACCGATGCCAGTCAAGTGGGGTGTGTGTGGCCCAGTTAGTGGCAACGAGGGAGACTGTGGTTGGAGTCCCCTCGCTGTGTTTCTAAAAGAACCAAGATGAACAAGTCATGGCTCTCAGAGGACTTTTCTTCCCCTGGGTCAGCCAGGGGACGGGAAAGGCACGCGTATTTTTGAGAGTGCTTAATGCAAAGCATCTTTTTCATCTTGAAAATTGGGTCAACTGATGCCAGTCAAGTGGGGTGTGTGTGGCCCAGTTAGTGGAAACGAGGGAGACTGTGGTTGGAGGCCCCTCGCTGTGTTTCTAAAAGAACCAAGATGAACAAGTCATGGCTCTCAGAGGACTTTTCTTCCCCTGGGTCAGCCAGGGGACGGGAAAGGCACGCGTATTTTTGAGAGTGCTTCATGCAAAGCATCTTTTTCTTTTTCAAAAAGGGGGGTCAACCTATGCCAGTCAAGTGGGGTGTGTGTGGCCCAGTTAGTGGCAACAAGGGAGACTGTGGTTGGAGTCCCCTCGCTGTGTTTCTAAAAGAACCAAGATGAACAAGTCATGGCTCTCAGAGGACTTTTCTTCCCCTGGGTCAGCCAGGGGACGGGAAAGGCACGCGTATTTTTGAGAGTGCTTCATGCAAAGCATCTTTTTCATCTTGAAAATTGGGTCAACTGATGCCAGTCAAGTGGGGTGTGTGTGGCCCAGTTAGTGGAAACGAGGGAGACTGTGGTTGGAGTCCCCTCGCTGTGTTTCTAAAAGAACCAAGATGAACAAGTCATGGCTCTCAGAGGACTTTTCTTCCCCTGGGTCAGCCAGGGGACGGGAAAGGCACGCGTATTTTTGAGAGTGCTTCATGCAAAGCATCTTTTTCATCTTGAAAATTGGGTCAACTGATGCCAGTCAAGTGGGGTGTGTGTGGCCCAGTTAGTGGCAACGAGGGAGACTGTGGTTGGAGTCCCCTCGCTGTGTTTCTAAAAGAACCAAGATGAACAAGTCATGGCTCTCAGAGGACTTTTCTTCCCCTGGGTCAGCCAGGGGACGGGAAAGGCACGCGTATTTTTGAGAGTGCTTCATGCAAAGCATCTTTTTCATCTTGAAAATTGGGTCAACTGATGCCAGTCAAGTGGGGTGTGTGTGGCCCAGTTAGTGGAAACGAGGGAGACTGTGGTTGGAGTCCCCTCGCTGTGTTTCTAAAAGAACCAAGATGAACAAGTCATGGCTCTCAGAGGACTTTTCTTCCCCTGGGTCAGCCAGGGGACGGGAAAGGCACGCGTATTTTTGAGAGTGCTTCATGCAAAGCATCTTTTTCATCTTGAAAATTGGGTCAACTGATGCCAGTCAAGTGGGGTGTGTGTGGCCCAGTTAGTGGCAACGAGGGAGACTGTGGTTGGAGTCCCCTCGCTGTGTTTTACATGCTTTTAGAAGGTCATGACATGGCTTGGAGGTTGACTTTCAGCATCTGCAAACTGTTGGCTACCAAAATGCTGCCTTTCCAACACCTGTGGTTATAGACAATGAGGAACATACTGATGAAGATGAGACGCAGATACCCGATTGGGATGACAACTGAAATATTCGGTCAGGGCAAGAAGAGGCTCGGTCTGAGGGGGAGGGGAGTGCAAACACAACAATTGATGATGAAGTTCTAGATCCCACCTACTGTCAACCCACAGTCAGACACTCGAGGAGGTCAACAGAGGCGGTGGAGGAGGATGCAACCGACGACGAAGTTACCTTGCGCCTTCCTGGACAGAGTCGGAGCACTGGTAGCACGTCTACAACTGCATCCTCAGCCACCACTCTGCCTCTGAGCATTATTCGGGGTGGATCAACAGGTCGCATGGCCTCTAAGCCTTGCCTAGCCTGGTCCTTTTTTGACATAGAAAAAGATCGCCCAAATTATGTGATCTGTAAAATTTGTCATGGTTCTCTTAGTAGAGGTCAAAACCTCAGCAGTTTGACAACTTCTTCCATGAATCGTCACATGAATAAATATCATATGGCCCGGTGGGAAGCTCACCGTGCTGCAATGCGGCCTAGCGGAGCGAACCATCCACCGCCTGCCCCTTCCAGTGCATCCGCGCGCTCGTCATCTTCTAGGACTGTGGGGACAGCTGTCACACCTGTTTTTCCACCCACAACTTCCACCACTGTAACCGCAACAGGCAGTTTGCTTGGTAGGTCGTCAGTTGGTTTGGAAGGGGAAACAAGTACGTGTGTACAGCTCTTTCAGACATTGATAGCACCAGCGTTGGATGAAGGCAACATCATGTCTCCGCCTGCACTTTCCTCACAAACCTGCATTTTTCCAGGGACACCCTACTCAACACCGTCTACACACAGCAGCCAGATCTCTGTCCCTCAGATGTGGTCAAATAAAATGCCACTTCCTGCGACCCATGACAAAGCTAAGAGGTTGACTCTATCCCTCTGTAAGCTGTTGGCTACCGAAATGCTGCCTTCCCGCCTAGTGGACACACAGGATTTTAGAGACCTTATGTCTGTCGCTGTGATCCAGTACAAGATGCCCAATCACCACTGCTTCTCCAAGAACAGTATGCCCGCGCTACACCAGCATGTCGCACACAACATCACCACTTCCTTGAGCAACTCTGTGTGCGACAGGGTGCATTTCAACACAGATACTTGGACCAGTAAGCATAGACAGGGTCATTACATGTCACTGACTGGGCACTGGCAACCTATGGTGAGAGATGGAGAAGGGTCTGCTGTCCAAGTCTTGCCGTCCCCACGAGTTGTTTCAATCCTTCTTCTGTATGTAGAAGTTAATACACTGCTTCTGCCTCTTCAACCTCGTGTGGGTCCTCCACCTTGGCGCAAACCCTGTGTGGTCAGGCCACCCTTCCTTGTAACTGCGCACAAGGAATACCACACACCTCCTTACTATGCTGGCAGCAGAGCTCAATGCCATCAGGCGGTCAAAGGTTTACTTTGAAATGTATGGGAAATGTGAGTCACACCGCTGAGAAGTTGTGGACGGTTAGCTCTGGAGACCGAGTTTCATCAATGGTTGTCTCCACTGAACCAGCAGCCAGGGAAGGCCGGGTGCGACAATGATGCAAACATGGGTGCGGCCCTTCGCTGTGACAATGTGACACACATGGCTTGTGTGGTTCACGTGTTGAACCTGGTTGTCCAGCAATTTTTAAAGCAGTATCCTGGCCCACATGGCCTTCTGCAGAGAGCACGGTGTAACGCCTTCCTTGATCCACACACTCAGATGGGCTGTTAATGATAGGCTAGAGGGAAGCCACTCACCAAGTAGGACCCCTAGAACCCTGAAACCCTTTAACCACTATACAGGGATTAGGAATTACACAGGGCCCAAGGTGATTAATACCTGTGGAAGGCTGCAGTTCCAGAGAATAGTAGTCAGGCAGGGTCAAAACATTAATTGAGGAACAGGAACAGAATGGGACGGGCAGGACTTAATCAGAAAACAAGCAGAGGTGAAATGCGGATCGGCCAACAAGGTACATAAACAGCAAGCAGGAAAAGTAGTCAGGTAACAAGCACACAAAATCATAAAACAGAACTGGGGGTAAAATTAACCAGAGGTTCATAGCTATGTCTGGCAGTGGTCAAAAGACAGGATGGGCATAAAAAAGGGTGTGGTGTCTTCCCATTGGTTGTAGCTGTATGATGGTATTTCATCTGTGAGATACCCACCAGCTACATTCAGCCAGAGATTCTGCATCTGTCAAGGTAATGCAGCCCAGTGTGTGAGCATAACCTGCGTCCACCTGCGCCGCTGGCATCGACTCCTCTCCCATCATCAGCACTATTCATGAAAGGAACACGTTGTCACCTGGCGACCGGAGTACAAATTGACGGAGCGGACTCCGTTGGTGACTTAACAGCCGTGTGCGGCAATGATGCAAACCTGGCTGCGGGCCATCAGCATGGCAATGTGACACACGTGCCTTGTATGGCTCACGTGTTGAACCTAATTCTCCATCAATTTTTAAAACACCATCACGGCCTACATGGCCTTGTGCAGCGTGCACGCTCGCTATGTGCTCACTTCCATCGTGCGCACACAGCAGCTCAACAACTTTCGTCGCAACAGAAGTCTTTAGGTCTGCTGGTTAAACGCCTGAAATGCGATGTGCCCACACGCAGGAATTTGAATCTGCACATGTTGCAGCGTTTGTGGCAGCACCGCCGAACCCTGCTGCAATACGTTATGACATATAGCCTGGCCTAACTTGATCCAGAGGTGGTGCAGATCACGCTGCTGGAGTGGTGTCAGATCAAGGACCTATGCACCCTGCTACACAGTTTACAAATGTCGACGAAGATGTTTAGCACTGGCAATGTCATTCTCAGCGTGACAATTCTGGTCATCTACATGATGGAGCGCACTGTAATTATTATTCGGAGTCAGGTGTTGGGACAAGAGGAAGGGGAGGAAGTACAGGAGGAGTCATATGCGGAAGGGATAACAAGATCTACGAGGTCCAGATGGTCAGCGGCCCCTAGGCGGCAGTCATGGTGAGGGAGAGTGATTAACAAGGGTGCATAGTATCAGCAAAAAGTGTTGAGGAAGGTGCAGGAGCCAATGAAGAAATGGAGGACGAACTTGCGATGGGCATGGAAGACTCAGCAGATGAGTGAGAGCTTGCTCACATTTCGGTTGTGCGAGGTTGTGGTGAGAGGGCAGAGGAAGGAGGCACGATTCTCACCTCTCTGCCACCAACACACCAAGGACTTGGTCCTCCTGGATGCACAAGACACATCAGCGGCTTCTTGCTGCACTACCTACAACATGACCCTCGGATTGTACGAATTCAAAGTAATCCAGAATACTGGGTTGCCACACTGTTACATCCCCGGTACAAGACAAAATTTGGCAAAATAATTCGTGCCATAGAAATGGACGCACGTATACAGGAGTATCTGCATAATGTGGTACGCAATCTTAGATCTACTTTCCCACTAAACACCAGTGCTGCACAGAGTGAATCTCAACGCTTTGTCATGGATAGGAGGAAATGGTCTTTTACTTGTCCACATCTGAGGGACCGAGGGCTGGCTGCTGTGCTGAGATGGCGTTGAGTACGGTGTCCCTGCAGAGTTGCACTTTTGTTCATATACCAAAATGAGTTGAAAAAGGACAGATGCTGGTGGAAAGGGGAACAGGTGTGTTGGAAAGGGGAAATAAGTTTTGGTCCGTGGATTTGGTGGTTAAGCAACAGTAACATTTGCTGAAGAAACACCATCTGTTACAGTGTGACTGGCAGATTTGGATAAAGTGGTATATACCATGTTCCCGCTATATAACGTAAATTAATAAGAAAAGAAAGAGAAAGGTATATATCACCTTCAGCAGTCAGTGTCCACCGTGCTCCCAGTTGGAAAAGGAGAGTTTGGCAACTGGAAAGTTTGGTGGAGGATACAGAGCTGTGTGGCTATGAAACTAATAGTAGCCTGAACCGAGTTAGACGCCATTCGGATCTGGAGACTGGGAGCCCTGTTAGCATCACAGGGTCCACATGCCCACCCAGCCCAGGAACTCCCTGTTAACCACACAGGGGCCATTGAGTACGCTGACCGTGTGCGTAGGGGCCACACCTGTGGACAGCAGGCGCATCAGCAGCAGCAGGCCTGTTAATGCCACTGGGCTGCACAAGCAGGACTGGTAGGACAGGAGCTGGTCTTAACCGTTCTGCGTTACCAACTGTGGTGGTGGCCTGCATCCACCACCCTATCCCTGCCTACCTCTGGCCTAAAGCCGCAATGGGTTCAACACATGGAGGTGTGCTCTTTCGTAGCATAATAGAAGACTGCGCACCTCCTTGTTGGCTCCAGCCCCTTTTATAATCTGGGTCCGCCCCAAACCAGGGTGAACCACAATGCACCTCCTGGAGACAAAAGTAAAGTGACACGTCATGAGTGGCATAAGTAGCGTCCTATTTGGAACCGCAGCTTCAATGATGACCTCATGGCTGCCATGACCCAAACACCTCACCAGTCATCGTCTGACCATCAATAATGCGGTGACAAGTCATAGGGGTGGGCCTCTGCAAGCCATTTGGGAGGACAGCTGATGCCCTGTGGTCTATATGGGACCCCCACATCAGGGGCAGGGCCCAAGAGTTCATTACCGTACCTAGTCTCTGATGCAGTAAGTTCCTGAGCATGCTCAGTAGCATGAAATACAGTCTCTGAAAAACGACTATCAGCTTTAGCATGGTGTCTAGGCACAAAACAGGACTTAGACCCGGCACGGAATGCAAGCACCTGTGCAAAGAGGCTTTTCACACTTAGTGTGGGAGCATGCGCTGTATCCCGAAATGAAGACTTAGCGTCAGGAATAACACAGTCAGGCTGAGCATACTCACTAGGCAAAACACTGTAATTAGGCTGCAGCTGGGGTAAATCGGCACACGCATGCGCACTAGCTGCCTCTCCACACTTAGACGTGGAGGGGAAATTGCTCTTGGAGATGCTGTCTATGAACAGAAGGAAAAGCTAAAGGAAGCCTGACTTTCTATCCCTCCGAATTATGAAATGCAGCAATGAATTCCATGAGTTTGCTATAACATTAGCGTAGCAAAATGTGCATGAGGGTGTCATGTAGAGGTGCTATAAATAGCTTGTCACCAGTGGGGCACTAATGGAATACAACAGCCAGTTCTATGATGCCACAAAATGGCAGTATTTTTTGCTATCATTATAGCTCATTAAAAACAGAGCAGGAGGGTGTCATGCAGAGGTGCTGCACATAGATTTGCACTAGTGGGACTATACAGAAGTCCAATAGCCACGTTTAGGATGCCACTAGGTACACTGACTGTTTGCTAGTATAATGGCTTAGTTAAAAAAAGGTGGAGTGTGCAATGCAGGCAGACGTGCTGCAAATATCTTTACAATAGTGTGAATAGACAAAAGTCCAATAGCCACGTTTAGGATGCCACTAGGTACACTGACTGTTTGCTAGTATAATGGCTTAGTTAAAAAAAGGTGGAGTGTGCAATGCAGGCAGACGTGCTGCAAATATCTTTACAATAGTGTGAATAGACAAAAGTCCAATAGCCACGTTTAGGATGCCACTAGGTACACTGACTGTTTGCTAGTATAATGGCTGAGTTAAAAAAAGGTGGAGTGTGCAATGCAGGCAGACGTGCTGCAAATATCTTTACAATAGTGTGAATAGACAAAAGTCCAATAGCCACGTTTAGGATGCCACTAGGTACACTGACTGTTTGCTAGTATAATGGCTGAGTTAAAAAAAGGTGGAGTGTGCAATGCAGGCAGACGTGCTGCAAATATCTTTACAATAGTGTGAATAGACAAAAGTCCAATAGCCACGTTTAGGATGCCACTAGGTACACTGACTGTTTGCTAGTATAATGGCTTAGTTAAAAAAAGGTGGAGTGTGCAATGCAGGCAGACGTGCTGCAAATATCTTTACAATAGTGTGAATAGACAAAAGTCCAATAGCCATGTTTAGGATGCCACTAGGTACACTGACTGTTTGCTAGTATAATGGCTGAGTTAAAAAAAGGTGGAGTGTGCAATGCAGGCAGACGTGCTGCAAATATCTTTACAATAGTGTGAATAGACAAAAGTCCGATAGCCACGTTTAGGATGCCACTAGGTACACTGACTGTTTGCTAGTATAATGGCTGAGTTAAAAAAAGGTGGAGTGTGCAATGCAGGCAGACGTGCTGCAAATATCTTTACAATAGTGTGAATAGACAAAAGTCCAATAGCCACGTTTAGGATGCCACTAGGTACACTGACTGTTTGTAGTATAATGGCTGAGTTTAAAAAGGTGGAGTGTGCAATGCAGGCAGACGTGCTGCAAATATCTTTACAATAGTGTGAATAGACAAAAGTCCAATAGCCACGTTTAGGATGCCACTAGGTACACTGACTGTTTGCTAGTATAATGGCTTAGTTATAATGAGTTGGAGTGTGCAATGCAGGCAGACATGCTGCAAATATCTTTCCACTAGTTTGAGTAGACAAAAGTCCAATAGCCACGTTTAGGATGCAACTAGGTACACTGACTGTTTGCTAGTATAATAGCTGAGTTAAAAAAAGGTGGAGTGTGCAATGCAGGCAGACGTGCTGCAAATATCTTTACAATAGTGTGAATAGACAAAAGTCCAATAGCCACGTTTAGGATGCCACTAGGTACACTGACTGTTTGCTAGTATAATGGCTGAGTTAAAAAAAGGTGGAGTGTGCAATGCAGGCAGACATGCTGCAAATATCTTTACAATAGTGTGAATAGACAAAAGTCCAATAGCCACGTTTAGGATGCCACTAGGTACACTGACTGTTTGCTAGTATAATGGCTTAGTTATAATGAGTTGGAGTGTGCAATGCAGGCAGACATGCTGCAAATATCTTTCCACTAGTTTGAGTAGACAAAAGTCCAATAGCCACGTTTAGGATGCAACTAGGTACACTGACTGTTTGCTAGTATAATGGCTGAGTTAAAAAAGGTGGAGTGTGCAATGCAGGCAGACGTGCTGCAAATATCTTTACAATAGTGTGAATAGACAAAAGTCCAATAGCCATGTTTAGGATGCCACTAGGTACACTGACTGTTTGCTAGTATAATGGCTGAGTTAAAAAAAGGTGGAGTGTGCAATGCAGGCAGACGTGCTGCAAATATCTTTACAATAGTGTGAATAGACAAAAGTCCAATAGCCACGTTTAGGATGCCACTAGGTACACTGACTGTTTGCTAGTATAATGGCTGAGTTAAAAAAAGGTGGAGTGTGCAATGCAGGCAGACATGCTGCAAATATCTTTACAATAGTGTGAATAGACAAAAGTCCAATAGCCACGTTTAGGATGCCACTAGGTACACTGACTGTTTGCTAGTATAATGGCTTAGTTATAATGAGTTGGAGTGTGCAATGCAGGCAGACGTGCTGCAAATATCTTTACAATAGTGTGAATAGACAAAAGTCCAATAGCCACGTTTAGGATGCCACTAGGTACACTGACTGTTTGCTAGTATAATGGCTGAGTTAAAAAAAGGTGGAGTGTGCAATGCAGGCAGACGTGCTGCAAATATCTTTACAATAGTGTGAATAGACAAAAGTCCAATAGCCACGTTTAGGATGCCACTAGGTACACTGACTGTTTGCTAGTATAATGGCTTAGTTATAATGAGTTGGAGTGTGCAATGCAGGCAGACATGCTGCAAATATCTTTCCACTAGTTTGAGTAGACAAAAGTCCAATAGCCACGTTTAGGATGCAACTAGGTACACTGACTGTTTGCTAGTATAATGGCTTAGTTATAATGAGTTGGAGTGTGCAATGCAGGCAGACGTGCTGCAAATATCTTTCCACTAGTTTGAGTAGACAAAAGTCCAATAGCCATGTTTAGGATGCAACTAGGTACACTGACTGTTTGCTAGTATAATGGCTGAGTTAAAAAAAGGTGGAGTGTGCAATGCAGGCAGACGTGCTGCAAATATCTTTACAATAGTGTGAATAGACAAAAGTCCAATAGCCACGTTTAGGATGCCACTAGGTACACTGACTGTTTGCTAGTATAATGGCTGAGTTAAAAAATGGTGGAGTGTGCAATGCAGGCAGACGTGCTGCAAATCTCTTTACAATAGTGTGAATAGACAAAAGTCCAATAGCCACGTTTAGGATGCCACTAGGTACACTGACTGTTTGCTAGTATAATGGCTTAGTTATAATGAGTTGGAGTGTGCAATGCAGGCAGACATGCTGCAAATATCTTTCCACTAGTTTGAGTAGACAAAAGTCCAATAGCCACGTTTATGATGCAACTAGGTACACTGACTGTTTGCTAGTATAATGGCTGAGTTAAAAAAAGGTGGAGTGTGCAATGCAGGCAGACATGGTGCAAATATCTTTACAATAGTGTGAATAGACAAAAGTCCAATAGCCACGTTTAGGATGCCACTAGGTACACTGACTGTTTGCTAGTATAATGGCTGAGTTAAAAAAAGGTGGAGTGTGCAATGCAGGCAGACGTGCTGCAAATATCTTTACAATAGTGTGAATAGACAAAAGTCCAATAGCCACGTTTAGGATGCCACTAGGTACACTGACTGTTTGCTAGTATAATGGCTGAGTTAAAAAAAGGTGGAGTGTGCAATGCAGGCAGACGTGCTGCAAATATCTTTACAATAGTGTGAATAGACAAAAGTCCAATAGCCACGTTTAGGATGCCACTAGGTACACTGACTGTTTGCTAGTATAATGGCTTAGTTATAATGAGTTGGAGTGTGCAATGCAGGCAGACATGCTGCAAATATCTTTCCACTAGTTTGAGTAGACAAAAGTCCAATTGCCACGTTTAGGATGCCACTAGGTACACTGACTGTTTGCTAGTATAATGGCTGAGTTAAAAAAAGGTGGAGTGTGCAATGCAGGCAGACGTGCTGCAAATATCTTTACAATAGTGTGAATAGACAAAAGTACAATAGCCACGTTTAGGATGCCACTAGGTACACTGACTGTTTGCTAGTATAATGGCTGAGTTAAAAAAAGGTGGAGTGTGCAATGCAGGCAGACGTGCTGCAAATATCTTTACAATAGTGTGAATAGACAAAAGTCCAATAGCTACGTTTAGGATGCCACTAGGTACACTGACTGTTTGCTAGTATAATGGCTGAGTTAAAAAAAGGTGGAGTGTGCAATGCAGGCAGACGTGCTGCAAATATCTTTACAATAGTGTGAATAGACAAAAGTCCAATAGCCACGTTTAGGATGCCACTAGGTACACTGACTGTTTGCTAGTATAATGGCTTAGTTATGAGTTGGAGTGTGCAGAGGACAGGAGGGTACAGTGCCAGGATTTTGGGGCTCTGGATAGAGGAATGGAAGCCTGCCTTTCTATCCCTCCTAATAGGGAAATGCAGGGAGGAAATCCCTGACCTTGGCTACACAGACGCTGGCGCTGTTTTCAGGACCTGTCACCTTAACTCTGACCCTGCCGGTTTGAGCCCTTAAAAGGACTGCTAGAAAGTGCTCTCCCTAAGCTGTCCAGCGCTGTGTATGGAGCGCATACAGCTGTATCAGCGATAGGACTCAAGACGGAGCTGCGACAGTGATGTCTGACACCAAAGACGCAGAAGAGATAATGGCGTCCTGGAGGAAAATGTCCGTTTTTATAATGCAGGGACATGTGACATGGACATCCTATCACACATGCCGTTGCTTCTCTGGCTAAAAGTCCACTTAGCTGTGTGTGTGTCTGGGATTGGCTGACATGCTGGCCCGCCCCACAAGACGCGCGCGCTTAGGGAAGGAAGACAAGAAAAAAAAATGGCGATCGCCATTATAGAAACAGCAGTGATCTGAAGGCGCTGTTCACGCACACTATACACTGAAATGTCATAATAGTGTGATTCACAGAGTGACTTACACTATTACAGCAGAAACCAAGCTAGGATTTAGCTGGTTTTTTGCTGCTAGAACCGTTCTCGAACGTTTCTAGAACTATCGAGCTTTTGCAAAAAGCTCGAGTTCTAGTTCGATCTAGAACATGCCCCAAAATCACTCGAGCCTAGAACTGGAGAACCACGAACCACGCTCAACTCTAGTCACCATCAACCTGCCGGGAGCAGAAAACACCGCAGCCGTCTGTGGGACCCGTCCATCCAGCCGTGTGTTTTACCAAGAACTGTGTCTTCATCATTGGCTGAATGAGTACCACCGTGCCGTGCGGCACAGCGCTGCCCCGCGACCCTGCACCTCACCAGGCCCCGTAACCCGCCTGCCATCAATTCCCTACCCCTCACCAGGCCCCGGGAAAACCAACCCCCCTACCCACGGAGGGGAGAACCAACATCCAAGCTGCTCCCTGTCATCGCTCCTGGGATCCCCGTCCAGAGCAGCGATGGAGTCACCAATCTCACCACAACCGTGGGTGGCGTCACGGACAATAACCAATCCCCAAAATCAATATCCCCTTTTCACTCACGGGCGAGGAGCGCCGCTCGAGGCCCCGGGATCCGGCCCACCGCTCGAGCCACCACCGAGCAGCAGCAGCTGGACCCGAGCAGTGGGTGAGCGCTGCGCACCTCCTCCGCCCGCGACATAGGTGCTGTAAGATATGAAGCCCCAAAAAGTATGCTAGGTTGCTTGTAGGAAGGTACTGGCCTTGAAGCAGAAATTGTGACCCTGACACCGAGTATTTATAAAAATTGGGTAACACTGAGACTGTGTGTTAGTTGCAGCAAGCCACCAGGTAGGTTCTGTAAGATATGAAGCCCCCCAAAATATGCTAGCTTGTTGCTAGGAAGTTACTGGCCTTAAAGCTGAAGTTGTGCCCCTGACACCAAGTATTAATAAGAATTGGGTAACACTGAGACTGTGTTACTTGCAGCAAGCCACTATGTAGGTGCTGTAAGATATGAAGCCCCCCAAAATATGCTAGCTTGTTGCTAGGAAGGCACTGGACTTGAGGCTTAAGTTGTGCCCCTGACACCGAGTATTAATAAAAATTGGGTAACACTGAGACTGTGTGTTAGATGCAGCAAGCCACTACGTCATCGCTGTGCGCGCCGCTAGTGTCCACCAGCTCAGCTGACCGGGCTCAGACAGGAAGACATCGCGCGATGCTCGCGGCTCCACACAGCGGCGCTGCAGCTGAGACAGAGATCGGTGCTTCAGGGAGTGAGGAAAGGTGAGTATAAACGTTTATTTTTTTTTCTGTGCCACAGGCCATATACCAGGATGGGGGTATTTCATGAGCAGGATGGATGAGGGTATATCATGAGCAGGATGGATGGGGGGTATATCATGAGCAGGATGGATGGGGGTATATCATGAGGAGGATGGATGGGGGGTATATCATGAGCAGGATGGATGGGGGGTATATCATGAGCAGGATGGATGGGGGGTATATTATGAGCAGGATGGATGGGGGTATATTATGAGCAGGATGGATGGGGGGTATATTATGAGCAGGATGGATGGGGGGTATATTATGAGCAGGATGGATGGGGGGTATATTATGAGCAGGATGGATGGGGGGTATATTATGAGCAGGATGGTGGTATATGAGCAGGATCATAAACAAGGAAGGAGGATCCTTACCAGAATGGGGTACCTTAGTAGAGAATTTGGGGACATTACTTCCATAACAGTGTCAGCAGCAGATCCTCGCCCCATAACAGTATGTCATGACCACATTTTTTGGTTAAAATTTTATTTTCCTATTTTCCTCCTCTAAAACCAGGCTGCGTCTTATGGTCAGGTGTGTCTTATAGTCCGAAAAATACGGTAATAAAAATTGGGTAACACTGAGACTGTATGTTAGTTGTGTTGGTTGCAGAAAGCCACTATGTAGGTGCTGTAAGATATGAAGCCCCCAAACGTATGCTAGGTTACTTGTAGGACGGTACTGACCTTAAATCAGAAGTTGTGCCCCTGACACCAAGTATTAATAAAAATTGGGTAACCCTGAGACTGTGAATTTAGATGGTGGCTGACAGGCACTACACTACACCTGAAACCGTTGTTTTTACAATTTTGGGACCTTTTTTTTGCAAGTTGTAATACCTATTGCTAGTATAACAGACAAAAGGGATGTAGCAGTGCTGAGAATGTTGATTATTAGTAGCAGATGTCAAGAAAGCTTTAAATCTCTCCCTGCCTGTGAATAAGCTGTCCCTAGCTGTCCCTATATCACACACTGCAGTAACAGACCGTATGCAGCACTAATAAGAGGATTTTTTTCTTTTTTTGCAGCAGCAGCTCTATGATTTACACAGCTGCTAGCACAGTGGACACTGTCTTCAGCCCTTAAAAGGACTATTTTGGATTCTGCAGCAGGAACACTGTCTCATAGAACAAACTGCACTGTCCCTATACCTTTTTCCATGATTTACACAGTCGCTAATAGCTAATGCTAGCTAAATAGCTTCAGTTCTTATAAGGACTATTTTGGATTCTGCAGCAGGAACACTATCTCATAGAATGAACTGCACTGTCCCTATACCTGTTTCTATGATTTACACAGTCGCTAACAGGTAATGCTAAGTAGCTTCAGCCCTCAGAAGGACTAGTATTAGTTGGCTGGAAAAACGCTGTACCGCACACAGTACAGTCTTGCTACAGCGGCAGCTCAGGAATGAATGTGTGCACACAAAATGGCGGAAGCCTTATATAGCCCCAATGACGCTGTGCAGCGAAGCCAATCACAGTAACACCACAACAAAGATGGCTGCGGCGTTACTGTGAGGGCAAGCAACGTCAGATGTGTTCATTGGCTGGAAAAAGTCGCCAGGAAGTCCAGAAACAAAAATGAAAGTATCGGAGCGAATACCTTATTAGCCGTCGGATAGCGAATACCTCGGATACCCTATTATTCGTCGGATACCAAATAATGGCGAATATATTAGCTCATCCCTAGTCTTGAGTTCAAGTCCCACCAAAAATAAAATGGTGCGAGGAGTTTGTATGTTTGCGTGGGTTTCCTCTCACACTCAAAAGATATATTCATTTGGAATTTAGAACGTGAGCCCCAATGAGGTCAGTGACGATAATGTCTGTATAAGCAAGGAGACGACTTAGCTAATTTGTTTCAGTAAGAGTCTTAGCACCTCTACTGAGTAGATCAACACTTGTGATTATGACAAAAGCTTTTTACAGCAGCCAGTACCCTTTAATCTACACAAAGGTAAAAAGCAACCCTTAAGGCCGCTTTACACACTGCGATATCGGTACCGATATCGCCATCGTGCGTACCCGCCCCCATCGTATGTGCGACACGGGCAAATCTCTGCCCGTGTCGCACAACATCGCCCGGACCCGTCACACATACTTACCTTCCCTGCGACGTTGCTGTGACCGGCGAACCGCCTCCTTTCTAAGGGGGCGGTTCGTTCAGCGTCACAGCAACGTCACAGCAACGTCACTGAACCGCCGCCCAATAGAAGCGGAGGGGCGGAGATGAGCAGGACGAACATCCCGCCCACCTCCTTCGTTCCGCATTGTGGCCGGGAGGCAGGAAAGGAGAGCCTCCTCGTTCCTGCTGTGTCACACGGAGCAATGTGTGCTGCCGCAGGAACGAGGAACAACTTCGTTACTGCTGCAGTAACGATATTTGAGAATGTCGCCGATGAGCGATTTTGCACGTTTTTGCGACGATGCAAAATTGCTCATAGGTGTCACACGCAATGGCATCGCTACAGTGGCCGGATGTGCGTCACAAAATCCGTGACCCCAACGAGATCGCTGTAGCGATCTCGTAGCGTGTAAAGCCCGCTTAAGTCTCGCAGTGACGCCGGCTTTTTACCGCCCAGCTTAAACTATCAGATGATGCCATCAGGAGACCGCTTCACTGATTACCGGCAGCTCCTGCAGCAATCGGACAGGAGTCAGCACGGACGTGTGTAGTTTTTTTTTTTTGTGTTTTTGTTTTCTTTTGGTACCGATGCATCAGCTGATTGTATAAACGGCGTGTGGTATGATCCATGGAAGACCACCATAAATCATTGGTAAAAGGTGGCAAGGTGACAAGAGCATTGGCAACTAATCTGTCCGCCATCCCCTTACTAACCATCAACACTAGAAGTAGCCAAGGGGTGAACTAACATCCTGTGCACTGCGAACCCAGCCGGAGAACTAGCTATCTTAAAGGAAGGAAAGATGAATAACTCTCTGCCTCAGAAAATAGATAAAGAATAGCAAGCCCCCCACATTCAAAGACTGCGGTGATATAGGAAAACATAATACACAGATTGATGATAGGATTAGCAAAAGGTGAGGCCCTACTGACTAAATAGGACAGGATAGGAAAGGGGCTGATTGTGGCTAGAGAAAAACCCTGCAAAAGTCCAAATACCTGATAGTACAAAAAAGCCCTCAGATCACTAGATCTGAACTCCGTCCTATACCAGGTGCTCTTGTCATACCAATGAACAGAAAACAGAAATCATTACAATTTCAAGAAGCAATATACACATGGCCTGATAGGAGCAATACTCCAAACATAGCTGCAGGGAGCTTCCCAACTAAGCAACTGAGAGGGAAGATCCCTGCATGCAAATAAACTGAAAACAACCACAGCAAATGACAAACTCAGATAAGAGCAAAAAGAACCAAGCAACAAATAAAGAGCAAAGCACTTATCTAGGGTAGATGTGGTCTGGAGCAGGATGAAGCAGGCTGGTGAACAAAGAACAAATGACATCCGGCATAGCCTGCTATCAGATCAGGGTTTAAATAGGCAGAGAGTTTGCAATGGAAACACCCATAGCTCAACACACTTGGTCTCTGACCAAACCATTCCTGGCCATAAAAGGGAGCCTCACAGCAGCCAAAGCATAACTGACATTCACAACAGTACCCTCCCCTTGAGGAGGGGTCACCGAACCCTCACCAACGCCACCGGGTCGCTCAAGATGAGCATGATGGAAGGCGCGAACCAACCTGTCCACATGAATGTCAGAAGCCACAACCAAAGAGTTATCCTCCTGCCCATAACCCTTCCATTTCACAAGGTATTGAAGCTGTCGCCTACTGCGACGGGAATCCAGAATTTAGTCAACCTCATACTCCAGATCCCCTTGTACCAAAACAGGGTCAGGAGGCGTTGCTGCAGGAACTGTTGGCTCCACATGTCTCTTCAACAAGGACTTATGGAAGACATTGTGAATCTTAAATGACACAGGCAGAGTCAAACAGAAAGATACAGGGTTGATAATCTCTGAAATCTTATAAGTAGAGATGAGCGAACCGGTCGCGGTTCGGCTTGAGCTTGGTTCGTCGAACGGAGGTCTAGTTCGAGTTCGGTTCGGCGAACCGGTTCGGCGAACCACTCGAACCCATAGGAAACAATGGGAGGCAATCACAAACACATAAAAACACCTAGAAAACACCCTTAAAGGTATCCAAAAGGTGACAAACAACTCACAACACAACACAAACACATGGGAAAGTGACAAGGACATATACTCATGCGAAAACAAAAGAGATGGACAAGGAAAAAGAGGAGGAAACACAGATATATGAGTATATGCAAGGGAACATCGATGCCATTACTGTGCAACTTGAGCCTTGCTCATTTTAGGCTTCCAATCTGGATAAATTGCCTGAGCTCGCCACGTACGCCTTGGGGATCTTGTCATGTCCCGCAGCCAGCGTTCTCTTGGAATGTGTCCTCAGTGCTGCTGGGGGTCTGCTGACAAATAAGCACACGCGTCTGTCCAGTGACAATGTGGACATGGATCACAGAGGACTTTTCTACCCTTGTGTCATCCAGGGGAGGCGAAAGGCACGTGTATTTTTGAGAGTGCTTCATGCAAAGCATCTTTTTCATCTTGAAAATTATGGTCAACTGATGCCAGTCAAGTGGGGTGTGTGTGGCCCAATTAGTGGAAACGAGGGAGACTGTGGTTGGACTCCCCTCGCTTTTGAAAAAAGAACCAAGATGAACAAGTCATGGCTCTCAGAGGACTTTTCTTCCCCTGGGTCATCCAGGGGAGGCGAAAGGCACGCGTATTTTTGAGAGTGCTTCATGTAAAGCATCTTTTTCATTTTGAAAAGGGGGGTCAACTGATGCCAGTCAAGTGGGGTGTGTGTGGCCCAATTAGTGGAAACGAGGGAGACTTTGGTTGGAGTCCCCTCGCTGTGTTTCTAAAAGAACCAAGATGAACAAGTCATGGCTCTCAGAGGACGTTTCTTCCCCAGGGTCATCCAGGGGAGGCGAAAGGCACGCGTATTTTTGAGAGTGCTTCATGTAAAGCATCTTTTTCATTTTGAAAAGGGGGGTCAACTGATGCCAGTCAAGTGGGGTGTGTGTGGCCCAATTAGTGGAAACGAGGGAGACTGTGGTTGGAGTCCCCTCGCTGTGTTTCTAAAAGAACCAAGATGAACAAGTCATGGCTCTCAGAGGACTTTTCTTCCCCTGGGTCATCCAGGGGAGGCGAAAGGCACGCGTATTTTTGAGAGTGCTTCATGTAAAGCATCTTTTCCATTTTGAAAAGGGGGGTCAACTGTTGCCAGTCAAGTGGAATGTGTGTGGCCCAATTAGTGGAAACGAGGGAGACAGTGGTTGGAGTCCCCTCGCTGTGTTTCTAAAAGAACCAAGATGAACAAGTCATGGCTCTCAGAGGACTTTTCTTCCCCCTGGATCATCCAGGGGAGGCGAAAGGCACACGTATTTTTGAGAGTGCTTCATATAAAGCATCTTTTTCATTTTGAAAAGGGGGGTCAACTGATGCCAGTCAAGTGGGGTGTGTGTGGCCCAATTAGTGGAAACGAGGGAGACTGTGGTTGGAGTCCCCTCACTGTGTTTCTAAAAGAACCAAGATGAACAAGTCATGGCTCTCAGAGGACTTTTCATCCACTGGGTCATCCAGGGGAGGCGAAAGGCACGCGTATTTTTGAGAGTGCTTCATGTAAAGCATCTTTTTCATTTTGAAAAGGGGGGTCAACTGATGCCAGTCAAGTGGGGTGTGTGTGGCCCAATTAGTGGAAACGAGGGAGACTGTGGTTGGAGTCCCCTCACTGTGTTTCTAAAAGAACCAAGATGAACAAGTCATGGCTCTCAGAGGACTTTTCATCCACTGGGTCATCCAGGGGAGGCGAAAGGCACGCGTATTTTTGAGAGTGCTTCATGTAAAGCATCTTTTTCATTTTGAAAAGGGGGGTCAACTGATGCCAGTCAAGTGGGGTGTGTGTGGCCCAATTAGTGGAAACGAGGGAAACTGTGGTTGAAGTCCCCTCGCTGTGTTTCTAAAAGAACCAAGATGAACAAGTCATGGCTCTAAGAGGACTTTTCTTCCCCTGGGTCATCCAGGGGAGGTGAAAGGCACGCGTATTTTTGAGAGTGCTTCATGTAAAGCATCTTTTCCATTTTGGAAAAGGGGGTCAACTGATGCCAGTCAAGTGGGGTGTGTGTGTGGCCCAATTAGTGGAAACGAGGGAGACTGGTTGGAGTCCCCTTGCTGTGTTTTACATGATTTTCGAAGGGCATGACATGCCTAAGAGGTGGAGTTTCAGCATCTACAACTTGTTGGCTACAGAAAGACTGCCTTTACACCCTTCTGAGACCGAGGATTTTCGAGACCTTATGCCCATTGCAGTGCCCCAAGAGCCGATGGCCAGTCGCCAGTCCTTCTCCAAGAAAGGCATGCCCGCGCTACCACAGCAGGTCGCACACAACATCACCGATTGCTTGAGAAACTCTGTGTGTGACTGGGTACATTTCACCACAGATACTTGGACCAGTAAGCATGGACAGGGGAGTTACATGTTGCTGATTGGGCACTGGGTAACTATGGTGAGAGATGGAGAAGGGTCTGCTGTACAAGTATTTCCGTCCCCACGAGTTGTGTGTCAATCCTTCCTCTGTATGTACAAGTTCCTCCACTGCTTCTGCCTCCACAACCAACCCCGTGTTGGTCCTGCACTTGAGCCAAACCCTGTGTGGTCAGGCCACCCTTCCTTGTAACTGCGCACAAGGAATCCCACACACCTCCTTACTATGCTGGCAGCAGAGCTCAACAGCATGATGCGGTCGACTCTTTACTTAGAAATGTCTGGGAAATGTGAGTCACACCGCTGAGGAGTTGTGGACGGTAAGCTCTGGAGAGTGAGACCGAGTTTCATCAATGGTTGTCTCCACTCAACCAGCAGCCAGGGAATGCCGAGTGCGACAATGATGCAAAACAGTCTGCGGCCCTTCTTCAGGGCAATGTGACACATGTGCCTTGTATGGCTCACGTGTTGAATCTGAATCTCCAGCAATTTTTAAAACACTATCCCGGCCTACATGTCCTTCTGTCAAGGGCACGGTGTAACGCCTGCCTGGATCGACACACTCAGACGGGCTGTAAAGGATAGGCTAGAGGGAAGCCACTCACCAAGCTGGAACCCCAGAACCCTGAAACCCTTTAACCCCTATACAGTGATTTTAAATGACACAGGGCCCAAGTTGATCAATACCTGTGGAAAGCTGCAGTTCCAGAGAATAGTAGTCATGCAGGGTCAAAACATTAATTTAGGAAGAGGAACAGCATGGGAGGGGCAGGACTTAATCAGAAAACAAGCAGAGGTGAAATGCGGCTCGGCCAACGAGGTACATAAACAGCAAGAAGGAAAAGTAGTCAGGTAACAAGCACACAAAATCATAAAACTGAACTTGAGGTAACAGTAACCAGAGGTTCATAGCTATGTCTGGCAGTGGTCTGGAGACAGGATGTGACTAAAAAAGGGTGTAATGTCTTCCCATTGGTTGTAGCTGAATGATGGTATCTCATCTGTGAGATACCCACCACCTGCATTCAGCCAGTGGTTCTGCCTCTGTCAAGGTAACGCAGCCCAGTGGGTGACCATAACCTGCGTCCACCTGCCGCTGGCGTCGACTCCTCTCCCATCATCAGCACTATGCATGAAAGGAACACATTGTCACCTGGCGACAGGAGTACAAATTGACAGAGTGGACTCCAGTGGTGACTTAACAGCTGTGTGCGGCAATGATGCAAACCTGGCTGCGGGCCTTCGTCAGGTCAATGTGACACACGTGCCTTGTATGGCTCACGTGTTCAATCTGATTCTCCAGCAATTTTTAAAACACCATCCCGGCCTACTTAGCCTTGTAAAGCGGGCACGCTCGCTATGTGCTCACTTCTATCGTTCGCACCCAGCAGCTCAACAACTTTCATCGCTCCTGAAGTCTTAAAGTCTGGCAGTTAAACGCCTGAAATGCGATGTTCCGACACGCAGGAATTGGAATCTGCACATGTTGCAGTGTCTGTGGCAGCACCGCAGAGCCCTGCTGATATACATTATGTCGTATACCCTGGGCTAACTTGATCCAGAGGTGGTGCAGATCAGGCTGCTGGAGTGGTGTCAGATGAAGGACCTATGCACCCTTCTACACAGATTACAAATGTCGACGAAGATGTTTACCACTGGCGATGCCATTCTCAGCGTGACAATTCTGGTCATCTACATGATGGATCACACTGTAAGCATTATTCGGAGTCAGGTGTTGGGACAAGAGGAAGGGGAGGAAGTACAGGAGGAGTTATATGCGGAAGGGATAACAAGATTTCCAAGGTCCAGATGGTCAGCGGCACCTAGGCGACAGTCATGGTACGGTGGGGGAGAGGGATTATCAAGGGTGCATAGTATCAGCAAAACTGTTGAGGAAGGTGCAGGAGCCCAGGAAGAAATGGAGGACGAACTGGCGATGGGCATGGAATACACAGCAGATGAGTGAGAGCTTGCTCACATTTCGGTTGGGGGGAGAGGGCAGAGGAAGGAGGCACGATTCTCACCTCTCCGCCACCAACACAACAAGGACTTGGTCCTCCTGGATGCACAAGACACATGAGCGCCTTCTTGCTGCACTACCGACAACATGACCCTCGGATTGTACGAATTCGAAGTAATGCTGACTACTGGGTTGCCACACTGTTAGATCCCCGGTACAACACAAAATTTTGCGAAATAATTCCTGCCATAGAAAGGGACGCACGTATGCAGGAGTATCAGCAGAAGGTGGTACACAATCTTAGATCTGCTTTTCCACTAAACACCAGTGGTGCACAGAGTGAATCTCAACGCTTTGTCATGGATAGGAGGAAATGGTCTTTTACTTGTACACATCTGAGGGACAGAGGGCTGGCTGCTGTGTTGAGACGGCGTTGAGTACGGTGTCTCTGCAGAGTTGCACTTTTGGTCATATACAAAATGAGTTGAAAAAGGACAGATGCTGGTGGAAAGGGGAACAGGTGTGTTGGAAAGGGGAAAAAAGTTTGTGTCCGTGGGTTTGGTGGTTAAGCAACATTAACATTTGATGAAGAAACAACATCTGTTATGGTGGGACTGGCAGATTTGGATAAGGTTGTATATACTATGTTACCGCTATATAAAAAAATTAAGAAGAAAAGAAAGAGAAAGGTATATATCCCAATCGCCATTCGGTGTCCACCGTGCTCCCAGATGGAAAAGGAGAGGTTGGCAACTGGAAGGTTAGGTGGAGGATACAGAGCAGGTTGACTCTGAAAAAAATAGTAGCCTGAACCGAGTTAGACACCACTCGGATCTGGAGACTGGGAGCCCTGTTAGCGTCACAGGGTCCACACGCCCACGCAGCCCCGGAACTCCTTGTTAACAACACAGGGGCCATTGGGTACGCTAACCGTCTGCGTAGGGGCCACACCTGTGGACAGCAGGCACATCAGCAGCAGGCCTGTTAATGTCACTGGGCTGCACTAGCAGGACTGGTAAGACAGGAGATGGTCTTAACCGTTCTGCGTTACCAACTGTGGTGGCGGCCTGCATCGACGCCCTATCCCTGCCTACATCTGGCCTAAAGCCGTAATGGGTTCAACACATGGAGGTGTGCTCTTTCGGAGCATAATAGAAACTGGGCACCTTCTTGTTGGCTCCAGCCCCTTTTATAACCTGGGTCCGCCCCAAACCAGGGTGGACCATAATGCACCTCCTGGAGACAAAAGCAGAGTGACACGTCATGAGTGGCATAACTAGCGTCCTATTTGGAACCACCACTTCAATGATGACCTCATGGCTGCCACGACCCAAACACCTCACCAGTCATCGTCTGACCAACAATAATGAGGTGACAAGTCATAGGGGCGGGCCTCTGCAAGCCAATTGGGAGTGGCCTGGCCACATCATCAGGACACCTGATGACCTGTAGTCTATATGGGCCCCCCACATCAGGGGCAGGTCCAAAGAGTTCATTACCGGACCTAGCCTCTGATGCAGTAAGTGCCTGAGCATGCTCAGTAGCATGAAATACAGTTTCAGAAAGAAAGACTATCCGCTTTAGCATGCTGTCTAGGCACAACACAGGACTTAGACCTGGCACGGAGTGCAAGTACCTGTGCAAAGAGGATTTTCGCAGTAAGTGTGAAGCCCCACAGGTGTTGTGTCGGTGCATTACCTTCAGGGACTCCACGTGGAAGAACAGTCTGGTCACAGGTAGGTTGCTTCTTTATATGTATTTTCGTGATGCCACTCTCGGTATTGCGGTCAGTGGGAACCGCCACTGCAGTGTAAGGGGACACCTGGGGCTGATGTTGGGTGCAGTTAGTTGTAGTGGCCTCCCAAGAGTGAGGCAAGCCCCAGGGCCCTGTGTAAGTGTGTGGAACCGCAGGTCGCAGAATGACTCAGGCACAGTCCAAACGAGCATGCGCTGTAGCCCCCAATGAAGACTTAGCCTTAGGAATGACACAGTCAGGCTGAGCATACTCAGTAGGCGAAACACTGGAGTTAGGCTGCGGCTGGGGTAAATCGGCACACGCATGCGCACTGGCCGCCTCTCCACACTTAGATGTGGTGGAGAAAGCAGCCAGCCGGACAACCCGAGGTACAGCCCTAAATGTCAGCTGACGCCTGGGCGCAACTGGAACCGCAGCAGGTTGCTTGCGTTTACGGCGGCACCAATTCGTAACAACAAATAACAGCTAAAATAACAGGTGTACTTCTTCCCGTAGATAATCTGATATGATCATTTTTTCACGGACACGACCATCGTTAACAAAAGTAGATGAGGCACCAAAACAGCAGCTGCTTCAATGGATGTGAAGTGCGCAATAAAGTGGGCTCTCCTCCACCTCAAGTTCAATATCACAAATACTACATTCCACAGTGGTGTAAACCCAATTGCACTTGCTTCATAACTGCTCTCAAGGTTCCACCAGCCCTGCTGAATAAGGGGTAACAGAGATTGTTGAGTCTGCAGAGCCGCTCAGTCACACTATAGCCTGGGAATCAGATGTCTGCTCAAAAGCTGCAGTGAGTACAGACAATGAAGTTCTTCTTATTAGTATTATTATTATTATTAATATTTATTTATAGAGCACTGTTGATTCCATGGTGCTATACATGACAAGGGGGTTACATACAGAATACATATACAAGTAACAATAGACATACTGGAACAGAGGGCAGAGGACCCAGCCCTTGCGGGATTACATTGTAAAGTATTTTGGGAAGGAGGTGTAGGTTGGGCAGAAGCTCCGCACGGTGGTGGTGTCATTTAATGGTGTCATTTATGAACAGATGAGTTGTCAGGTTCCGTTTGAAGCTTGCGGGTGTAGCAGATAATCTGACGTGTTGAGGCAGCGAGTTACAGGAGACAGGGGAAATTATCTGCACCGATGGCCAGAAGGTTTGTGAGTCGGATCCAGGCCCCGATGAAGAAGGTGCTGAGCATAATGTACACCCTCATTTCCAAACCGTATATCATCCTGGTAGAGACAATGGGTAACATGAAGAGGAGACTCAGATACCTGATTGTAATGTCAACTTTGCTATTCGGTCAGGGCAGGAAGAGGTTGTCACGGAAGACTCAGGACGAGGGGAATGAAAACACACAGGGTGATGATGAGCTTGGAGACACCACTTACTGTCAAACCAAAGTCAGCCAATCGATGACATCATCAGAGGAGGTGGAGGAGGATGCTACTGACGACGATTTACGTTGTGTCTTCCTGGACAGAGACAAAGTACTGGAAGCACGTTAACAACTGAATCCTCGGCCACAACTCTGCCTCTGAGCATAAGTCATATTGGCTATGCAGTTCGCATGGGCTGTAAGCCTTGCCTAGCCTGGGAATTTTTTGGACATAGCAAAGGATCACCCAAGTCATGTAATGTGTAACAATCTCTAAGTAGAAGGCAAAAAATCTCAACTTTGAGTACTTCCACCATGAACTGTCACATGAATATGAATTGATAGCGTGAGGATGTATTGCTCAGCTTTAGCCACTGTCAATGCAACATGCTTATTTGCCGTTCATTGCATGCATTGTTGCAGACTACACACAAGGGGCTGCAGTTTTTTTGGAGCTGCTTTTGTCTGTTTGGTCACTTTAGCAATAGCAAAACGATCTTCAGGTGTGGACTTGGCACTAAGGTTGACAAATCTCCGGGCCCGGATGGCATACACCCCAGAGTACTACAGGAATTGAGTTCTGTGATAGATAGACCAATATTTTTAATCTTCTCAGATTCCTTAATAACAGGGTCGGTACCGCAGGACTGGCGCATAGCAAATGTGGTGCCAATATTCAAAAAGGGGACAAAAACTGAGCCGGGAAATTATAGGCCGGTAAGTTTAACCTCTACGGTTGGTAAAATCCTTGAGGGTTTCTTGAGAGATGCTATACTGGAGTATCTCAAGAAAAATAACCTTATGACAGAGTATCAACATGGGTTTATGAGGGATCGATCCTGTCAAACTAATTTGATCAGCTTCTATGAAGAGGTAAGTTCAAGCCTGGACCAGGGAAATGCAGTGGATGTTGTGTATATGGACTTTTCAAAAGCTTTTGATACGGTGCCACAAAAAAGGTTGGTACATAAAATGAGAATAATGGGGATAGGGGAAAATATGTGTAACTGGGTTAAAAACTGGCTCAGTGATAGGAAACAAAGGGTGGTTATTAATGGTACGTACTCGGACTGGGTCTCAGTTCATAGTGGGGTACCACAGGGGTCAGTATTGGGCCCGCTTCTTTTCAACATATTTATAAATGACCTTGTTGGGGGCATGCGGAGTAGAATTTCAATATTTGCAGATGATACTAAACTCTGCAGGGTAATCAATACAGAGGAGGATAATTTTATATTACAGGGAGATTTATGTAAATTGGAGGATTGGGCTGAGAAGTGGCAATTGAAGTTTAATGTAGATAAATGTAAGGTCATGCACTTGGGTAGAGGAAATAACATTTATGATTATGTACTTAATTGTAGAACACTGGGTAAAACAGACACAGAAAAAGACTTGGGTGTATGGGTGGATGGTAAACTTCACTTTAGTGGACAGTGTCAGGCAACTGCTGCCAGGGCTAATAAAATAATGGGATGTATTAAAAGAGGTATAAGTGTTCATGAAAAAAATATAGTTCTACCTCTGTACAAGTCACTAGTGCGACCGCACTTAGAATACTGTGTACAATTCTGGTCACCGATATATAAGAAGGACATAGCTGAACTGGAGAGGGTGCAGAGAAGAGCGACCAAGATTATTAGAGGAATGGGTGGGCTGCAATACCAAGACAGGTTATTAAACTTGGGGTTATTTAGTTTGGAAAAACGAAGGCTTAGGAGGGATCTAATCACAATGTATAAATATATGAGGGGACAGTACAGAGACCTTTCCAAAGATCTTTTTACACCTAGGCCTGTGACTGGAACACGGGGGCATCCTCTACGTCTTGAGGAAAGTAGGTTTAATCATAATCACAGATGAGGATTCTTTACTGTGCGAGCAGTGAGACTGTGGAACTCTCTGCCGCATGATGTTGTAATGAGTGATTCACTACTAACATTTAAGCAGAGCCTGGATGCCTTTCTTGAAAAATGTAATATTACCAGTTATGTATATTAGATTTTATGACAGGGTATTGATCCAGGGAACTAGTCTGATTGCCGGATGTGGAGTCAGGAAGGAAATTTTTTCCCCATTGGAACTTGTTTGCCACATTGGGGTTTATTTGCCTTCCTCTGGATCAACATGTTAGGCTACAGGTTGAACTAGATGGACTTAGAGTCTCCCTTCAACCTTAAAAACTATGATACTATGATACTATGACTTGGAGATGCTGTCTATGAACAGAATGAAAAGATAAAGGTGTGTGTTACAGCAAGGAGCCACCGCGGAAATACTTCGTTCAAATGTGAGGGGAGTCATTTTGGAGTTTGGTGAGGAGTACCGTAACGCCAGTGAGCAGTATCCTGTGCCACAGACCAACATTTTTCCGGTGCTGTCTATACTGTTTACCATGATAGGAGCATAAAGTCTGTATTTATGGCAAATGGACATGACAGTACCCGGGTACGCTACACTGTGCCCAGACATTAATGCGTGCACACAACACTTTGTTTTATTATCAAAACACATATCTGTTCTGGGTAGGACGACTATATAGACAATCAGACTTGCTGCCTCTGCACTGTCAAATTGTCACGTACAGTTTAAATCATAGAGGGACAGCAGCACATGTTTGCATTGACTGATGCTTTTCAAGATTTCCATGACTGTGTTGCAGAGCTGTGTGGTTTGCATTCACACTGTTATCATCTGCCTTATCTGTGAGGCTTCAGCTAACAAGGGTATTCAGGGTGGGTGATGTGTTTTGTCTATGTTTAGGTAGATAACTGGGAAGCTCTTGTGATGCGCCACTAATAAGTTCTGTTCGCGCACACACACACACACAAACACACACACACAAACACACAATTACTGCTGCTACGCAGAGGGCTTAGCAAGTAGTAGGCAACTGAATAGATTGTTCTATTATTTCAATTTTATGCTTGGTTCTTATTGTTTGTTTTGGGAAAGTTAAACAATTATTTATCAACCCAACTGCATACAGTGCTTTTCATGTTGCGTGGTTTTGCTGTATACTGGGGAGCCCACCAAATACAAGACTTAAAATGAAGCATAAGTCGCAATGGGAATTTCCCTGTGCTACAATGCGGCCTAGCGGGGCTGTGCAACCACCGCCTGCCCCATCAAGTGCATCTGCATGCTCTTCATCCTCTGTGACTGTGGGGACAGCAGTCACACATGCTTTTTCACAATGAACTTCCACCCCGTTACCCGTAAGCGGGAGTGTGATTGGCAGGTCGTCACTTGTTTTGTAAGTGAAAACAGATGGTATTGTTGAGCTGTCATACATCGAGAGAAACACCATTGTATGAAGGAAACATTATATCCACGCCTGCACCTTCGTCAAAGATTGGCTGGACTACCTGCAGTTAATAATTGCGTTCCACAAATGGAAAGGAGTGTAGAATGCCCATGTGTTGTACCTTGCTTGGCAGCAAAGGAACACTAACTTAGTATTCCAAACAATTTTAGGATGGCAGAAAAAGAGTCAGCTCTTTGGGCAAATTAAATAGCGTGGCAAAAGTGGGCAGGTGGGTACAGTGGCCGTATTCTGTGGGTACCAGGACAGTAAAGGAAGCCTCAATTTCTATCCCTCCTAATAATGAAATGCAGGAATTCCATGAGTTTGCTATAAAATTTGCGTAGCAAAATGAGCAGGAGGGTGTAATGCAGAGGTGCTGGAAATTGCTTTGCACCAGTGGGGCATAAATGAAGTACAACAGCCACTTTTTGGATGCCACTAACTTGCAGCATTTTTTGCTATTATTATGGCTTATTAAAAAATGAGCAGGAGGGTGTAATGCAGAGGTGCTGGAAATTACTTGCCACCAGTGGGGCACAAATGGAGAACAACAGCCACTTTTTGGATCCCACTAAGTTTCCTCAGTGTTTGCTATTATAATGGCTTAGTAAAAATGAGCTTGAGGGTGCAATGCAGAGGTGCTGGAAATTACTTGGCACCAGTGGGACACTAATGAAGTCACACAGCCACTTTTTTGATGCCACTAAGTTTCCTCAGTGTTTGCTATTATAATGGCTTAGTAAAAATGAGCTTGAGGGTGCAATGCAGAGGTGCTGGAAATTGCTTGGCACTGGAGTTGAGCGCGGTTCGCAGTTCGTGGTTCTCCAGTTCGCGGTTCGAGTGATTTTGGGGGCTGTTCTAGATCGAACTAGAACTCGAGCTTTTTGCTAAAGCTCGATAGTTCTAGTTACATTCGAGAACGGTTCTAGCAGCCAAAAGCCAAGCTAATTACTAGCTGGCTTTCCGCTGTAATAGTGTAAGTCACTCTGTGACTCACACTATTATGAAATTTCAGTGTATAGTGTCCGGGAACAGCGCATTCAGATGACTGCTGTTGGGATAATGCCGATCGCCATTTTTTTTTTTTTCCTTGTCTTCCTTCCCTAAGCGCGCGCGTGTAGTGGGGCGAGCCAGCATGTCAGCCAATCCCAGACACACACACAGCTAAGTGGACTTTTAGCCAGAGAATCAATGGCATGTGTGATAGGATGTCCATGTCACATGTCCCTGCATTATAAAAATGGACATTTTCCTCCAGCACGCCATTATCTGCCTTCTGCGTCTGGGTGTCAGTCACCGCAGGCGTAGCTCCTGTCTCTGATACTGCTGTGTACGCTCTACACACAGCGCTATACAGAATAGGGATAGAAGTTTCTATTAGTCCTTGTAAGGGCTAATACCAGCAGGGTCAGAGCCATAGGTGACAGTCAGGTCCGTGAAAACAGATTTTAACAGCTACACAAGATGACAGCGTCTGTGTAGCTAAGTTCAGGGATTTCCTCGCTGCATTTCCCCATTAGGAGGGCTAGAAAGTGAGGCTTCCTTTCCTCTACCCAGACCCACAACCCTGCCACTGTACCCTCCTGCCCTTTGCACACTCAAGCACATTGTTACTAAGCCATTATACTAGCAAACACTGAGTAAACTTAGTGCCATCCTAAAAGTGGCTGTTGGACTTCCATTAGTGTCCTACTGGTGCAAAGCTATTTGCAGCACCTCTGCATTACACCCTCCTGTTCTTTTTTTAATAAGCTATAAAAATAGCAAAACATGCTGCCATTTAGTGGCTTACAAAAAGTGGCTGTTGTACTCCATTTGTGCCCAACAGGTGCCAAGCTATTTACAGCACCTCTGCATTACACCCTCCTGCTCTGTTTTTAAAAGCTATAATAATAGCAAAAATGCTGCAACTTAGTACCATACAAAAAGTGGCTGTTGTACTCCATTTGTGCCCACCTCTGCATTACACTCTCCTGCTCTGTTTTTTAAAGCTATAATAATAGCAAAAAATGCTGCAACTTAGTGGCATACAAAAAGTGGCTGTTGGACTCCATTTGTGCCCCACTGGTGCAAAGCTATTTGCAGTACATCTGCATTGCACACTCAAGCTCATTGTTACTAAGCCATTATAATAGCAAAAACTGCTGCAACTTGATGCCATCCAAACAGTGGCTGTTGTACTCCATTTGTGCCCCACAGGTGCCAAGCTATTTACAGCACCTCTGCATTACACCCTACTGCTCTGTTTTTAAAAGCTATAATAATAGCAAAAACTGCTGCAACTTAGTGGCATACAAAAAGTGGCTGTTGTACTCCATTTGTGCCCCACAGGTGCCAAGCTATTTACAGCACTCTGCATTACACCCTCCTGCTCTGTTTTTAAAAGCTATAATAATAGCAAAAAAATGCTGCATTTTAGTGGCATACAAAAAGTGGCTGTTGTACTCCATTTGTGCCAAACAGGTGCCAAGCTATTTACAGCACCTCTGCATTACACCCTCCTGCTCTGTTTTTAAAGCTATAATAATAACAAAAAATGCTGCAACTTAGTGGCATACAAAAAGGGGCTGTTGGACTTCCATTAGTGTCCCACTGGTGCAAAGCTATTTGCAGCACCTCTGCATTACACCCTCCTGCTCTGTTTTTAATAAGCTATAATAATAGCAAAAAATGCTGCCTTTTAGTGGCATCCTAAAAGTGGCTGTTGGACTTCCATTAGTGTCCCACTGGTGCAAAGCTATTTGCAGCACCTCTGCATTACACCCTCCTGCCCTGTTTTTTAATAAGCTATAATAATAGCAAAAAAAGCTGCCATTTAGTGGCATACAAAAAGTGGCTGTTGTACTCCATTTGTGCCCCACAGGTGCCAAGCTATTTACAGCACCTCTGCATTACACCCTCCTGCTCTGTTTTTAAAAGCTATAATAATAGCAAAAATGCTGCAAGTTAGTACCATACAAAAAGGGGCTGTTGTACTCCATTTGTGCCCACCTCTGCATTACACTCTCCTGCTCTGTTTTTTAAAGCTATAATAATAGCAAAAAATGCTGCAACTTAGTGGCATACAAAAAGTGGCTGTTGGACTCCATTTGTGCCCCACTGGTGCAAAGCTATTTGCAGTACATCTGCATTGCACACTCAAGCTCATTGTTACTAAGCCATTATAATAGCAAAAACTGCTGCAACTTGATGCCATCCAAACAGTGGCTGTTGTACTCCATTTGTGCCCCACAGGTGCCAAGCTATTTACAGCACCTCTGCATTACACCCTACTGCTCTGTTTTTAAAAGCTATAATAATAGCAAAAACTGCTGCAACTTAGTGGCATACAAAAAGTGGCTGTTGTACTCCATTTGTGCCCCACAGGTGCCAAGCTATTTACAGCACTCTGCATTACACCCTCCTGCTCTGTTTTTAAAAGCTATAATAATAGCAAAAAAATGCTGCAATTTAGTGGCATACAAAAAGTGGCTGTTGTACTCCATTTGTGCCAAACAGGTGCCAAGCTATTTACAGCACTTCTGCATTACACCCTCCTGCTCTGTTTTTAAAGCTATAATAATAACAAAAAATGCTGCAACTTAGTGGCATACAAAAAGGGGCTGTTGGACTTCCATTAGTGTCCCACTGGTGCAAAGCTATTTGCAGCACCTCTGCATTACACCCTCCTGCTCTGTTTTTAATAAGCTATAATAATAGCAAAAAATGCTGCCTTTTAGTGGCATCCTAAAAGTGGCTGTTGGACTTCCATTAGTGTCCCACTGGTGCAAAGCTATTTGCAGCACCTCTGCATTACACCCTCCTGCCCTGTTTTTTAATAAGCTATAATAATAGCAAAAAAAGCTGCCATTTAGTGGCATACAAAAAGTGGCTGTTGTACTCCATTTGTGCCCCACAGGTGCCAAGCTATTTACAGCACCTCTGCATTACACCCTCCTGCTCTGTTTTTAAAAGCTATAATAATAGCAAAAATGCTGCAACTTAGTACCATACAAAAAGTGGCTGTTGTACTCCATTTGTGCCCACCTCTGCATTACACTCTCCTGCTCTGTTTTTTAAAGCTATAATAATAGCAAAAAATGCTGCAACTTAGTGGCATACAAAAAGTGGCTGTTGGACTCCATTTGTGCCCCACTGGTGCAAAGCTATTTGCAGTACATCTGCATTGCACACTCAAGCTCATTGTTACTAAGCCATTATAATAGCAAAAACTGCTGCAACTTGATGCCATCCAAACAGTGGCTGTTGTACTCCATTTGTGCCCCACAGGTGCCAAGCTATTTACAGCACCTCTGCATTACACCCTACTGCTCTGTTTTTAAAAGCTATAATAATAGCAAAAACTGCTGCAACTTAGTGGCATACAAAAAGTGGCTGTTGTACTCCATTTGTGCCCCACAGGTGCCAAGCTATTTACAGCACTCTCCATTACACCCTCCTGCTCTGTTTTTAAAAGCTATAATAATAGCAAAAAAATGCTGCATTTTAGTGGCATACAAAAAGTGGCTGTTGTACTCCACTTGTGCCCCACAGGTGCCAAGCAATTTACAGCACCTCTGCATTACACCCTCCTGCTCTGTTTTTAAAGCTATAATAATAACAAAAAATGCTGCAACTTAGTGGCATACAAAAAGTGGCTGTTGTATTCCATTTGTGCCCCACAGGTGCCAAGTTATTTACAGCACCTCTTCATTACACCCTCCTGCTCTGTTTTTAAAAGCTATAATAATAGCAAAAAATGCTGCCATTTAGTGGCATCCTAAAAGTGGTTGTTGGACTTCCATTAGTGTCCCACTGATGCAAAGCTATTTGCAGCACCACTGCATTACACCGTCATACTCTGTTTTTAATAAGCTATAATAATAGCAAAAAATGCTGCAACTTAGTGGCATACAAAAAGTGGCTGTTGTACTCCATTTGTGCCCCACAGGTGCCAAGTTATTTACAGCACCTCTGCATTACACCCTCCTGCTCTGTTTTTAAAAGCTATAATAATAGCAAAAAATGCTGCAACTTAGTGGCATACAAAAAGTGGCTGTTGGACTTCCATTAGTGTCCCACTGGTGCAAAGCTATTTGCAGCACTTCTGCATTACACCCTCCTGCTCTGTTTTTAATTAGCTATAATAATAGCAAAAAATGCTGCCATTTAGTGGCATCCTAAAAGTGGCTGTTGTACTCCATTTGTGCCCCACAGGTGCCAAGCTATTTACAGCACCTCTGCATTACATCCTCCTGCTCTGTTTTTAATAAGCTATAATAATAGCAAAAAATGCTGCCATTTAGTGGCATCCTAAAAGTGGCTGTCGGACTTCCATTAGTGTCCCACTGGTGCAATGCTATTTGCAGCACCACTGCATTACACCCTCCTGCTCTGTTTTTAATAAGCTATAATAATAGCAAAAAAATGCTGCCATTTAGTGGCATACAAAAAGTGGCTGTTGTACTCCATTTGTGCCCCACAGGTGGCAAGCTATTTACAGCACCTCTGCATTACACCCTCCTGCTCTGTTTTGAAAAGCTATGATAATGACAAAAAGTGCTGCAACTTAGTGGCATACGAAAAGTGGCGGTTGGACTCCATTTGTGCACCACAGGTGCCAAGCTATTTACAGCACCTCTGCATTACACCCTCCTGCTCTGTTTTTAAAAGCTATAATAATAGAAATAAATGCTGCAACTTAGTGGCATACAAAAAGTGGCTGTTGGACTTCCATTAGTGTCCCACTGGTGCAAAGCTATTTGCAGCACCTCTGCATTGCACAATCAAGCTCATTGTTACTAAGCCATTATAATAGCAAGAACTGCTGCAACTTAGTGCCATCCAAAAAGTGGCTGTTGTACTCTATTTGTGCCCCACAGGTGCCAAGCTATTTACAGCACCTCTGCATTACATCCTCCTGCTCTGTTTTTAAAAGCTATAATAATAGCAAAAACTGCTGCAACTTAGTGGCATACAAAAAGAGGCTGTTGTACTCCATTTGTGCCCCACAGGTGCCAAGCTATTTACAGCACATCTGCATTACACCCTCCTGCTCTGTTTTGAAAAGCTATGATAATGGCAAAAAGTGCTGCAACTTAGTGGCATACGAAAAGTGGCTGTTGGACTCCATTTGTGCACCACAGGTGCCAAGCTATTTACAGCACCTCTGCATTACACCCTCCTGCTCTGTTTTTAAAAGCTATAATAATAGAAATAAATGCTGCAACTTAGTGGCATACACAAAGTGGCTGTTGGACTTCCATTAGTGTCCCACTGGTGCAAAGCTATTTGCAGCACCTCTGCATTGCACAATCAAGCTCATTGTTACTAAGCCATTATAATAGCAAGAACTGCTGCAACTTAGTGCCATCCAAAAAGTGGCTGTTGTACTCCATTTGTGCCCCACAGGTGGCAAGCTATTTACAGCACCTCTGCATTACACCCTCCTGCTCTGTTTTTAAAAGCTATAATAATAGCAAAAGCTGCTGCAACTTAGTGGCATACAAAAATAGGCTGTTGTACTCAATTTGTGCCCCACTGGTGCAAAGCTATTTGCAGCACCTCTGCATTACATCCTCCTGCTCTGTTTTTAATAAGCTATAATAATTGCAAAAAATGCTGCCATTTAGTGGCATCCTAAAAGTGTCTGTTGGACTTCCATTAGTGTCCCACTGGTGCAAAGCTATTTGCAGCACCACTGCATTACACCCTCCTGCTCTGTTTTAAAAAAGCTATAATAATAGCAAAAAATGCTGCCATTTGGTGGCATACAAAAAGTGCCTGCCTCCATTTTTGCCCCACAGGTGCCAAGCTATTTACAGCACCTCTGCATTACACCCTCCTGCTCTGTTTTTAAAAGCTATAATAATAGCAAAAAATGCTGCAACTTGGTGGCATACAAAAAGTGTCTGTTGTACTCCATTTGTGCCCCACTGGTGCAAATATCGCGGGCGGAGGAGGTGCGCTGCGCTCACCCACTGCTCGGGTCCGGCTGCTGCTGCTACTGCTGCTCGGTGGTGGCTCGAGTGGTGGGCTGGGTTCCGGGGCTGGGTGGGTCGTGTGGACCCTGTCACGCTAACAGGGCTCCAAGTCTCCAGATCCGAGTTGCGTCTAACTCGGGTCAGGCTACTATTTGTTTGAGAGTCAACCTTCTCTGTATCCTCCACCTAACCTTCCAGTTGCCAACCTCTCCTTTTCCATCTATGAGCACGGTGGACACCGAATGGCGATTGGGATATCTACCTTTCTCTTTCTTTTCTTCTTAATATTTTTGATATAGCGGTAACATAGTATATACCATGTTATCCATCCATGTTATCCAAATCTGCCAGTCCCACCATACCAGTTTCTTCAGCAAATGTTAATGTTGCTTAACCACCAAACCCATGGACACAAACTTTTTTACCTTTTCCAACACACCTGTTCCCCTTTCCACCAGCATCTGTCCTTTTTCAACTCAGTTTGTATATGACCAAAAATGCAACTCTGCAGAGACACCGTACTCAACGCCGTCTCAGCACAGCAGCCAGCCCTCTGTCCCTCAGATGTGGACAAGTAAGACCATTTCCTCCTATCGATGAAAAAGCGTTGAGATTCACTCTGTGCACCACTGGTGTTTAGTGGAAAAGCAGATGTAAGATTGCGTACCACCTTCTGCTGATACTCCTGCATACGTGCGTCCCTTCCTATGGCAGGAGTTATTTCGCAAAATTTTGTGTTGTACCGGGGATCTAACAGTGTGGCAACCCAGTAGTCAGCATGACTTGTAATTCGTACAATCCGAGGGTCATGTTGTAGGTAGTGCAGCAAGAAGGCGCTCATGTGTCTTGAGCATCCAGGAGGACAAAGTCCTTGGTGTGTTGGTGGCGGAGAGGTGAGAATCGTTCCTCCTTCCTCTGCCCTCTCCCCACAACCTCGCACAACCAAAATGTGAGCAAGCTCTCACTAATCTGCTGAGTCTTCCATGCCCATCGCCAGTTCGTCCTCCATTTCTTCCTGGGCTCCTGCACCTTCCTCAACAGTTTTGTTGATACTATGCTCCCTTGATAATCCCTCTCCCCCACCGTACCATGACTGCCGCCAAGGTGCCGCTGAACGTCTGGACCTTGTAGATCTTGTTATCCCTTCCGCATATGACTCCTCCAGTATTTCCTCCCTTCATCTTGGACCAACACCTGACTCCGAATAATACTTACAGTGTGTTCCATCATGTAGATGACCAAAATTGTCACGCTGAGAATGTCATCGCCAGTGTTAAACATCTGCGTCGACATTATAGATGAGCGAACCGGTCGCAGTTCGGCTCGAGTTCGGTTCGCTGAACGTTCGACCAACCGAACTCGAACCGCATAGGAAACAATGGCAGGCAATCACAAACACATAAAAACTCCTAGAAAACACCCTCAAAGGTGTCCAAAAGGTGACAAACAACTCACAACACAACACAAACACATGGGAAAGTGTCAAGGACATATACTCATGCGAAAACAAAAGAGCAGGACAAGGAAAAAGAGGAGGAGACACAGATATGAGTATATGCAAGGGAACGTCGATGCCATTACTGTGCAACTTGAGCCCTGCTCATTTTAGGCTTCCAATCTGGATAAATTGCCTGAGCTCACCACGTACGCCTTGGGGATCTTGTTGTGTCCCGCAGCCAGCGTTTTCTCGGAACGTGTCCTCAGTGCTGCTGGGGGTGTGCTGACAGCTAAGCACATGCATCTGTCCACTGACAATCTGGACAGACTAACGTTCACCAAGATGAACAAGTCATGGCTCTCAAAGGACTTTTCTTCCCCTGGCTCATCCAGGGGAGGTGAAAGGCACGCGTATTTTTGAGAGTGCTTCATGCAAAGCATCTTTTTCATCTTGAAAATGGGGGTCAACTGATGCCAGTCAAGTGGGGTGTGTGTGGCCCAATTAGTGGAAACGAGGGAGACTGTAGTTGGAGTCCCCTCGCTTTTGAAAAAAGAACCAAGATGAACAAGTCATGGCTCTCAGAGGACTTTTCTTCCCCTGGCTCATCCAGGGGAGGTGAAAGGCACGTGTATTTTTGAGAGTGCTTCATGCAAAGCATCTTTTTCATCTTGAAAATGGGGGTCAACTGATGCCAGTCAAGTGGGGTGTGTGTGGCCAAATTAGTGGAAACGAGGGAGACTGTGGTTGGAGTCCCCTTGCTGTGTTTTACATGCTTTTAGAAGGGCATGACATGGCTTAGAGCTTGACTTTCAGCATCTGCAAACTGTTGGCTACCAAAATCTTTCCTTTCCAACCTTTTTAACCGAGGATTTTTGAGACCTTATGCCCATCGCAGTGCCTCAAGAGCCGATGCCCAGGCACCACTCCTTCTCCAACAAAGGCGTCCATGTGCTACACCAGCATGTCGCACCAAACATCACCGCTTCTTTGAGAAACTGTGTGACAGGGTGCATTTCACCACAGATACTTGGCCCAGTAAGCATGGACAGGGGCGTTACATGTCGCTGACTGGGCAATGGGTTACTATGAGGAGAGATGGAGAAGGGTCTGCTGTACAAGTCTTGCTGTTCCCACGAGTTGTATCAATCCTTCCTCTGTATGTAGAAGTTAATATACTGCTTCTGCCTCCTCAACCTCGTGTGGGTCCTTCATCTCGGCCCAAACCCTGTGTGGTCAGGGCACCCTTCCTTGTAACTGCGCACAAGGAAAACCACACACCTCCTTACTATGCTGGCAGCAGAGCTCAATGTCATCATTCGGTAAAATGTTTACTTTGAAATGTATGGGAAATGTGAGTCACACCGCTGAGAAGTTGTGGACGGTTAGCTCTGGAGACCAAGTTTCATCAATGGTTGTCTCCACTCAACCAGCAGCCAGGGAAGGCCGGGTGTGACAATGATGCAAACATGGGTGCGGCCCTTCTCCGTGACAATGTGACACACATGCCTTGTGTGGCTCACGTGTTGAATCTAATTCTCCAGCAATTTTTAAAACACCATCCCGGCCTACATGGCCTTGTGCAGCGGGTACGCTCGCTATGTGCTGACTTCCATCGTTCGCACACAGTAGCTCAACAACTTTCATCACTCCTGAAGTCTTAAGGTCTGGTGGTTAAACGCCTGAAATGCGATGTGCCGACACGCAGGAATTTGAATCTGCACATGTTGCAGCGTCTGTGGCAGCACCGCCGAACCCTGCTGCAATACATTATGACATATAGCCTGGCCTAACTTGATCCAGAGGTAGTGCAGATCACGCTGCTGGAGTGGTGTCAGATCAAGGACCTATGCACCCTTCTACACAGTTTACAAATGTCGACAAAGATGTTTAGCACTGGCAATGCCATTCTCAGCGTGACAATTCTGGTCATCTACATGATGGATCACACTGTAAGCATTATTCGGAGTCAGGTGTTGGGACAAGAGGAAGGGGAGGAAGTACGGGAGGAGTCATATGTGGAGGGATAACAAGATCTACGAGGTCCAGATGGTCAGCGGCACCTAAGCGGCAGTCATGGTGGGGGAGAGGGATTAACAAGGGCGCATAGTATCAGCAAAAAGTGTTGAGGAAGGTGCAGGAGCCCATGAAGAAATGGAGGACAAACTGGCGAGGGGCATGTAAGACTCAGCAGATGAGTGAGAGCTTGCTCACATTTCGGTTGTGCGAGGTTGGGGGAGAGGGCAGAGGAAGGAGGCACGATTCTCTCCTCTCTGCCACCAACACACCAAGGACTTGGTCCTCCTGGATGCACAAGACACATGAGCGGCTTCTTGCTGCACTACCTACAACATGACCCTCGGATTGTACGAATTCGAAGTAATGCTAACTACTGGGTTGCCACACTGTTAGATCCCCGGTACAAGACAAAATTTGGCGAAATAATTCCTGCCATAGAAAGGGACGCACGTATACTGGAGTATCTGCAGAAGGTGGTACGCAATCTTAGATCTGCTTTTCCACTAAACACCAGTGCTGCACAGAGTGAATCTCAACGCTTTGTCATGGATAGGAGGAAATGGTCTTTTACTTGTCCACATCTGAGGGACCGAGGGCTGGCTGCTGTGCTGAGATGGCATTGAGTACGGTGTCCCTGCAGAGTTGCACTTTTGGTCATATACAAAATGAGTCGAAAAAGGACAGATGCTGGTGGAAAGGGGAACAGGTGTGTTGGAAAGGGGGAAAAAAGTTTGTGTCCGTGGGTTTGGTGGTTAAGCAACATTAACATTTGGTGAAGAAACAACATCTGTTATGGTGGGACTGGCAGATTTGGATAAGGTGGTATATACTATGTTACTGCTATATAACGAAAATTAATAAGAAAAGAAAGAGAAAGGTATATATCCCCATCAGCAGTCAGTGTCCACCATGCTCCCAGATGGAAAAGGAGAGGTTGGCAACTGGAAGGTTAGGTGGAGGATACAGAGCTGTGTGGCTATGAAACTAATAGTAGCCTGAACGGAGTTAGACGCCACTCGGATCTGGAGACTGGGAGCCCTGTTAGCGTCACAAGGTCCACACGCCCACCCAGCCCAGGAACTCCCTGTTAACATCACAGGGGCCATTGAGTACGCTGACCGTGTGCATTGGGGCCACACCTGTGGACAGCAGGCGCATCAGCAGCAGCAGGCCTGTTAATGCCACTGGGCTGCACAAGCAGGACTGGTAGGACAGGAGCTGGTCTTAACTGTTCTGCGTTGCCAACTGTGGTGGCGGCCTGCATCGCCGCCCTATCCCTGCCTACCTCTGGCCTAAAGCCGCAATGGGTTCTACACATGGAGGTGTGCTCTTTCGGAGCATAATAGAAGACTGCGCACCTCCTTGTTGGCTCCAGCCCGTTTTATAACCTAGGTCCGCCCCAAACCAGGGTGGACCACAATGCACCTCCTGGAGACAAAAGCAGAGTGACACGTCATGAGTGGCATAACTAGCGTCCTATTTGGAACCGCAACTTCAATAATGACCGCATGGCTGCCACGACACAAACACCTCACCAGTCATCGTCTGACCATCAATAATGAGGTGACAAGTCATAGGGGCGGGCCTCTGCAAGCCATTTGGGAGTGGCCTGGCCACATCGTCAGGACACCTGATGCCCTGTGGTCTATATGGGCCCCCCACATCAGGGGCAGGGCCAAAGAGTTCATTACCGGACCTAGTCTCTGATGCAGTAAGTGCCTGAGCATGCTCAGTAGCATGAAATACAGTCTCTGAAAAAAGACTATCAGCTTTAGCATGGTGTCTAGGCACAAAACAGGACTTAGACCTGGCACATAGTGCAAGTTCCTGTGCAAAGAGGCTTTTCGCACTAAGTGTGGGAGCATGCGCTGTATCCCGAAATGAAGACTTAGCCTCAGGAATGGCACAGTCAGGTTGAGCATACTCACTAGGCGAAACACTGTAGTTAGGCTGCGGCTGGGGTAAATCGGCACACGCATGCGCACTAGCTGCCTCTCCACACTTAGACGTGGAGGAGAAATTGCTCTTCGGGTGTGGACTTGGAGATGCTGTCTATGAACAGAAGGAAAAGCTAAAGGTGTGTGTTACAGCAAGGAGCCACCGCGGAAACACTTCGTTCAATTGTGAGGGGAGTCATTTTGGAGTTTGGTGAGGAGTACCGTAACGCCAGTGAGCAGCATCCTGTGCCACAGACCAACATTCTTACGGTGCTGTCTATACTGCTTACCATGAGAGGAGAGTAAAGTCTGTATTTCTGCCAACTGGACATCACAGTACCCGGGTACGGTAGGCTGTGCCCAGACAATAATGCGGGCACACAACACTTTGTCTTATTAGCAAAATACATATCTGTTCTGGGTAGGCCGACTATTTATAGACAATAAGACTTGCTGCCTCTGCACGGTCAAATTGTCACGTACAGTTTAAATCATAGAGGGACAGCGACACATGTTTGCATTGACTGTTGCTTTTCAAGATTTCCATGACTGTGTTGCAGAGCTGTGTGGTTTGCATTCACACTGTTATCATCTGCCTTATCTGTGAGGCTTCAGCTAACAAGGGTATTCAGGGGGGGTAATGTGTTTTGTCTATGTTTAGGTAGATAACTGGGAAGCTCTTGTGATGCGCCACTGGTAAGTCGTGTTCGCACACACACACACACGCACACGCACAAACACACAATTACTGCTACGCAGAGGGATTAGCAGGTAGTAGGCAACAGAATAAATTGTTCAATTATTTAAATTGTATGCATGGTTCTTATTGTTTGTTTTGGTAAAGTTAAACAATCATTTATCAACCCAACTGACTAGAGTCCTTTTCCTGTTGCCTGGTTTTGCTGCATACTGGGGAGCCCACCCTGTACACGACTTAAAATGAAGCATAAGTCACAATGTGAATTTCACTGTGCTACAATGCGGCCTAGCGTGCCTGTGCAACCACCGCCTGCCCCATCAAGTGCATCTGCGTGCTCTTCATCCTCTGTGACTGTGGGGACAGCAGTCTCACATGGTTTTTCACACTGAACTTTCACCCCTTTACACGCAACAGGGAGTGTGATTGGCAGGTCATCACTTGTTTTGGAAGTGGAAACAGATGGTATTGTTGAGCTGTCAGACATCGAGAAAACCAACATTGGATGCAGGCTACATTATATCTACACCTGCACCTTCGTCACAGATTGGCTGGACTACCTGCAGTTAATAATTGCATTCCAGAAATGGAAAGGAATGTAGAATGCACATGTGTTGTACCTTGCTTGGCAGCAAAGGAACACTAACTTAGTATTACAGACAATTTTAGGAAGGCAGGAAAAGAGTCAGCTCTTTGATAAAATTAAATAGCGTGGCAAAAGTGGACAGGTGGGTACAGTGGCCGTGTTCTGTGGGTACCAGGACAGTAAAGGAAGCCTCACTTTCTATCCCTCCGAATGATCAAATGCAGCAAGGAATTCCCTGAGTTTGCTATAAAATTAGCATAGCAAAATGTGCATGAGGTTGTCATGCAGAGGTGCTGCAAATAGCTTTTCACCAGTGGGGCACTAATGGAGTACAACAGCCACTTCTTGTATGCCACTAAATGGCAGCATTTTTTGCTATTATTATAGCTTATTAAAAACAGAGCAGGAGGGTGTCATGCAGAGGTGCTAGAAATAGCTTGGCACCAGTGGGGCACTAATGGAGTCCAACAGCCACTTCTTGTATGCCACTTAATGGCAGCATTTTTTGCTATTATTATAGCTTATTAAAAACAGAGCAGGAGGGTGTCATGCAGAGGTGCTAGAAATAGCTTGGCACCAGTGGGACACTAATGGAGTACAACAGCCACTTCTTGTATGCCACTAAATGGCAGCATTTTTTGCTATTATTATAGTTTATTAAAAACAGAGCAGGAGGGTGTCATGCAGAGGTGCTAGAAATAGCTTGGCACCAGTGGGACACTAATTGAGTACAACAGCCACTTCTTGTATGCCACTAAATGGCAGCATTTTTTGCTATTATTATAGCTTATTAAAAACAGAGCAGGAGGTTGTCATGCAGAGGTGCTAGAAATAGCTTGGCACCAGTGGGGCACTAATGGAAGTCCAACAGCCACTTCTTGTATGCCACTAAATGGCAGCATTTGTTGCTATTATTATAGCTTATTAAAAACAGAGCAGGAGGGTGTCATGCAGAGGTGCTAGAAATAGCTTGGCACCAGTGGGGCACTAATGGAAGTCCAACAGCCACTTCTTGTATGCCACTAAATGGCAGCATTTTTTGCTATTATTACAGCTTATTAAAAACAGAGCAGGAGGGTGTCATGCAGAGGTGCTAGAAATAGCTTGGCACCAGTGGGGCACTAATGGAGTACAACAGCCACTTCTTGTATGCCACTAAATGGCAGCATTTTTTGCTATTACTATAGCTTATTAAAAACAGAGCAGGAGGGTGTCATGCAGAGGTGCTAGAAATAGCTTGGCACCAGTGGGGCACTAATGGAGTATAACAGCCACTTCTTGTATGCCACTAAATGGCAGCATTTTTTGCTATTATTATAGCTTATTAAAAACAGAGCAGGAGGGTGTCATGCAGAGGTGCTAGAAATAGCTTGGCACCAGTGGGGCACTAATGGAGTACAACAGCCACTTCTTGTATACCACTAAATGGCAGCATTTTTTGCTATTACTATAGCTTATTAAAAACAGAGCAGGAGGGTGTCATGCAGAGGTGCTAGAAATAGCTTGGCACCAGTGGGGCACTAATGGAGTATAACAGCCACTTCTTGTATGCCACTAAATGGCAGCATTTTTTGCTATTATTATAGCTTATTAAAAACAGAGCAGGAGGGTGTCATGCAGAGGTGCTAGAAATAGCTTGGCACCAGTGGGGCACTAATGGAGTACAACAGCCACTTCTTGTATGCCACTAAATGGCAGCATTTTTTGCTATTACTATAGCTTATTAAAAACAGAGCAGGAGGGTGTCATGCAGAGGTGCTAGAAATAGCTTGGCACCAGTGGGGCACTAATGGAAGTCCAACAGCCACTTCTTGTATGCCACTAAATGGCAGCATTTTTTTGCTATTATTATAGCTTATTAAAAACAGAGCAGGAGGGTGTCATGCAGAGGTGCTAGAAATAGCTTGGCACCAGTGGGGCACTAATGGAGTATAACAGCCACTTCTTGTATGCCACTAAATGGCAGCATTTTTTGCTATTATTATAGCTTATAAAAAACAGAGCAGAAGGGTGTCATGCAGAGGTGCTAGAAATAGCTTGGCACCAGTGGGGCACTAATGGAGTACAACAGCCACTTCTTGTATGCCACTAAATGGCAGCAATTTTTGCTATTACTATAGCTTATTAAAAACAGAGCAGGAGGGTGTCATGCAGAGGTGCTAGAAATAGCTTGGCACCAGTGGGGCACTAATGGAAGTCCAACAGCCACTTCTTGTATGCCACTAAATGGCAGCATTTGTTGCTATTATTATAGCTTATTAAAAACAGAGCAGGAGGGTGTCATGCAGAGGTGCTAGAAATAGCTTGGCACCAGTGGGGCACTAATGGAGTACAACAGCCACTTCTTGTATGCCACTAAATGGCAGCATTTTTTGCTATTACTATAGCTTATTAAAAACAGAGCAGGAGGGTGTCATGCAGAGGTGCTAGAAATAGCTTGGCACCAGTGGGGCACTAATGGAGTATAACAGCCACTAATGCCACTAAATGGCAGCATTTTTTGCTATTATAATAGCTTATTAAAACAGAGCAGGAGGGTGTCATGCAGAGGTGCTAGAAATAGCTTCGCACCAGTGGGGCACTAATGGAGTACAACAGCCACTTCTTGTATGCCACTAAATGGCAGCATTTTTTGCTATTATTATTTTATTATTATTATTATTTATTTATAGAGCACCATTAATTCCATGGTGCTGTACATGAGAAGAAGCTATTACTATAGCTTATTAAAAACAGAGCAGGAGGGTGTCATGCAGAGGTGCTAGAAATAGCTTGGCACCAGTGGGGCACTAATGGAAGTCCAACAGCCACTTCTTGTATGCCACTAAATGGCAGCATTTTTTTGCTATTATTATAGCTTATTAAAAACAGAGCAGGAGGGTGTCATGCAGAGGTGCTAGAAATAGCTTGGCACCAGTGGGGCACTAATGGAGTATAACAGCCACTTCTTGTATGCCACTAAATGGCAGCATTTTTTGCTATTATTATAGCTTATAAAAAACAGAGCAGAAGGGTGTCATGCAGAGGTGCTAGAAATAGCTTGGCACCAGTGGGGCACTAATGGAGTACAACAGCCACTTCTTGTATGCCACTAAATGGCAGCAATTTTTGCTATTACTATAGCTTATTAAAAACAGAGCAGGAGGGTGTCATGCAGAGGTGCTAGAAATAGCTTGGCACCAGTGGGGCACTAATGGAAGTCCAACAGCCACTTCTTGTATGCCACTAAATGGCAGCATTTGTTGCTATTATTATAGCTTATTAAAAACAGAGCAGGAGGGTGTCATGCAGAGGTGCTAGAAATAGCTTGGCACCAGTGGGGCACTAATGGAGTACAACAGCCACTTCTTGTATGCCACTAAATGGCAGCATTTTTTGCTATTACTATAGCTTATTAAAAACAGAGCAGGAGGGTGTCATGCAGAGGTGCTAGAAATAGCTTGGCACCAGTGGGGCACTAATGGAGTATAACAGCCACTAATGCCACTAAATGGCAGCATTTTTTGCTATTATAATAGCTTATTAAAACAGAGCAGGAGGGTGTCATGCAGAGGTGCTAGAAATAGCTTCGCACCAGTGGGGCACTAATGGAGTACAACAGCCACTTCTTGTATGCCACTAAATGGCAGCATTTTTTGCTATTATTATTTTATTATTATTATTATTTATTTATAGAGCACCATTAATTCCATGGTGCTGTACATGAGAAGAAGCTATTACTATAGCTTATTAAAAACAGAGCAGGAGGGTGTCATGCAGAGGTGCTAGAAATAGCTTGGCACCAGTGGGGCACTAATGGAAGTCCAACAGCCACTTCTTGTATGCCACTAAATGGCAGCATTTTTTTGCTATTATTATAGCTTATTAAAAACAGAGCAGGAGGGTGTCATGCAGAGGTGCTAGAAATAGCTTGGCACCAGTGGGGCACTAATGGAGTATAACAGCCACTTCTTGTATGCCACTAAATGGCAGCATTTTTTGCTATTATTATAGCTTATAAAAAACAGAGCAGAAGGGTGTCATGCAGAGGTGCTAGAAATAGCTTGGCACCAGTGGGGCACTAATGGAGTACAACAGCCACTTCTTGTATGCCACTAAATGGCAGCAATTTTTGCTATTACTATAGCTTATTAAAAACAGAGCAGGAGGGTGTCATGCAGAGGTGCTAGAAATAGCTTGGCACCAGTGGGGCACTAATGGAAGTCCAACAGCCACTTCTTGTATGCCACTAAATGGCAGCATTTTTTTGCTATTATTATAGCTTATTAAAAACAGAGCAGGAGGGTGTCATGCAGAGGTGCTAGAAATAGCTTGGCACCAGTGGGGCACTAATGGAGTATAACAGCCACTTCTTGTATGCCACTAAATGGCAGCATTTTTTGCTATTATTATAGCTTATAAAAAACAGAGCAGAAGGGTGTCATGCAGAGGTGCTAGAAATAGCTTGGCACCAGTGGGGCACTAATGGAGTATAACAGCCACTTCTTGTATGCCACTAAATGGCAGCATTTTTTGCTATTATTATAGCTTATTAAAAACAGAGCAGGAGGGTGTCATGCAGAGGTGCTAGAAATAGCTTGGCACCAGTGGGGCACTAATGGAGTACAACAGCCACTTCTTGTATGCCACTAAATGGCAGCATTTTTTGCTATTACTATAGCTTATTAAAAACAGAGCAGGAGGGTGTCATGCAGAGGTGCTAGAAATAGCTTGGCACCAGTGGGGCACTAATGGAAGTCCAACAGCCACTTCTTGTATGCCACTAAATGGCAGCATTTTTTGCTATTATTATAGCTTATTAAAAACAGAGCAGGAGGGTGTCATGCAGAGGTGCTAGAAATAGCTTGGCACCAGTGGGGCACTAATGGAGTACAACAGCCACTTCTTGTATGCCACTAAATGGCAGCATTTTTTGCTATTACTATAGCTTATTAAAAACAGAGCAGGAGGGTGTCATGCAGAGGTGCTAGAAATAGCTTGGCACCAGTGGGGCACTAATGGAAGTCCAACAGCCACTTCTTGTATGCCACTAAATGGCAGCATTTTTTTGCTATTATTATAGCTTATTAAAAACAGAGCAGGAGGGTGTCATGCAGAGGTGCTAGAAATAGCTTGGCACCAGTGGGGCACTAATGGAGTATAACAGCCACTTCTTGTATGCCACTAAATGGCAGCATTTTTTGCTATTATTATAGCTTATAAAAAACAGAGCAGAAGGGTGTCATGCAGAGGTGCTAGAAATAGCTTGGCACCAGTGGGGCACTAATGGAGTACAACAGCCACTTCTTGTATGCCACTAAATGGCAGCAATTTTTGCTATTACTATAGCTTATTAAAAACAGAGCAGGAGGGTGTCATGCAGAGGTGCTAGAAATAGCTTGGCACCAGTGGGGCACTAATGGAAGTCCAACAGCCACTTCTTGTATGCCACTAAATGGCAGCATTTGTTGCTATTATTATAGCTTATTAAAAACAGAGCAGGAGGGTGTCATGCAGAGGTGCTAGAAATAGCTTGGCACCAGTGGGGCACTAATGGAGTACAACAGCCACTTCTTGTATGCCACTAAATGGCAGCATTTTTTGCTATTACTATAGCTTATTAAAAACAGAGCAGGAGGGTGTCATGCAGAGGTGCTAGAAATAGCTTGGCACCAGTGGGGCACTAATGGAGTATAACAGCCACTAATGCCACTAAATGGCAGCATTTTTTGCTATTATAATAGCTTATTAAAACAGAGCAGGAGGGTGTCATGCAGAGGTGCTAGAAATAGCTTCGCACCAGTGGGGCACTAATGGAGTACAACAGCCACTTCTTGTATGCCACTAAATGGCAGCATTTTTTGCTATTATTATTTTATTATTATTATTATTTATTTATAGAGCACCATTAATTCCATGGTGCTGTACATGAGAAGAAGCTATTACTATAGCTTATTAAAAACAGAGCAGGAGGGTGTCATGCAGAGGTGCTAGAAATAGCTTGGCACCAGTGGGGCACTAATGGAAGTCCAACAGCCACTTCTTGTATGCCACTAAATGGCAGCATTTTTTTGCTATTATTATAGCTTATTAAAAACAGAGCAGGAGGGTGTCATGCAGAGGTGCTAGAAATAGCTTGGCACCAGTGGGGCACTAATGGAGTATAACAGCCACTTCTTGTATGCCACTAAATGGCAGCATTTTTTGCTATTATTATAGCTTATAAAAAACAGAGCAGAAGGGTGTCATGCAGAGGTGCTAGAAATAGCTTGGCACCAGTGGGGCACTAATGGAGTACAACAGCCACTTCTTGTATGCCACTAAATGGCAGCAATTTTTGCTATTACTATAGCTTATTAAAAACAGAGCAGGAGGGTGTCATGCAGAGGTGCTAGAAATAGCTTGGCACCAGTGGGGCACTAATGGAAGTCCAACAGCCACTTCTTGTATGCCACTAAATGGCAGCATTTTTTTGCTATTATTATAGCTTATTAAAAACAGAGCAGGAGGGTGTCATGCAGAGGTGCTAGAAATAGCTTGGCACCAGTGGGGCACTAATGGAGTATAATAGCCACTTCTTGTATGCCACTAAATGGCAGCATTTTTTGCTATTATTATAGCTTATTAAAAACAGAGCAGGAGGGTGTCATGCAGAGGTGCTAGAAATAGCTTGGCACCAGTGGGACACTAATGGAGTACAACATCCACTTTTAGGATGCCACTAAGTTTACTCAGTGTTTGCTAGTATAATGGCTTAGTAACAATGAGTTTGAGTGTGCAATGCAGAGGTGCTGCACATAGATTTGCACCAGTGGGACACTAATGGAAGTCCAACAGCCACTTTTAGGATGCCACTAAGTTTACTCAGTGTTTGCTAGTATAATGGCTTAGTAACAATGAGTTTGAGTGTGGAATGCAGAGGTGCTGCACATATATTTGCACCAGTGGGACACTAATGGAAGTCCAACAGCCACTTTTAGGATGCCACTAAGTTTACTCAGTGTTTGCTAGTATAATGGCTTTGTAACAATGAGCTTGAGTGTGCAAAGGGCAGGAGGGTACAGTGGCAGGGTTGTGGGTCTGGGTAGAGGAAAGGAAGCCTCCCTTTCTATCCCTCCTAATAGGGAAATGCAGCGAGGAAATCCCTGACCTTAGATACACAGATGCTGTCATCTTGTGTAGCTGTTAAAATCTGTTTTCACGGACCTTACCGTCACTTATGGCTCTGACCCTTCCGGTATTAGCCCTTAAAAGGATTAATAGAAACTTTTATCCCTATTCTGTATTACGCTGTGTATAGAGCGTACACAGCAGTATCGGAGACAGGAGCTACGCCAGCGGTGACTGATGTGGCGCCCTAGGACCTGGTCGCCACAACGGCATTGCCCTCCTGAGGGTTAATGCTGAGCCTGGAGGTAATGGGGAAATCTACTGGCCAGTAAGTTAACATCCACCGCAGTTTCTCCCTCAGGCCAGTAGGGGGAGCTCTGAACCTGAAGTTTCAGGGAGCTTCCTTAAGCCTGACCTGGGGGAGGAGTTAGTTAGTCTGTAGGGAGCAGCAGAAGTGAACAGACACAGAGTGAGCTGTCCTGTGAATCTGGGGCCTAGAGCTGGAGCAGTTTGGCCCAGAGAAGCAGGAGTAGCTGAGAGGCAGCAGAGAGACTCGGACATCGGAGTCTGTGGTTGCCAGGGTATAAAATCCGTCCCTGGTAGCTGAATCCGAAGGGCAGGGGAGCTGCAAGCCCCTGGCCCAGACACATCCAAGGTACAGCTGCAGCATCAGGGCCCGGTGTGGACCCCAGCGGAGAAGCACCAGAGAGTGGGCCTGCGCAGCCACCTACAGAGGGAAGGGACGTGCCATTGGTCCCAGCAGCGAAGAGGGCCATTGCTGGATTCAGAGAAGCAGGGTCCTATCATCACCAAGAAAGGTACAGGAGTAGGCCTCATACTCAGCTGGCCAGAAAGATCACCCCAAGTACTTCCAGGCCGACCGGATCCCCATCACCACCTGTAACGGTCTCCCAGGACTGGACTGTTCCCAGAGTAAAAGAGGAAAAGGTAAAGAGACTGTTATTTGTGCCTGGTTCTTTCCTCGCCTGTCGGCCCTGCACCGTGTTAGTCACACAGCACCATAGACTTTCACAAGCACCAACTGTGCCCCGGGCATTGCTCCACCTGTGGGGAGCAGTACTACCATAGCTGCTATATCATCATCCCGGAGGCCTCACACAGCAGCGGCGGCTTAATAGCCGCATGCCACAGGTGGCGTCACGAACACAACCATTAACAAGCAAGCCACATATTCAACTGACACCCACCAGGGCCACGGAGCCGGGCCCAGCCACCACTGACTACCACCGGACTAGTCCGGCCCGGCACCGGGTGTCCCATAGCCCTGGGGTGGGCGAGTCAATTTTGGCGTCACGAACAGGATTTCGTGCCCGGTCCCACCGGGTACTGTGCGCCTGCCGGAATTGTGCTTAAAAGACTGTGTACTGGCTGCAGACCACCGCCGCCATTAGCGTCGCCGAGCGCAGGAAGAAGGGGGGCGTGCCTGACAAAGAGCGCGAAGGGAGTGCGCCATCAGAGCAGAGCGCTGTTAACCCCGCGCGACCCGGAAGAAAATTTGAAAAGTGAACGGAGCCTGGTAAGGTTCACTAAGGGGGAGGAAGATGTCCGACTCAGAGGGAGGGCAGGTGGCTGCCATAGCCCGAGACGCCGCAGCACCAGCAGAAGCAATTCCAGTCGCCGTCGCCCCGGCCCCCACTGTAGCGCCGGTAATGCCGATCACCATGCCATACATACCGGGAGCAGAATGGCTGCCGCAATACTCCGGGGAGTCCCATACCTTGAGTGACTTCAGAGAAAGCCTGCACAGCTTATTCCGGGTGTATCCGCTGACTGAGAGCCAGAAGGTGGGCATATTAATGGGACAGCTAGCCGGCGCAGCCCAGCGTGAAGCGAAGTCCTGGCCTGACACAGATAAAGGGACAGCAACCCAGATACTGGCCAAGCTAAAGAGTACTTTTGACACCCGCACCGCAGCAGAGATAAAGATGAGATTCTTTGGGTGCAAGCAGCGGGCCACAGACAGCATAAGGGACTATGCCCTAAACCTGCAAGAGGCCCTGAAAGCAGTTAAACAGGTGGACCCAGAGGGTGTACGTGAAGAAGACAAACTCCTAACTGAGCAGTTCATAGAGGGGCTCCTGTCAGATGCCCACAGGACCCAGCTGCGTATCCTGGTCCTGCAGAACCCTGCTCTGGACTTTGCCAAGTTTAAGGACCAGGCCATCAGGGTACTGAGAGAATCTACGCCGAATGACCCAGTACCCCTCCGGCCTCCTGCTATCACGTACCCCGGGGTGGTGCCTGCAACACGAGCCACTGCAGGGGCTGAGGCGCAGTCCCTGGATAAGGATCCCACTGCGGAGCTCAGACAACAGGTCCAGGAGCTGACCAAGACTGTGGCTGCCCTTGCCAAGACCGTGCAGTCTCTACAAATGACCCCCTCGCCTGCGAAAATCGAGTTGGCCTCCAGCCCAGAGGACGTCCCATGGATGCGACAGAGAAGGATTCCGCCGACCCGAGGCAGAGACACAGACCGGTACGATTCAACAGGACAACCGATCTGCCGCAACTGCAACCAGGCGGGCCACATTGCACGACGCTGTCCTTTAAATGGGCCGAGCCTGGGGCCAGGAGCCGACCCCCAGGTGTAAGGAAGCCCGGCTCAACCCCCAGCCGCAGCAAGTATGTGGGAGGACGACCGGTCCTTCCTATTGTGCTGGATGGGATCCCTTTGAATGCCCTCCTGGATACGGGGTCCCAGGTAACAACCATCCCCCACAAACTGTACAAAAGATATTGGGCCGATTCAGACATTGACCATGGCCCAGATGATGATTTAACAATTGTGGCCAGTAATGGTCAGCCCTTACCTCAGATTGGGTACAAAGAAGTAACCATTAAAGTGGGGCGGGTGGAATTGCCATGTCAGGGGATGATAATTGTAGATATTGATCGCAAAGAATCTGACCCACTGCTAACTCTTGGTACAAATGTGATAGAAAATTGTATTGCCGAAGTGATAATTTTGTTACAACAGGCGTCTGAAACTGCCAGCTCCGGGCAGCAGCGTGTCCTACAGAGGGAGATCAGAGCCCTGATGAGGAGGCAGCAGGTAGAGCTGGCCGGAGGAGAAATTGGCAGTGTGAGGGTAAGTGACCCCCTCCCCATTGTAATACCCCCAAGAAGTGAAATGTTGATATGGTGTCGGGCAGCAATAGGCCTCAAGGGTCAGGATTACCATGCCTTGGTAGAACCAATGTATTCAGACAGTAGGCCTGGAGTCCTGATAGCCAGAGGGGTAGCGGACGTCCGCAAGGGGAGAGTGCCCGTCCGTGTCCTGAATTGTGGGGAGGAGGAGGCCAAATTGCCCCGGTATGCCACTGTGGCAAAATTGTACACTGTCAGCAACAATACCATTAAAGCAGTGGAACCCTTGATCCCGTCCGACCAGGCGGAAGACAATGGCTCCAAGGGGCAGCCGGAAGACTGGTGCCAAAAATTACATGTGGGCACCGACTCCACCCCCTCACACCAAAAGCATGGGGTTTACCGGGTGGTACAGGAGTACGAGCGGGTCTTCAGCAAACACCCCCTAGATTTTGGGCAGGTGAAAGGGGTTCAACATCAAATCCCCACGGGTGATCATCATCCCATTAAAGAAAGATACCGCCCTGTACCCCCCGCACAGTATCAGTGTGCCAAGGAAATGTTACGGGAAATGAAGGAGGCTGGGGTTATCAGAGATAGTTGTAGCCCCTGGGCAGCTCCACTAGTGCTCGTAAAGAAAAAAGATGGTACAATGAGAATGTGTGTAGATTACAGGCAAATTAACCGCATTACACATAAAGATGCCTATCCACTGCCCAGAATAGAGGAGTCACTAACAGCCTTAAAGTCAGCTAACTATTTCTCCACCTTGGATCTCACCAGTGGGTATTGGCAGGTTCCCGTGGCAGAGGCGGACAAGGAGAAGACTGCATTCACGACACCAATGGGTCTCTGTGAGTTCAATTGTATGCCATTCGGGCTCTGCAACGCCCCAGGGACATTCCAAAGGTTGATGGAGTGCTGCTTGGGCCACCACAACTTCGAAACCGTGCTGCTGTACCTGGATGACGTAATAGTCTACTCCAAGACTTATGAGGACCACCTGAAGCACTTAGCAGAAGTGTTTGAGTCCTTGTCGAAATATGGCCTGAAGATCAAGCCGTCCAAATGTCACCTCTTGAAGCCAAAGGTACAGTACCTGGGTCATGTGGTCAGCGCAGAAGGCGTGGCACCTGATCCGGAGAAAGTCACGGTAATCAAGGACTGGCCAAGACCCACCACGGTGAAGGAGGTGCGGCAGTTCCTTGGACTGGTGGGCTACTACCGAAGGTTCATTGATGGGTTCACCAAGATAGCAGCGCCCCTTCAAGATCTCCTGGTGGGCCAGCCGAAGCAGGCTAAGAAGCAGAGCCCTCCATTTGAATGGAGCAGCCAACTGGAAACATCCTTTGTCCGGCTGAAAGGGGCTCTCACGGGAGAAGAAATTCTGGCCTACCCTGACTACAGCCAACCGTTTATACTGTACACAGACGCCAGCAACGTGGGACTGGGAGCAGTTCTGTCCCAGGTACAGGGAGGCAGAGAGAGGGTAATAGCGTACGCCAGTAGGAAGCTTCGGCCCACGGAAAGGAATCCAGAAAACTACAGTTCCTTCAAGCTGGAGTTCCTCGCTATTGTGTGGGCAGTGACTGAACGCTTCAAGCACTATCTGGCATCGGCCAAGTTTACCATCTTCACGGACAACAATCCGTTGACACACCTGGCAACAGCCAAGTTAGGTGCGATGGAACAGCGATGGATGGCCCGGCTGTCTAACTTTGACTTTACCATCAAGTATCGGGCTGGCAAGAAGAATAACAATGCTGACGCGCTGTCCAGAATGCCTCACTTACCCGAGTCTGGAGAAGACCTGGATGAACTCGAAGAGATAGAGTTACCGGCTTTCCATCACCAGGGTGTTTCACAGTGTGAGCATGCTGTGGGAGTGAAGCGCTTAAACCAGCACGAGGTCTCGGTCAATCCATTACTCCACCATAATTGGGAAGAAACACAGAATGGTGACCCGGCCGTGCGATTGGTCAAAGAGAAGCTAGCGCAAGCTGAGACCCATCTTGGCCCAGACGCTCCAGAAGAAGCCCAGCAGCTGTGGAAGGAGAGGGGACGACTGTTCACCTACCAGGGCAAGCTCTGCAAGAGATATGTCAACTATCGAACAAATGAACTTGTCTGGCAGATAGTGGTTCCGCAGAGGGATGCTCCAATGGTCCTAGCAGCGTATCATGATAACGCAGGGCACTTCGGGTGGAAGAAGTTGGAGGCCTTACTCCGTGATCGGTTCTACTGGGTGCACATGAGAAAGATGATCGAGAAATGGTGCCGAGACTGTGGCCCGTGTAACTTGAGGCGGAAGGATGATGCCAGCCAAAGGTCTCCCCTACAGCCAATTGTCACGAAGCAGCCCCTGGAGTTGGTGGCCCTGGACCACGTGAAGTTAACACCAAGCCGGTCAGGCTATGTGTACGCCCTCACCATTGTGGACCATTACTCTCGTTTCCTGGTAGTAGTGCCTGTGAAGGACCAGACAGCCAGGACGGCAGCTAGAGCGTTCCAGGCATCCTTTTGTCGACCGCACGGCTATCCGGAAAGGGTACTGACGGATCAGGGTCCTGCATTCGAGGCTGAAGTGTTCCAAGAGTTCTGTAACATGTACGGTTGTAAGAAAATTCGAACCACACCGTACCACCCCCAGACCAATGGACTGTGCGAGAAAATGAACCATGTGGTTATTGATATGCTGAAGACCCTACCGCTGGAAGAGAGGAACCAATGGCCAGAAAAGTTGCCAGATCTGGTAGACTTGTACAACCACATCCCAGTGAATTCGACCAACTGCAGCCCCGCTTACCTGATGCGAGCCAGACCAGGCAAGTTGCCTGTAGACTTTGAGATGGGGACTGTGTCGCCTGAGGCGGTTCAAGAAATAGAGGATTGGGATGCAGAACGGCAGCAGCGGTACCGTAAGGTCCAGGAGTGCGTGGAAAGGAGCCTGTCTCAAGCAAGAACGAGACAAGAACAGCATTACAATCAAACAGCCCCAGCAACTCCCTTAGCACCTGGAGAACAAGTCCTCAAGAAGAAGCGGAAGACGCATAAGTTGGATGATCAGTGGGAAAACGAGCCCTACACCATTATCCCCTCCAATTTTGACAATAGTAAGGTATGCCTCATAAGCAAAGATGAAGGCAAGACCTGTCAAGCAATTTCCCGAGACCGCCTGAAAGCGTGCCCTGAACGGTGCCGAATCCAAAGAGAAATGGAAGGAGTACAAGGAAGTCCCCAAAGTCAAGAGAAAGAAGGGGAGATGATTCAAACCATCCTTGGGAAGTTCCCCAAAACTTGGACCCGAATCAACAATGCCATAGTGGTACCAGTTTTGGCGTTTCCGCAGTTGGTCGAGCCAGAAACAGAAAAGGTTCCGGATCCACCTAAAGAATCGTCCGCTCCAGCACGAGATGACACGCCAGCAGTGGAACAGGAGGATCAACCCCCTGTCAGTGGTGAACCTGTCATACCCTTGGCGACTCCTAGACCACAAAGGCAACCATCACGCTTACCTATTGGGGTTAGGCCCACCTGTAGTGCTGAGATAGAAGACGCACCACGTAGTCAGGGGCAAACACCAGAGCTACGTAGGTCCCAGCGCAGCACTCGGGGACAACCCCCTCTAAGGTATAGGGAGTCTACTGTATAAAGTAAAGAGTACTTATTAGAGTGTAAATAGTTATGCAAAATGTCTGTCATGTTGTGTACAAAATGTTTTCTTTTTCTTTGATTGCGAAAATGGACAATTGGGCCACTGGACTATGGGTGGCCAACACCTAAATTGTTCATAGTTAGCACCAGTGTGCTCAAACACCCCTGAAGAAAAACCCGTCCGGCGTGCATAGAGTGGGGTCATCAATGCTCTGACGCACGCCCAGAGCCTACGTTGGGGGTTTGATCGCGGCGGGTCCCCCATGGAGCAGTGTAATGGACACCCGGCAGGGAGCCACACTGGACTCTTATAGAAATGTTTAAGATTGTAACGTTAAAGAGAATGTGCCTCCCATATTGGGATGAAATGTATGACATGTTATGTTTTGTTTCTACAGTCCGGGAGTACTGAATTTAACTAAGGGGGAGTGTGGCGCCCTAGGACCTGGTCGCCACAACGGCATTGCCCTCCTGAGGGTTAATGCTGAGCCTGGAGGTAATGGGGAAATCTACTGGCCAGTAAGTTAACATCCACCGCAGTTTCTCCCTCAGGCCAGTAGGGGGAGCTCTGAACCTGAAGTTTCAGGGAGCTTCCTTAAGCCTGACCTGGGGGAGGAGTTAGTTAGTCTGTAGGGAGCAGCAGAAGTGAACAGACACAGAGTGAGCTGTCCTGTGAATCTGGGGCCTAGAGCTGGAGCAGTTTGGCCCAGAGAAGCAGGAGTAGCTGAGAGGCAGCAGAGAGACTCGGACATCGGAGTCTGTGGTTGCCAGGGTATAAAATCCGTCCCTGGTAGCTGAATCCGAAGGGCAGGGGAGCTGCAAGCCCCTGGCCCAGACACATCCAAGGTACAGCTGCAGCATCAGGGCCCGGTGTGGACCCCAGCGGAGAAGCACCAGAGAGTGGGCCTGCGCAGCCACCTACAGAGGGAAGGGACGTGCCATTGGTCCCAGCAGCGAAGAGGGCCATTGCTGGATTCAGAGAAGCAGGGTCCTATCATCACCAAGAAAGGTACAGGAGTAGGCCTCATACTCAGCTGGCCAGAAAGATCACCCCAAGTACTTCCAGGCCGACCGGATCCCCATCACCACCTGTAACGGTCTCCCAGGACTGGACTGTTCCCAGAGTAAAAGAGGAAAAGGTAAAGAGACTGTTATTTGTGCCTGGTTCTTTCCTCGCCTGTCGGCCCTGCACCGTGTTAGTCACACAGCACCATAGACTTTCACAAGCACCAACTGTGCCCCGGGCATTGCTCCACCTGTGGGGAGCAGTACTACCATAGCTGCTATATCATCATCCCGGAGGCCTCACACAGCAGCGGCGGCTTAATAGCCGCATGCCACAGGTGGCGTCACGAACACAACCATTAACAAGCAAGCCACATATTCAACTGACACCCACCAGGGCCACGGAGCCGGGCCCAGCCACCACTGACTACCACCGGACTAGTCCGGCCCGGCACCGGGTGTCCCATAGCCCTGGGGTGGGCGAGTCAACTGACACCAAGACGCAGAAGGCAGATAATGGCGTGCTGGAGGAAAATGTCTGTTTTTATAATCCATGGACATGTGACATGGACATCCTATCACACATGCCGTTGCTTCTCTGGCTAAAAGTCCACTTAGCTGTGTGTGTGTCTGGGATTGGCTGACATGCTGGCCCGCCCCACTACACGCGCGCGCTTAGGGAAGGAAGACAAGGAAAAAAAAAAAAATGGCGATCGCCATTATCCAAACAGCAGTGATCTGAATGCGCTGTTCCCGCACACTATACGCTGAAATTTCATAATAGTGTGAGTCACAGAGTGACTTACACTATTACAGCGGAAAGCCAGCTAGTAATTAGCTTGTCTTTTTGCTGCTAGAACCGTTCTCAAGCGTATCTAGGACTATCGAGCTTTAGCAAAAAGCTCGAGTTCTAGTTCGATCTAGAACAGCCCCCAAAATCACTCGAGCCGCGAACTGGAGAACCTCGAACCTCGAACCGCGCTCAACTCTAGTCGACATTTGTAAACTGTGTAGAACGGTGCATATGTCCTTGATATGACACCACTCCAGCAGCGTGATCTGCATCACCTCTGGATCAAGTTAGCCCAGGGTATACGTCATAATAACGTATTTAAGCTGGGCTCTGCGTTGCTGCCACAGACACTGCAACATGTGCAGATTCCAATTCCTGCATGTCGGAACATCGCATTTCAGGCGTTTAACCGCCAGACTTTAAGACTTCAGGAGCGATGAAAGTTGTTGAGCTACTGGGTGCGAACGATGGAAGTGAGCACATAGCGAGCGGGCCCGCTGTACAAGGCCATGTAGGCCGGGATGTTGTTTTAAAAATTGCTGGAGAATCAGATTAAACACGTGAGCCATACAAGTCACGTGTGTCACATGGGCCTGACCAAGGCACGCTGCCATGTTTGCATCATTGCCGCACACAGCTGTTAAGTCACCACCGTAGTCCGCTTTGTCAATTTGTACTCCTGTCGCAAGGTGACAACGTGTTCCTTTCGTGCATAGTACTGATGATGGGAGAGGAGTCGACGCCAGCGGCGCAGGTGGACACAGGTTATGCTCACACACTGGGATGCGTTACCTTGACAGATACAGAACCACAGGCTGAATGCAGGTGGTGGGTATCTCACAGATGAAGTACCATCATTCAGCTACAACCAATGGGAAGACACAACACCCTTTTTTAGGCCCCTCCTGTCTGAAGACCACTGCCAGACATAGCTATGAACCTCTGGTTACTGTTACCCCCAGTTTAGTTTTATGAGTTTGTGTGCTTGTTACCTGACTACTTTTCCTGCTTGCTGTTTAGGTACCTCGTTGACCGATTTGCATTTCACCTCTGCTTGTTTTCTGATTAAGTCCTGTCCCTCCCATTCTGTTCCTCTTCCTCAATTAATGTTTTGACCCTGCATGACTACTATTCTCTGGAACTGCAGCCTTCCACAGGTATTGATCAACTTGGGCCCTGTGTCATTCAACATCACTGTATAGGGATTAAAGGGTTTCCGGGTTCTGGGGGTCCAGCTTGGTGAGTGGGTTCCCTCTAGCCTATCCTTTACAGCCCGTCTGAGTGTGTCAATCCAGGCAGGCGTTACACCGTGCCCTCGACAGAAGGACATGTAGGCCGGGATAGTGTTTTAAAAATTGCTGGAGATTCGGATTCAACACGTGAGCCATACAAGGCACGTGTGTCACAATGCCCTGAAGAAGGGCCGCAGACTGTTTAGCATCATTGTCGCACCCGGCATTCCCTGGCTGCTGGTTGAGCGGAGACAACCATTGATGAAACTCGGTCTCACTCTACAGAGCTAACCGTCCACAATTCCTCAGCGGTGTCTCACATTTCCCCTACATTTCAAAGTAAACATTTGACCGTCTGATGGCCTTGAGCTCTGCTGCCAGCATAGTAAGGAGGTGTGTGGGATTCCTTGGGCGCAGTTACTAGGAAGGGTGGCCTGACCACACAGGGTTTGGGCTGAGGTGCAGGAACAATACGAGGTTGATAAGGCAGAAGCAGTGGAGGAACTTGTACATACAGAGGAAGGATTTAAACACACAACTCGTGGGGATGGAAAGACTTGTACAGCAGACACTTTTCCATCTATCACCATAGTTACCCAGTGCCCAGTCAGCAACATGTAACGCCCCTGTCCATGCTTACTGTTCCAAGTATCTGTGGTGAAATGCACCCTGTCACACACAGAGTTTCTCAAGTAAGCGGTGATTTTGTGTGCGACCTGCTGTGTTAGCGCGGGCACCCCTTTCTTGGAGAAGGAGTGGCAAATGGCCATCGGCTCTTGGGGCACTGCAATGGGCATAAGGTCTCAAAAATCCTCGGTGACAAAACGGTGTAAAGGCAGCCTTTCTGTAGCTAACAAGTTTGAGATGCCGAAACTAAACCTCTTAGGCATGTCATGTACTTCGAAAATCATGTAAAAAACAGCGAGGGGACTGCAACCACAGTCTCCCTCGTTGCCACTAATTGGGCCACACACACCCCACTTGACTGGCATCAGTTGATGCCCCTTTTCAAAATGAAACAGATGCTTTGCATGAAGCACTCTCAAAAATACGCGTGCCTTTCGCCTCCCCTGGATAACCCAGGGGAAGAAAAGTCCTCTGAGAGCCATGACTTGTTCATCTTGGTTCTTTTTTCAAAAGCGAGGGGACTCCAACCACAGTCTCCCTCATTTCCACTAATTGGGCCACACACACACCCCACTTGACTGGCATCAGTTGACCCCCCTTTTGAAAAAGAAAAAGATGCTTTGCATGAAGCACTCTCAAAAATACGCGTGCCTTTCGCCTCCCCTGGATGACTCAGGGGAAGAAAAGTCCTCTGAGAGCCATGACTTGTTCATTTTGGTTCTTTTAGAAACACAGCGAGGGGACTCCAACCACAGTCTCCCTCGTTTCCACTAATTGGGCCACACCCACCCCACTTGACTGGCATCAGTTGACCCCCCTTTTGAAAAAGAAAAAGATGCTTTGCATGAAGCACTCTCAAAAATACGCGTGCCTTTCGCCTCCCCTGGCTGACCCAGGGGAAGAAAAGTCCTCTGAGAGCCATGACTTGTTCATTTTGGTTCTTTTAGAAACACAGCGAGGGGACTCCAACCACAGTCTCCCTCGTTTCCACTAATTGGACCACACACACCCCACTTGACTGGCATTAGTTGATCCCCTTTTCAAAATGAAACAGATGCTTTTCATGAAGCACTCTCAAAAATACACGTGCCTTTCGCCTCCCCTGGCTGACCCAGGGGAAGAAAAGTCCTCTAAGAGCCATGACTTGTTCATCTAGGTTGTTTTAGAAACACAGCGAGGGGACTCCAACCACAGTCTCCCTCGTTGCAACTAACTGGGCCACACACACCCCACTTGACTGGCATCAGTTGACCCCCCTTTTGAAAAAGAAAAAGATGCTTTGCATGAAGCACTCTCAAAAATACGCGTGCCTTTCGCCTCCCCTGGCTGACCCAGGGGAAGAAAAGTCCTCTGAGAGCCATGTCCCCATTGTCAGTGGACAGACATGTGTGCTTATCTGCCAGCAGACCCCCAGCAGCACTGAAGACACGTTCCGAGAGAACGCTGGCTGCAGGACACTACAAGATCCCCAAGGCGTACGTGGCAAGCTCAGGCAATTTATCCAGATTGGAAGCCTAAAATGAACAGGGCTCAAGTTGCACAGTAATGGCATCGATGTTTCCTTGCATATACTCATATATCTGTGTCTCCTCTTTTTCCTTGTCCAGCTATTTTGTTTTCGCATGAGTATATGTCCTTGTCACTTTCCCATGTGTTTGTGTTGTGTTGTGTTGGGAGTTGTTTGTCACCTTTTGGACACCTTTGAGGGTGTTTTCTAGGTGTTTTTATGTGTTTGTGATTGCCTGCCATTGTTTCCTATGTGGTTCGAGTGGTTCGCCGAACCGGTTCGCCGAACCGAACTCGAACGAGACCTCCGTTTAGCGAACCGAACTCGAGCCGAACCGCGACCGTTTCACTCATCTCTACTTGGCACCACTGGGACACTAATGAAGTCCAACAGCCACTTTTTTGATGCCACTAAGTTTCCTCAGTGTTTGCTATTATAATGGCTTACTAAAAATGAGCTTGAGGGTGCAATGCAGAGGTGCTGGAAATTGCTTGGCACCAGTGGGACATTAATGAAGTCTGACAGCCACTTTTAGGTTGCCACTAAGTTTTCTCAGTGTTTGCTATTATAATGGCTTACTAAAAATGAGCTTGAGGGTGCAATGCAGAGGTGCTGGAAATTGCTTGGCACCAGTGGGACACTAATGGAGTCCGACAGACACTTTTTGGATGCCACTAAGTTTCCTCAGTGTTTGCTATTATAATGGCTTAGAAAAATGAGCTTGAGGGGGCAATGCAGAGGTGCTGGAAATTTGTTTGCCAACAGTGGGACACTAATGGAGTCCAAGAGCCACTTTTTGGATGCCACTAACTGGCAGCACTCTTTTCAATTAAAATGGCTTTGCAAAAATGTGCAGGAGGGGAGAATGCAGAGGTTGTGGGACTTGCAAGGCACAAGTGCCACAATAATGGAGGACAGCAGCCACTCTTTGGATGTCACTAACTGGCAGCACTCTGCAATTAAAATGGCTTTGCTAAAAAGGGCAGGAGGGTACAGTGGCCGAGTTGTGGGTCAGTATAGAGGAAAGGAAGCCTCACTTTCTATCCCTCCTAATGGTGAAATGCAGCAAGGAAGTCCCTGAGCTCAGCTACACAGACGCTGTTATCTGTATCATCATCATCATAGTATCATCATAGTTTTTAAGGCTGAAGGGAGACTCTAAGTCCATTTAGTTCAACCCGTAGCCTAACATGTTGATCCAGAGGAAGGCAAAAAAAACCCCAATGTGGCAAACAAGTTCCAATGGGGAAAAAATTTCCTTCCTGACTCCACATCCGGCAATCAGACTAGTTCCCTCTATCAATACCCTGTCATAAAATCTAATATACATAACTGGTAATATTAAATTTTTCAAGAAAGGCATCCAGGCTCTGCTTAAATGTTAGTAGTGAATCACTCATTACAACATCATGCGGCAGAGAGTTCCATAGTCTCACTGCTCGTACAGTAAAGAATCCTCGTCTGTGATTATGATTAAACCTTCTTTCCTCAAGACGTAGCGGATGCCCCCGTGTTCCAGTCGCAGGGCTAGGTGTAAAAAGATCTTTGGAAAGGTCTCTGTACTGTCCCCTCATATATTTATACATTGTGATTAGATCCCCCCTAAGCCTTCGTTTTTCCAAACTAAATAACCCCAAGTTTAATAACCTGTCTTGGTATTGCAGCCCACCCATTCCTCTAATAATCTTGGTCGCTCTTCTCTGCACCCTCTCCAGTTCAGCTATGTCCTTCTTATATATCGGTGACCAGAATTGTACACAGTATTCTAAGTGCGGTCGCACTAGTGACTTGTACAGAGGTAGAACTATATTTTTTTCATGAACACTTATACCTCTTTTAATACATCCCATTATTTTATTAGCCCTGGCAGCAGTTGCCTGACACTGTCCACTAAAGTGAAGTTTACCATCCACCCATACACCCAAGTCTTTTTCTGTGTCTGTTTTACCCAGTGTTCTACAATTAAGTACATAATCATAAATGTTATTTCCTCTACCCAAGTGCATGACCTTACATTTATCTACATTAAACTTCAATTGCCACTTCTCAGCCCAATCCTCCAATTTACATAAATCTCCCTGTAATATAAAAGTATCCTCCTCTGTATTGATTACCCTGCAGAGTTTAGTATCATCTGCAAATATTGAAATTCTACTCCGCATGCCCCAAACAAGGTCATTTATAAATATGTTGAAAAGAAGCGGGCCCAATACTGACCCCTGTGGTACCCCACTATGAACTGAGACCCAGTCCGAGTACGTACCATTAATAACCACCCTTTGTTTCCTATCACTGAGCCAGTTTTTAACCCAGTTACACATATTTTCCCCTATCCCCATTATTCTCATTTTATGTACCAACCTTTTTTGTGGCACCGTATCAAAAGCTTTTGAAAATCCATATACACAACATCCACTGCATTTCCCTGGTCCAGGCTTGAACTTACCTCTTCATAGAAGCTGATCAAATTAGTTTGACAGGATCGATCCCTCATAAACCCATGTTGATACTCTGTCATAAGGTTATTTTTCTTGAGATACTCCAGTATAGCATCTCTCAAGAAACCCTCAAGGATTTTACCAACCGTAGAGGTTAAACTTACCGGCCTATAATTTCCCGGCTCAGTTTTTGTCCCCTTTTTGAATATTGGCACCACATTTGCTATGCGCCAGTCCTGCGGTACCGACCCTGTTATTAAGGAATCTGAGAAGATTAAAAATAATGGTCTATCTATCACAGAACTCAATTCCTGTAGTACTCTGGGGTGTATGCCATCCGGGCCCGGAGATTTGTCAACCTTAGTGATTACTTCCTGCTGGGTTAAGCAGGTAATATTCAAGGGTGAATTTATGGTATCACTGGTCATGCCATCTGCCATGGCATTTTCTTGTATAAAAACCGTAGAAAAAAAGTCATTTAGCAGGTTGGCTTTACCCTCATCCCCTTCCACCATTTCACCAAGACTATTTTTAAGGGGGCCAACACTATCGCTTTTCAGTTTTTTACTGTTTATGTAGTTAAAGAATATTTTAGGATTATTTTTACTTTCTCTCGCAATGAGTCTCTCTGTCTCAGACTTAGCTAACTTAATTTGCTTTTTACATATTTTATTTAATTTTCTATAATTATATAATTCCTCATCACTATCTACCCTCTTTAATTCTTTTAAGGCTTTCTGTTTTTCTTTTATTGCTTCCCTTACAGCTCTATTTAGCCATAGGGGTTTCTTCCTATTTCTAGCATGTTTGTTCCCATAGGGTATATTTTCTGCACAAGCCCTATTCAGGATGCTCATAAAAGTCTCCCATTTGCTTTGTGTACTTTTATTACTTAGTACATCATCCCAGTTTATTGCACTAAGATCATCTCTCAACCGTTTAAAATTTGCTTTCCTGAAGTTTAGTGTCTTTGTAGCCCCTCTACTAGACATCTTACTAAAGAATACATGAAAACTTATTATTTTGTGATCATTATTCCCCAAGTAACCCTCAACTTGTATATTTGATATGCGGTCTGGCCTATTGGTTAGTACAAGGTCTAGTAGTGCTCCCCCTCTTGTGGGGTCCTGTACCATTTGTGAAAGGTAATTATCTTTCATTGTTATCAAAAATCTATTTCCTTTGCTGGAACTGCAAGTTTCTGTTCCCCAATTTATATCAGGATAGTTAAAGTCCCCCATAATAATTACCTCTCCGAGACTCGCTGCTATATCAATTTGCTTTATGAGGAGATTCTCTACCTCTTCCATAATATTCGGCGTCTTATAACACACCCCTATCAGTATTTTATTATTCATTCCCCCCCCCCCCCTTATCTCCACCCATAGGGTCTCTACATTCTCAGTACCCTCACATATGTTGTCACACAGGATGGGTTTTAAGGATGATTTTACATATAGACACACACCTCCCCCTCGCTTATTTGTACGGTCATTCCTGAATAGGCTATAACCCTGTAAATTAACAGCCCAGTCATAGCTCTCATCCAGCCATGTCTCTGATATCCCCACTATATCATAATTTTCTTCCAACAATATTAATTCTAATTCCTCCACCTTATTTGTGAGGCTTCGGGCATTAGTGTACATGCACGTTACGTATGACTCTGTACCTGTATTCCTGCTTACTGTATTAACTGTCCTAACCCTTCCCCCCGTACCACCCCCAATTTCATTACTTGTGCCCTGGTCACTATCTGCACTACATTCCCCTTCTATAAAGTGAATACCCTCGCCCCCCATTCCTAGTTTAAACACTCCTCCAACCTTCTAGCCATTTTCTGCCCCAGCAGAGCTGCACCCTCCCCATTAAGATGCAGCCCATCCCTAGCATAGAATCTGTAGCCAACTGAAAAGTCGGCCCAATTCTCCAGGAACCCAAAACCCTCTTTCCTACACCAATTCCTGAGCCACCTGTTAATCTCCCTGATCTCTCTTTGCCTCTCTGGTGTGGCTCGTGGCACAGGTAGTATTTCCGAAAATACCACCTTTGAGGTCCATGCTTTAAGCTTACAACCTAATTCCCTGAAATCATCTTTAAGGACCTTCCACCTACCTCTATCTTTGTCATTTGTGCCAATGTGTACAATGACCGCTGGGTCCTCCCCAGCCCCTCCCAGTAATCTGTCAACCCGATCAGCAATGTGCCGAACTCGAGCGCCAGGAAGACAACACACTGTTCGGCGATCCCTGTCTTTGTGACAGATTGCCCTATCTGTCCCCCTAATAATTCAGTCCCCCACTACCAGTACCTGTCTTGCCTGCCCTGCACTCCTATTCCCCCCCTTACTGGAGCAGACACTCCTCTGGCGTTCAGAGGTCATGCCTTGCTGCGGCAATGCTACCCCTTTAATGACATTCCCCTCATCTGCCAAGTTTGCAAACCTATTGGGGTGTGTCAGTTCAGGACTAGCCTTCCTAGCACTTTTCCCTTTACCCCCCTTTCTAACTGTCACCCAGCTACCTACCTCACCGTCCTGCCGCTCCCTACTACGATCCTCCCCAACATCTGACCCAGCAAGCTGCTGCTCAGTGAGCAGCAAACTCCTTTCCATATTGCTAATGCATCTCAGAGTTGCCAGCTGCTCATTTAGATCCAGTATCTGGGCTTCCAAATGTGCAACTTGCGCACATCTCGAACAACAGTATGCACCCTCGAACGGCTTTTCAAGGACTGCATACATGAGACAAGATGTACACTGGATCGCTGTAGCTGTTAAAAACTGTTTCCACGGACCTGACTGTCACCTATGGCTCTGAGCCGGATGAAATGAGCCCTGAAAAGGGCTGAATTAAACTTCTATCCCTAATCTGTAGAGCGCTGTGTGTAGAGCGTACACAGCAGGATCGGCAGCAGGAGCTGTGTCAGCGGTGACTGTCACCCAGACGCAGAAGGTAGATAATGGCGTCCAAACGGGAAAATGCCCGTCCTTATAATGCAAGGATATGTGACATGGACAGCCTATGACACATGCCCTTTCTTGTCTGGCAAAAAATCCACTTAGCTGTGTGTGTGTCTGGGATTGGCTGACATGCTGGCCCGCCCTACTACATGCGCGCTTAGGGAAGGAAGAAAAGAAAAAAAATGGCGATCGCCATTATCCCAGCAGCAGTGATCTGACCGCGCAGTCCCCGCACACTATACGCTGAAATTTCATAATAGTGTGAGTCACAGAGTGACTTACACTATTACAGTGAAAAGCCAGCTAGTAATTAGCTTGGCTTTTTGCTGATAGAACCGTTCTCGAATGTAACTCAAGCTAACGAACTTTTAGCAAAAAGTTCAAGTTCTAGTTCGATATAGAACACCCCGCAAAATCACTCGAACCGCGAACTTGAGAACCACGAACCACGAACCGCGCTCAACTCTACTTATAAGGTCCAATAAATCTGGGCTTAAATTTAGGAAATGGAACTCTTATAGGAATATTTTTAGAGGACAACAACACCATGTCCCCCACTTTAAACCGGGGACCAACAGTCCGACGCCGGTTGGCAAACTTCTGGGCAAATTCTTGGGATTGAAACAATTTATCCACAACCTGCCCCCAAATCTGCTGCATTCTGTTTACCACCGAAACCACCCCTGGACAATCAGACGCCTCAAGCTTCCTCGAGAGGAACCTGGGGTGATACCCAAAATTGAAGAAAAAGGGGGAGACCAATGTGGTAGAGCTAGCTCTATTGTTAAGGGCAAATTCAGACAAAGGCAAAAACGAAACCCAGTCATCCTGATCCGCAGAAACAAAACACCGTAAATAGGTCTCCAGGGTCCAGGGTCTGGTTAGCCCTTTCAGTCTGACCGTTGGTCTGAGGATGAAACGCCGAGGAGAAAGACAGCTGAACACCCAATTTGGAACAAAAAATCCTCCAAAATCTGGATACAAACTGCACCCCTCTGTCAGAAACAATGTTTTCGGGAATACCATGCAAACGAACAACATGTTTGAAAAACAAAGGCATCAACTCTGATGAAGACAGCAGCTTAGATAGGGGAACCAAGTGGACCATCTTGGAAAATCTATCACAGATCACCCAAATCACAGTCATTTTCTGAGAGATGGGAAGCTCTGAAATAAAATCCATAGGGATGTGCGTCCAAGGTCTCTTAGGTACCGGCAAAGGTAATAATAGCCCACTAGAACTTGAACAACAGGGCTTTGACCTAGAACAAACTCCACACGACTGCACAAAACTACGAACATCCCGGAACAGGGAAGGCCACCAAAAAGAGCGGCTCACAAGATCCTGAGTACCAAAAATGCCAGGATGACCCGCCAAAACAGAACAATGAACCTCAGAGACAACTCGGTCTCTCCATTGGTCCGGGAATAACAGTTTCCCCGCAGGACATCTCAGGTTTATCCCCCTAAAATTCTGCCAGTGCCAACCGCAAATCAGGCGAAATGGCCGAGAGAACTACATCCTCCTTCAGGATAGTAGACGGCTCGACAACCTCCAAAGAGTCAGCACATAAACTCCTGGAAAGGGCATCGGCCTTAACATTCTTGGTGCCTGGCATAAAAGAGGCCACAAAATTAAACCGGGTAAAAAACAAAGCCCACCTGGCCTGCCGAGGATTCAACCTCTTGGGAGATTTCAGATAGGTAAGATTCTTGTTGTCCGTAAGCACCACAACCTGATGTCTAGCCCCCTCCAACCAATGTCTCCACTCTTCAAATGCCCACTTCATAGCCAATAATTTCCGGTTCCCTACATCATAATTCCGTTCAGAAGGAGCAAACTTCAGAGAGAAAAAGGCACAGGGCTTAAGTTTACCCGAAGTAGCGTCTTGTTGAGACAGAACAGCTCCTGCTCCGATCTCTGAGGCATCGATCTCAGCCTGAAATGGGCGAGACACATCAGGTTGCTGCAGGACTGGGGCAGAAGTGAATCGTCTCTTAAGCTCCTGGAAGGCCACAATGACCTCTGGGGTCCAATGCTCAGCATCAGCTCCCTTCTTGGTCAAATCTGTCAGAGGTTTGACAATGGCAGAGAAATTGGCTATAAATTTATGGTACAAATTAGCAAACCCCAAAAACCGCTGCAGGGATTTTAGAGAAGTTGGTTGCACCCAGTTGTAAATAGCCTGAACCTTAACCGGGTCCATTTCGATAGCGGAGGGAGACAAGATGAAGCCCAAAAAGTTAATCCTTTGCACCCCAAAAAGGCACTTTGACCCCTTAATGTACAATGCATTATCCTTAAGTATCTGAAAAACTCTTGTATCTCATGTACCTGCCAAACATGAGAGTCCCAATCATCAGAAAAAATCAAGATGTCATCCAAATAGACAATCAAAAATTTACCAAGAAGGTCCCGAAAAATATCATTCATGAAGGCCTGGAAGACAGAGGGGGCATTAGGGAGCCCAAAAGGCATCACTAGGTACTCAAAATGCCCCTCAGGAGTATTAAAAGCCGTCTTCCATTCATCGCCCTCCTTAATACGGATGAGATTATATGCACCCTTAAGATCCAGTTTGGTAAACCATTTGGCACTCTTCACTCTAGAGAAAAGATCAGACATCAGAGGCAAAGGGTACTGTTATTTGATCGTAATTTTATTAAGAAGACGGTAATCAATACAAGGTCTCAACGACCCATCTTTCTTAGCAACAAAGAAAAAGCCAGCACCCAAAGGAGAAGAAGAGGGCCGAATGTGCCCCTTCTTCAATGAGTCCCTGATGTATGACCGCATGACATCATGTTCAGGCACAGACAAGTTGAAGATCCGCCCCTTGGGGAATTTACAACTCGGCACCAGCTCAATGGCACAGTCACAGTCCCGGTGTGGGGGCAGAGAATCAGATTCCTGGTCATTAAATACATCACGGAAATCAGACAAGAAGGCCGGAACATCAACTGCCTGAGCAGACGTGGACGACACGGAAAGGTCCTGATGCAAACTTTGACAACCCCAACTAGCTACCAACAAGGATCTCTAGTCAATAACCGGATTTTGGGTCTGTAACCACAGAAATCCCAGTACTAAGGTATCCTGTAGATCATGCAATACTAAAAATCTACAAGTTTCCTGATGTGCTGGTGCAACTCGCATAGACACCTGGGTCCAAAATTGGGGTTTATTTTCTGCCAAAGGGGTAGCATCAATGCCCCTTAAAGGAATAGGAGTTTGCAAAAGAACCATGGGGAAACCACAATCCCTAGCAAACCCAAAATCCATCAAATTGAGCGCTGCCCCTGAGTCCACAAAGGCCAATGCAGAAAAGGAAGACAATGAGCAAATCAATGTGACAGATAAAAGAAACTTTGGTTGCAAAGAACCCACAGTAACAGAAGTAGCCAATCTCCTTTCACGTTTAGGGCAGACAGAGATATTATGAGAAGCGTCTCCACAATAGAAGCACAGTCTATTCTTCCGTCTGAACCCCTGCCGACTAGCATGAGAAAGGACCCTATCACAATCCATACACTCCATAGGCTCCAAAGGCTGTTCCACAGGCACAAAATCAGCAGGTATCTTCCTGCGCTCACGTAACCGCCTATCAATCTGAATGGCCAAGGTCATAGAGGCATCAAGACCAGAAGGGACGGGGAATCCCACCATTACATCCTTCACATTATCAGCAATACCCTTCCAAAAAAGAGCCGCAAGCGCGTTATCATTCCATGTGGTAAGGACCGCCCACTTTCAAAATTTCTGACAAAAAGTTTCTGCAGAATCCAAACCCTGAGTTAAGGACAACAAGGCCTTATCTGCTTGGTCCACAATATTGGGTTTGTCATATAATAATCCCAAGGCCTGAAAAAAGGAGTCCACATCACTGAGAATCGGATCATCAGACGCTAAAGAGAAGGTTCAGTCCTGAGGGAGTAAGTAAGTAAGGAAATGACAATCTTGACCTGCTGTACGGGATTCCCTGAGGATTTAGGACGCAAGTCAAAAAATAATTTACAATTATTCTTGAAGCTCAAAAACCTCGACCTATCTCCCGAAAAAAATTCAGGAACGGGAATCTTAGGCTCTGCAAGGGGAGTCTGTGCAAGATAAGACTCTATACGATGAACCTTAGCATCAAGATGAGCAACATGCTCACCCAATTCATCCATGCTAGAAAAAAGAAATCTTCCACGGAACCCAAAGAAGAAGAGGAAAAACAAAAGAAAAAAAAAAATTTCTCCGCAGACTTTTTTTTCTTTTCTTAAGAGTACCCTTTAAATTTGTTGGCCGGATGTACTGTTATGATCCGGAACCATGGAAGACCACCATAAATCATTGGTAAAAGGTGACAAGGTGACAAGAGCATTGGCAACTAATCTGGCCGCCATCCCCTTACTAACCATCAACACTAGAAGTAGCCGAGGGGTGAACTAACATCCTGTGCATCGCGAACCCAGCCGGAGAACTAGCTATCCTTAAAGGAAGGAAAGATGAATAACTCTCTGCCTCAGAAAATAGATAAAGAATAGCAAGCCCCCCAAATTCAAAGACTGCGGTGATATAGGAAAACACAATACACAGATAGATGATAGGATTAGCAAAAGGTGAGGCCCTACTGACTAAATAGGACAGGATAGGAAAGGGGATGATGGTGGCCAGAGAAAAACCCTGCAAAAGTCCAAATACCTGATAGTACAAAAAAGCCCTCAGATCACTAGATCTGAACTCCGTCCTATACCAGGTGCTCTTGTCATACCAATGAACAGAAAACAAGAATCATTACAATTTCAAGAAGCAACAAACACATGGCCTGATAGGAGCAATACTCCAAACATAGCTGCAGGGAGCTTCCAAACTAAGCAACTGAGAGGGAAGATCCCTGCATGCAAACAAAACTGAAAACAACCACAGCAAATGACAAACTCAGATAAGAGCAAAAAGAACCAAGCAACAAATAAAGAGCAAAGCACTTATCTAAGGTAGATGTGGTCTGGAGCAGGATGAAGCAGGCAGGTGAACAAAGAACAACTGACATCTGGCATAGCCTGCTATCAGATCAGGGTTTAAATAGGCAGAGAGTTAGCAATGGAAACGCCCATAGCTCAACACACCTGGTCTCTGACCAAACCATTCCTGGCCACAAGAGGGAGCCTCACAGCAGCCAAAGCATAACTGACATTCACAACAGGTGTGTATACAATCAGCTACTGTGTCATGTGATTTATATCCTTGAACTTGACACATCATCTAATCGCTTTGCCTTCCAGCAAACTGATCAGTTGATATTAGATCTGGATTGGATGGCGCAGGACCCTTGACCCAGGATTACTGTGGAGGGGGGTTCTTTATTTCAATAAAGATGGAGTCACTAATTGTGTGGTGTTTTATTTCTAATAAAAATATTTTTCTGTGTGTCGTGGTTTTTTTTTTAAGTTTACTAGAAATTCATGGTGGCCATGTCTAATATTGGCATGACACCATGAATTTGAGGCTTAGGGCCAGTTGATAATATACAGCTAGCCCTAGCCCCATTATTACCCAGTGAGCCACCCGGCATCAGGGCAGCTGGAAGAGTTGGATACAGCGTCAGAAGATGGCGCTTCTATGAAAGCGCCATTTTCTGGGGTGGCTGCGGACTGCAATTCACAGCGGGGGTGCCCAGAAAGCTTGGGCACCCTGCGCTGCGGATTCCAATCCCCAGCTGCCTAGTTGTACCTGGCTGGACTCAAAAATTGGGCGAAGAACACGTCATTTTTTTTTAATTATTTCATGAAATTCATGAAATAATTAAAAAAAAGGGCTTCCCTATATTTTTGGTTCCCAGCCGGGTACAAATAGGCAGCTGGGGGTTGGGGGCAGCCCGTACCTGCCTGCTGTACCTGGCTAGCATACAAAAATATGGCGAAGCCCACATCATTTTTTTGGAGGGCAAAAAACTCCTGCATACAGTCCTGGATGGAGTATGCTGAGCCTTGTAGTTCTGCAGCTGCTGTCTTCTCTCCTGCATACACTAGTGGATGGAGTATGCTGAGCTTTGTAGTTCTGCTCCCCTTACCTCTCCCTCCAGCATACAGTCCTCGATGGTGCATGCTGAGCCTTGTAGTTCTGCAGCTGACTGCTCTCCTGGATACACTAGTAGAGAATGAAGAACATATTGAAGAAGGAAATGTCATCAGACCTTTTTTATTTTTCAACAATCTTTAATGGCATTGTTCACTGATAAAAAAGGCATAAAAACGCAGTGAGCAAAAACGCAGCAAAAAACGCACCAAAACGTGGCAAAAACGCATGCGTTTTTTTGCCGCGGGTGCGTTTTCGTGCATTTTTTGCCACAAAAACGCAGCATCAAAAAAACGCTGTGTGTGAACTTAGGCTATGTGCGCACACTGCGTCTTTTTGACGCTGCGTTTTTGTGCGTTTTTGGCCGCTAAAAACGCACAAAAACGCACCTGCGTCGAAAAAACGCATCAAAAAACGCATGCGTTTTTGCCGCGTTTTGGTGCGTTTTTGGCTGCGTTTTGCTGCGTTTTTGAAATGCATTGCATGGGCGGAAAACGCAGAAAAACGCAGGAAAGAACTGACATGTCCATTTTTTTTTTAACTCAAAAACGCAGGTAAAAAAAACAGATGTGTGCGGACAGCAAAAATGAAAACTCATAGACTTTGCTGGGGAAGCAAAGTCCTGCAGTTTTGAGGCCAAAAACGCACCCGAAAAACGCACAAAAACGCCGGGAAAAACGCACTGTGCGCACATAGCCTTAGCCTGAAAAGGTTATTTTTTTCTAAATCTGTATATATCTGTACGCAATGTAGTTTGAGTATGTTTATATACAAACCTACGTACGCCTTCTCCAACACTGTTCTACTCCACTTCTCAGTTATGTCAGTGATGTCATCGGTCTTCAGAGCCTAAACAGTATCAGAATGAGGCTGCAAGGGCTTACATTGTAAAGAGAATTACAGCTGATACAGTGCAAGCAGGGATAGATTTCACATAAGACTAATCTAGGTCATGGCCTAGGGCGCAGAAGTCAAGGAGGCGTATATACAAAAGAAATACAATAAAAATATTTACACATTTTTCAGTAGTATTTTGAAAAGGACATATAAAATCTGCTTTTTAAAACATACATCAATATACTGTTAGAGTGAACACATAACCAGTGTTCACTCGTGTTGCCTACTGCCTGATTCTAATTGGTGGGGATCGAGTGCATGCTTGAAAAATTAGATCAGACACACAGTTGGATATTCATCCCTCCTCGATCAAGGTCGGCCCAAAACAGACAGGTTTATTGCAAGAACATACTCTTGTAAAAACTAGGAAAAGGGGCATGATCAGCCCTACAGTGGGCATACCCAAGTATGTGTCCATTGGTCAGTGGGTTGAACAATGTGTTAGTCCATGAGCTGATTGGTGGGCATCATCTTAGGCAGGTCTATGATGTCATTAGATGGATCCATGCAGATGGGAGGGTCTATGTCGTCATCTGAAGGATCCATGCTGATGGGAGGGTCTATGATGTCATCGGTAGCCATCTTACTTATCTCTGAAAACCTGGCTCATGTAAGGCGAATCGACACACTTCCCACAATCCCCTGTGAAGAGGTTAATTAAATATTTTATCCAATGGCTCTCCTCAACAGTCCCCTTTAAATACTTTATTAACCTTTTGACCCTACCATGGTCCTCTAGCACATCAGTTCTAATGCTTTAACTGCAACTCTTTTCTTTTTGCTAACCGCTATATGATCAATGCTAAGCCTTTGCCTCCCTTGGTATAGACTGTTGATCAGAGAGTCTGATGTACTTGGTCTACTCTAACTGCCTAGCTGGGGACTGTGAAAGGCTGAAGGGGACCTAGCTGTTCTATATCTACAGAATAACTAACCTCCTGAGCTAGGAAAGTGGGGACTGACGTTTCTATTCCTTTCTCGATCATCTTCCAAACACAGGGAAAGACACAACAAACAATAATAGCTGTTCAAACTTTCACACTGATCACATCCCGCACACACAGTTCATAGAGGCATAGGTAACGTCCCAGTCATTAGAACAGACTATTTAATGCCGAAGAGCTCACCCAGATTTTGAGAGTAATCGGTTAGAAAGAGTAAGGCAATTGTAAGAATAAGCTTCTTACCGTTATGCTGCAGCTTTTAGCATTACTGTTTCTAAAAGACTGATTCTCAGTCAACATCTGAGTGCTATCCGCATCCTCGAGACTTTTTTACCTGAATACACTTGATTGTTTCACAATACTAATGGATCTCTTCTTGTCTCGGGTCCATAATCTATCACCAGGAGGCCATTAACAAGATTTCCCTTACACATGGATCCAATTTCCTTCAGTAGCACAGAGTAGCACTTTTACGGCTTCAAATACCAATAAATAAGACACTTCTAGTTGTGGAGACACGGGGGTCAGTGGGTGCTCTCGTCCGCTGGCCTGGCCGCCTTTAGAAAGAAAGCATGGCTCAGGGCTCATCTCAAATGAACGCCCGACCTCCTTAACCGTGGGCAGAACACTACTCAGACAACCCAGGATGAAGGAATCACAATATTAAGACTTTATTGGATCCCTAAGCAATTAATGGCACATAGAACATAACCAGCAAAACCACAAAATGTAATCGGCAACAGTTTCTCACCCTTCTGCTTGCTCAACAGGGATTAGAATGTCTGTGCCTCAGCACTTCCAGGGCTACTTAGTCCAATCCAGCAGCACCCCGCTTTCGGCGGGCACCCACCGAGAATGGAATAATGCCAGATTTAGGAAGCTGGCTGAGGGCCACAAAGTCTGTAGTCAGGTGACCAAAAAGCTGGGTTTCTTCCTTAAGTAGTTTCTGGCATGATGATATGATATAATCCTGGCAGCCAGAGTCAAAATCCCTAGACTGTGGTTATGGTCTCCAATCGGAATCTGAGTCCCTAGATTGAAGCCATGTAGCCAAGTGATCCTCTAGTCGGACCCAAAGTCCCTAGACCGAGTCCACAAGGCATCCTGGTTCTGATCCCCGGCTCCTAAGAGCTTATGTGTCGCCCTGGACAAGCCAGGGGCCACAGAGCACAACACCCACACACCCCACACTCCCAGAAGGCACATCGAGGTCAGACACAAAACCCTTGTTGCCCTCCTCCAGGGGCTGATGTCCACACCAGGGGGTGGGCAAGGCAGTTGGTCCCGCCCACCGAGGAGTTCACAGTCCTGGAGGCGGGAAAAGGGACAGTTCAGTTTGGACAGTGAAAGTGGAAGGAGGAAAAGTGTAGTAGTGGAGCAACTGACTGACAGCGTCCGGGTGTGTGGCGCGGGCGAGACAGCAAGGTTGGCAGACGGTGGTGACCGTCTGCAGGAGTGGCCGATTGGAGTCTACCGTAAGGACCGTGGACGGGTGGTGGCCCGGCGGTACCGGACCGGTACACAAAGAGAAGCCAGCACCAGTGGCAGGGGCCTTTCGGACCCCGGCAAGGCTAGGAGTCGCTGTGAATTTGCCAAATCCGTTAGTGAAGGGGACCTCCTGGGTTCCCAAACAGTCAAATCCCGACAGAAGGCAACAGTCCAACCTAGTGAGAGAGACACCGCCAAGGCAACCATTTCTCAGGGCCAGCGCCTGCGGGCAAAAGGGGCTCCCCCGTCTCACATCCGAGTTGGGGAGCGGGTTACCGGTGGGAACCCATCGAAACCGTACGGACAGTGTAGGTGCAGGGAAGAGACAGTCACCGCTAACCTGCCGGGAGAACAACACCGCAGCCGTCCGAGGGACCCGTCCATCCAGCCACTTGTTTACCGTGAACTGTGTCCTCATCATTGGGCTGAGTGAGTACCTCCGTGCCGTGTGGCACAGCGCTGCCCCCGCGTCCCTGCACCTCATCAGGCCCCGCAACCCGCCTGTCATCAATTCCTACCCCATCACTGGGCCCCGGGACAACCAACCCCCTACCCACGGAGGGGAGAACTAACAGCAAAGCTGCTCCCTGTCACCGCGCCCGGGATCCCCGTCCAGAGCAGCGGTGGTGTCCACACAATCACCACAACCGTGGGTGGCGTCACGGACAATCTTCCCTAAAGCCAAAACCACCCCTTTTTCACTCACGGGCGAGGAGCACCGCTAGAGTCCCCGAGATCCGGCCCATCGCTAGAGCCACCGAGCAGCAGCAGCCGCAGCAGCAGCGGCAGCCGGACCCGAGCAGTGGGAGAGCGCAGCGTCCCCTCCTCCGCCCGCGACAACTTGGCGTCACGAACAGGAACTTACCACTCTGCCGTTGGGTAGAGGTGTGCCTTGTTACCGCCGGAGGTGTCCGGCCGGAAAATTTTAAAAGCCGCCATCTTGAGCGCGAAGAGTTCCCGCTCGAACATCTCCTCGATTAGTGGAGGCGCGAAAGCCAAGACCCCGCCCCAATAGAGGAGGGGCCGGAAAGAGACTAAGGGGACGAAATGGCGGCTGGTCGCATGTAGCCGCGGCTATAAAAGCAGGGACGCCAGGACTCTGCGGCAATCTTGTTCCTGGGAGAGGCCGCCAGCAAGATGTACATGCCGTCCCGAAGCACCGTAGCCCCCGCGCCTGGCTCCGCGGCGTGGGTGGAAATCCGGACCGCACAGCTCCAACAACGGCTGCAGGTCAAGATGCAGCTCCTCTTGGAGGAGTGGGAGACTGACATGGCAGAGGTCATAGCGACCGTGCGGAGACGCGAGGAGGAAATTGCGGAAGGGAGGGTGAGTAACCCACGCCCCGATACCCCTAGTGGGTGGTCATCGTGGCTGCGGGACCCGGTCTAAACCCCCTCGCCCTGCTGCCTCCCTCGCCACCCGTCTCGGCTGCCGTGACCCTGCCACTAGGCCCGCTACCCCCGCAACCGGTAGCGATACCCAGCATGTCCGCCCAGGTGGACCGACCTGTAGCCGGAGCCCGGAGCCGACCGGAGGTGCTCCCATGGAAAGCCCCGAAGCCGGAACCGGAGGCACCCCCCGAGAGATTTCCCGAGCCGGAGCCGACAGCCCGCTCCGTGCCGAAGGCCCAGCAGAGGAAAGCCCCTGTGCCTAGCCCCCACACCTCGGCTAAGGTTGCGCCGGGTTGCCGCTGCAAGGTGGCGTCCAAGGCCAAGTCACCGCGGGACCTTCCGCCCAGATCACCAGCAGTGGGCAGTGTCCAGAAGGTCTCGCAAGGCCCGACCCGTGCGCCGGAGCTCGCAGCAGCGTCATATTGGGATAGGGAGCCAGTACCGTTGGGCCCGGAAATTGAAGAGAGAGAAAGGAAGAAGGCAGAGATGGTGGCCCATACAATCCGGGAGAAGGAGAGCTTGAGACAAGCGACCTTCCGTGTCCGGGGCCCGCTGTATGAGGGGCAGGTGAGGCGGTTTGATGTCCGCCGGGGCTATGGATTCATTTATGAACCGGGCCTGGAGGCCGAAGTATTCATAGCCCGGCGGGATGTTAATGCCCACCTGCCGGAGGAGCACCCAGGCCGTAATCTGATGCCGGGCGACCTGGTGCAGTACACCCGGCACTGTGGGGAGAGGGGGTGGTTTGCGCTGGATGCCAAGCTGAGGGGCAGCCAGGAAGCCCGGGTGTCCGCCGCACCCTCTCCCCCAGCAGACACAGAAGAGTCAGAGTAAGGGCAGCGGAATGCCGTTGCACCGTCCCCGTGGGACCATCTGTGTTAAAAGTTTAATAGTTTTTGAAAGTTTTAAAGATGAGAATCATAAGTGAATGAAACCGTGGACAGTCACCTGATTGTAACTTGATTTGGAACCGGTCGTAGCCGGCAACTGGTCCCCGTTGGGACCCCCTTCACCTTGCATAGAAACTTCTATGAACATGCCTGAGAACTTGCAAGGCAACCACAAACTTAGTGGCTTGTAAATAAAAATGTTGTTACAGCTTCTACCGTTACCGCCTCCGGAGAGGCAGATTGGAGGAAGGGCCCGCAGTGGAGCAGGCTGGGGCCCAGCCACCACCAGAACCGGTAGCAATCCTCTGGGGGTTCCAGGGGCTCCCCATGGACGTGGGTCCCCTGGAAAGGACAGAACCTGCTCGGGCAATTTGTGCAGGACTGGGGTCAAGGGGTGCTGCCCATTTGCTTAGGGGCAGCATCAGGGCCAGGTTGCTTGGGTGGGTGAGAGCGGAAGCCGTAACCGTTTATCGTAACATTTAAGTAAGAGTACCTCCCAATGTGGGAAGATGTTATTTTACTTGTATGTCTGTTACCGTTTTTCTATTTTTCTATTTTCCAGTTGGTGAAAATAAAACCGGTGTTGGACGGGCAGCCCGAGGACGGTCTGCATTTAACTAAGGGGGAATGTGTCGCCCTGGACAAGCCAGGGGCCACAGAGCACAACACCCACACACCCCACACTCCTAGCAGGCACATCGATGTCAGACACAAAACCCTTGTTGCCCTCTTCCAGGGGCTGATGTCCACACCAGGGGGTGGGCCAGGCGGTTGGTCCCGCCCACCGAGGAGTTCACAGTCCTGGAGGCGGGAAAAGGGACAGTTCAGTTTGGACAGTGAAAGTGGAAGGAGGAAAAGTGTAGTAGTGGAGCAACTGACTGACAGCGTCCGGGTGTGTGGCCCGGGTGAGACAGCAAGATTGGCAGACGGTGGTGACCGTCTGCAGGAGTGGCCGATTAAAGTCTACCATAAGGACCGTGGACGGGTGGTGGCCCGGCGGTACCGGACCGGTACACAAAGAGATGCCAGCACCAGTGGCAGGGGCCTTTCGGACCCCGGCAAGGCTAGGAGTCGCCGTTAATTTGCCAAATCCATTAGTGAAGGGAACCTCCTGGGTTCCCAAACAGTCAAGTCCCGACAGAAGGCAACAGTCCAACCTAGTGAGAGAGACACCGCCACCGCCAAGGCAACCGTTTCTCAGGGCCAGCGCCTGCGGGCAAAAGGGGCTCCCCCGGCTCACATCCGAGTTGGGGAACGGGTTACTGGTGGGAACCCATCGAAACCGTACGGACAGTGTAGGTGCAGGGAAGAGACAGTCACCGCTAACCTGCCGGGAGAACAACACCGCAGCCGTCCGAGGGACCCATCCATCCAGCCACTTGTTTACCGTGAACTGTGTCCTCATCATTGGGCTGAGTGAGTACCTCCGTGCCGTGTGGCACAGCGCTGCCCCCGCGTCCCTGCACCTCACCAGGCCCCGCAACCTGCCTGTCATCAATTTCTACCCCATCACCGGGCCCCGGGACAACCAACCCCCTACCCACGGAGGGGAGAACTAACAGCAAAGCTGCTCCCTGTCACCGCTCCCGGGATCCCCGTCCAGAGCAGCGGTGGTGTCCACACAATCACCACAACCGTGGGTGGCGTCACGGACAATCTTCCCTAAAACCAAAACCACCCCTTTTTCACTCACGGGCGAGGAGCGCCGCTCAAGTCCCCGGGATCCTGCCCATCACTCGAGCCACCGAGCAGCAGCAGCCGCAGCAGCAGCGGCAGCCGGACCCGAGCAGTGGGAGAGCGCAGCGTCCCCTCCTCTGCCCGCGACACTTAGACTGGATCATGCAACATCCATCAACCCCGGGTGACTCCAAGAAGTCCCTTTTTATAGCCCGAGCCTTCCCTTAGGATATACTGTCCCTTATTGGATTGGTTATACAAGGTTGCTTCTCTTATTGGATGAATTTCAAGCTGCATGGATAATGTTCATTTAAATGATGTGGATAGAAAGACTGAGGATATTTACATGTAGTCTGCAATCCACAAACTAGACAATGGCCACTGAGGTAATTTACATTAGATTAGCAATACACAACTACATTGCAATGAACGCTCAGAGTGGTCTGGCAGAAACAATAGTTGCATCAAGCATGAGTTAACACGCAGGAGAACAACACGTCTGGCTAACGTAAGAAATTTAACCCACGACACACATTGAAAAAGTCTGTGTCGGCACACCAGTTACATACAGGTGTGTGTTATCCTTAAAAAGTCACTTAAACCCTTAAACTAATTGGTTGGTTCAGGTCAGATAATGTTTTTCCCACAATGAGTCCTTATTTGTATAATGTTCCTGTATCCATTGTTCCTTTATCATGGTTATTTCCCATGTATCATCCCCAATCTAGAAATTCTCCATAAGGTCTTATGTGAGATAATGCAGCACTATGTGTGTTGTGACACTCATTCTACGGGTACGATGGACTCTTTACAGCGGCTGTTGTCTTCAGATGGGTTTTCCCCCAAGATTCATGGAAGTTGCTGTGGTCAGGAAAAGCTGGATCAGCCCATCTGATTTTGACTCATGGCTCTTTCTCACTTGTCTTTTTAGGATCACCCAGTCTCCTGGCTTGAGACCACATGCTCCTGACACTGATTTAGGATCTGGAATTGGAGGATACACATATTTAACACACTATATAGGCAGTTGTATAAGGCTCGTACATCACTGGTCAGGATATCACACTGTATCTGAAGTATCTATAAGAAAAATAATCACGTTCTAAGTGCTAAACCAAAAATATCTTATATAAAGATCTAATTTTTAAGAAAGAGGAAAACAAACATTTGTTACATGATGTGCCAGTGTCCACCATTATCTTGTGGATTGTTACATTTTGATGTTCATTCAGCCTTTCCACATTCCCATGGCTCTCTGGAGGGTGAGGAGTGTGAGGAATGTGGAAAGCTGTATCAGAAACCGTAAGGATAAATATATATATAAGGGTATCAATTATGCTAAACCAGAAAAACCCTTTAAAGCTCAATTTTATTATAATTATTACAATTTCAAATAGCATACATCCATGTGAGTAACTATAGACACAATTAAATATTCCAATAAAGGAGGGGGCAGGGATTGGGGCAATAGACAATTTACACTCAACAGAAACTGCCCTTGTCAAAGTGACCAATGACCTATTGACAGCAAAACGTAACGGTGACCACTCTCTGCTTATTCTTCTTGACCTTTCTGCAGCCTTCAACACTGTTGACCACCATCTCCTTCTCTCTTTGCTCCATTCTATTGGCCTAAAGGACACTGTTCTTTCCTGGTTCTCTTCCTATCTTTCTGGCCGCTCGTTCAGTGTATCATTTGCTGGCTCCACATCTTCTCCTCTCCCTCTCACTGTTGGGGTCCCTCAAGGTTCAGTCCTTGGCCCTCTTCTGTTTTCCCTCTACACTGCCCCAATTGGACAGACCATCAGCAGATTTGGCTTTCAGTACCATCTTTATGCTGATGACACACAGCTATACACCTCATCCCCTGAGCTCACCCCCGCTGTACTACAGAACACAAGTGACTGCCTGACTGCAGTTTGCAACACCATGTCTGCTCTCTATCTGAAACTTAACCTTTCCAAAACTGAACTTCTGCTTTTCCCTCCATCTCCCAACCTTCCTAAACCTGACATCTCCCTCTCTGTGTGTGGCACAATGATAAGTCCTAGGCCGCAAGCCCGCTGCCTGGGGGTTATACTTGACACTGATCTCTTCTTCACCTCCCACATACAATCTCTTGCCCGCACCTGCCGCTTGCACCTCAAGAACATCGCTAGAATCCGTCCCTTTCTCACAATGGAAACGACAAAAACCCTCACCGTGGCCCTGATCCACTCTCGCCTTGACTACTGTAACTCTCTATTAATTGGTCTCTCCCTAACTAGACTCTCCCCTCTACAGTCCATCCTTAATGCAGCAGCCAGGGTCACCCATCTGGCCAACCGCTACTCGGATGCCTCTGCTCTGTGCCAGTCATTGCACTGGCTGCCCATATATCACAGGATCCAATTCAAACTGCTTGTTCTCACCCACAAAGCTCTCCACAGTGCAGCACCCTCCTACATCTCCACCCTCCTCTCTGTCTATCATCCCACCCGTTCTCTACGCTCTGCAAATGACTTTCGACTAACATCCACACTAATTCGAACCTCCCACTCCCGAATCCAAGACTTCTTCCGAGCTGCACCAAACCTCTGGAATGCTCTACCCCAAGAAGTTAGGACAAATCACAACTTACTCAGCTTCAAACGCTCCCTAAAAACGCATCTTTTTAGGGTGGCCTATCACACTCCCTAGCCAAACTAATTTCACCTAATCCCTCTACAACTTCTCAGAACATAACCCCACGTCAAACTCCATGGCACCCAAATGCATCTCAAGGCTCTGGCCAACTGGTCCAGGAAGCCATCATCTATCCCCCTGAGCTGGCTGGATTGTCATTTTAAATAAACACTTGTACCTTGCCCCTCCCCCCATCTCATTGTAGATTGTAAGCTCTCACGAGCAGGGTTGCCATTTTTCCTTTTAAATATTGTATCCTCTATAATTGTTACTTGTTTGTATATGTTTATGTATATGATATGTATATGTTCCTCCTGAATTGTAAAGCGCTGCGGAATATGTTGGCGCTATAGAAATAAAGATTATTATTATTATTATAATAGCACTAAACTCTCTCTACCTCGCAGCGGAGGTCGGCACATGAAAAGGCTCACCCTCCCAATCGCTAGACTGCTAAGCTAATACGTGCTGCTAATGTCACTGAGGGAATATAGAAATCGTGAGATATGGGGTATAAAGAGGCGTCAAATATGCAATTATATATATATATATATATATATATATATTCATTCCCAAAGATTAAATATTCAAACTCTGTATTTTAAATAGCTGTTTGGTAGCTTAAATCAATATGATATAGCAAATTCAAGGACCAAACCCTAGAACAAATTGAATATTTCACATGTATAACATGTACCCACTGTATAAATATAATAATAATGCCACATAAAGTCATGAGGAGATCTTATCCAATCACAGACCTTCCACTGTCCAATTGACACTCAAGCTAATAAAAATAAATGCATATTTGTCAAACACTTAGGTCGAAAGAAGCCCAACGCATTTCTCCCCTCTTCACAATGGCAGACAGGGGTTCATCAGGGGCATCCCCAGGTGAGGACCTTTAGTGTAGCCAGTTTCCTAACCTGTTCAAAATAGCTGTTAATCCCCAGGTACTGTAAGATCTTTATAATGACCTCTGCTATAGAATATGTACTTTACTACTTTTAGGAACTCCATTTTTACAGCATCATGAGTTTTTCAGCAGTAATGTTTTCCATACTGGATATGTTTCAGAGAAGAGAAGACCTGAAAAGAAATTCACACAACACACACAATCTCATATAAACCATGTGTAGGTTTATATGACTAATCTGTAATCACTGGAACAGAAGAGCAGATGAGGGGGTTATTGCTACGAGGTCTTTACAGTTTTTCTACCTTATATTAAGCACAGATCTTACAAAACTGGGTGCGTCTGGTCACCTGGGTTCTGAACTCTGGTGTCACCCATACCGTGTCCACCACAACACTTATAACGGTCTTTGTCACATGGGTTACCTGGGCCATTATTGAGTAGAGAGCTCATGGCAGAGACCGCCCTTTATCCACAGACCTCCTCAGTAAGCTGGCTCCCTGTGTCTCACACTCCATTCCTTGCTGAATCGCTTGTTCCTGTAGGGATTTAAGAACACAAGTAGTGACCAATGTCACAGAAGTGACAAGTGCCACAGAGGTATGGTACTGGTCTGCATTGGTAAAGGACTCTCAACTCTAGGCCCGTTCACTGCTTCCTTGTTATCTACACCTGTGCGAGCATCTCCTCTGGCTCCATGAGTCACCGGCTCCTTCAGTCAGCTCAGACATGAGCCCTATCTTCCACTGAGCCAGGCTCATTTGATAACAGGAGAGACTCCACCTGGGCTCAGATGCACTCTACGGTCTTTTATAGGTTTATCACGTCACACTAGAAAAGATCTGCTGCCTATATACACATTTGACTATCTTACCCCTTTCCGCTCTATGAACCACAGCAATCGCAAATCTTCATCTTGTTCTCCTATTCCGATGGGAGAGGAGCGAGTGGTTCTATTTTTATTACCTCATGTTGCGTAACCTCAGCATATCCAGTGTAGAATCAACTAGCATCTTGGTATCTGGATCGATTTATGGAAAAACTCAAAATTTGCATTAGCAATGGGCTCACCTGAGACATGTACAAAACCTGACAATTCTTGTTACATCAGAGCAACCATGAGATATACAGTATGTATGTGTGCTGTATCCTCCTTACAGATAAAAAATATAAAGAAAACAATAAAAAAACTCAATCGATGAACAAATTAAAAGCTTAAAAATAGGTGTGACTTTTCATATCATCTTTCCCTCCCCTTTTTGAATCCATTATCCAAAGGTTAATTAGATTCAAAAAGTGTGTGGCTCCAAAGTTCTACATTTAGGCATAAAAGATATATCGTGTAGATTGTACCTAACTGGGAACACCATAAATATTATGTTATGTGTAACCTTATAATGGAAAACCATTTCAATGACATTTCAACCGTCACTTGAACTACAGAAATCTGCATTACAATCTTTCTTTCTATAAAAAGAAAGCAGATGATTCAATACATTAAATATCAAACACAGAATGCCATAAATCATCCACATACCTTATACCAAAATATTGTAATTATTAATAAATTAGATTATTAATAAAGATTATTATAGCTAACGCAACACAACCTCTGGATATAGAGGCATTTGTATTGGTAAAATTGAGGACATTATCAGCAAATTGTCGGTATCTCTATGATAATTCTCCATGCATACTATAACTTCTCTATGTCCATGAAGGGACAGAAAACTAGAGCAAATAAATACTGGCCATCTGGGAATAGATGCATGAACTAAAAATTAATTTTACAAGCAAATCACCACAAAATTCTGATTTGCCATAGAAATCCATCTGATTAAACAGCCTCCTATGCTCCAGTATCTACCAATAAATCTAAACATTTCCACAATTAATTTTTATTCCTTTGGGATAAAATTAGTAAAATAAAAAAATATTTTCAATTACGTTTTCCAATACAATTTACAATGAATTAAATGTGAAAAAAAAACATGTTTGGCCTGCTATTTTACAGCTGGCCCACAATAGATCCCACTGCAAGGTGAGACCAAAAACCTGCTCCACAAGTTTGTTTTTTTTTAAAGTTTGTTCCTTCCCTCAAAACCAGAAGCAAACTGCTCATTTTTGCTGGACGCAAGTTAGCAAATCTCTATCCTCCCTTGGATATATATATATATATATATATATATATATATATATATATATATACATATATATATATATATATATATTTTAAACATACAACTCTCAGGATTTATTCGCCCCATTCATAACTGGAATATGTATTATTTACTTATTTATCATGACATCTACCGCAAAGGTACGTTATTTACGAATTTTCATCTTAACCCCTTCACGACCAGCCGATTTTTCACTTTCGGTTTGGTTGTGGTCATGTGGTCAGGTGAGGGCTCATTTTTTGCTGCACGAGCTGTAATTTCAAATGAAACTATAAGTTTTACCATATAATGTACTGGAAGACGGCAAAAAAATCCAAATGCAGAATAGTTGCAAAAAAAGTGCGATAGCACTATTGTTTTTGCGATATTTTTTTCACTGTGTTCACTATATGGTAAAACTGATGTATGGGTGTGATGCCTCAGGTCAGTGCGAGTTCGTAGACACCAAACATGTATAGGTTTAGTTTTACGCCATATTCCGTGACCGTAGTGTTCTCGTTTTTCGGGATCTATGGCTCAGTGATGGCTTTTTTTTTGCGACTCAAGCTGACGTTTTTAATGGTACAATTTTTGCGCAGATGCAACGTTTTGATCGCCTGTTATTGCATTTTGCGCAAAAGTTGTGGCGACAAAAAAATGAATTTTTTGGCGTTTGGAATTTTTTTTGCCGCTACGCCATTTACTGATCAGATTAATTGATTTTATATTTTGATAGATTGGGCATTTCTGAACGCGATGATTCTAAATGTATGTATATTTTTTTTAACCCTTTTATCTATCAACGGGGCGAAAAGGGGGTGAATTGAACTTTTAGGTTTTTTAATTTTTTTTTAAATTTTTTAAAACTTTCTTTTTACTTTTTTTTATTTTACTATTCCTCCTAGGGGGTTATAGCGATCAGCAATCCAATCGCTCTGCCCTATCTGCTGATCACAGCTACACAGCTGTAAACAGCAGATATGCTCATTTTCTGATTAACTCGGCTCCAGGCCGAGTGAAACCGAAAGTGACTCATGATAGCTACAGGCATCATCACATGACCCTGTGCTACCATGGCAACCACCGAAAGTCACACAATCACGCCACGTGACTTCTGGTATCGGGCGGTAAGTAAAGGTTTACCGCCGATGCCGTTTAAATGGCGCTGTCACATATTGACAGCGCCATTTAAGGGTTAAACGGCACCAGCAGATGAAGATTCTGCTCGTGCCTAGTAGGCACACATCTCAGCTGTGAAAATCATCTAAGATGTGTGCTGATCATGGCAAGCTGCCGGCAGCAGTCCGCGGGCAGTAATACAATGACTGCTAGGACGTAATATTACTGCCCCGCAGTCGTTAAGGGGTTAATGCTTTTTTAATCTTTCATTTTCAGTATTGTAATGGACTTTGACATATTGATCCCTAAGTCTCACACTGCAAATACTCATTTCATCCAATTGCCTACTTCACCTCAATCCAACATGCACACTGGACCCATCTTCCACAGCCACCTCCAACACAACTACCCAATCATTCAATATTTTAGTATTTTAAACTTTTACTAATACTTCATGTTACTCAGTGGGTGTATTGTCAGCTTCACTGAGGCCTATAGAAAAATGGCCCCCACAGCACGTGATTTCCTTTTCTTTGTTGGGATTGTAGCAGCATGTGGGGGAGGGGAAACTCTGTCTTTTGTCAACCATGCCTCGGATACATGTGCTTCGTCCACCATTTTGGCATGTGGAGGGCAGGGGGGGAGGGGAAAGGAAAAACTGACCTCACATCTGCTTCAACTTTCTCTCTCCTATTTTCTGTACTCTGTACTCACATATATATATATATATATATATATATATATATATATATATATATATATATACATATATATATATATATATGTATATATATATATATATATATATATATATATATATATATATATATATATATATGTATATATATATATATATATATATATGTGTGTGTGTGTGTATCTAAATATATATACAGTACAGACTAGAAGTTTGGACACACCTTCTCATCTCTACAACAACTGTTAAGAGGAGACCGTGTGCAGCAGGCCTTCATGGTAAAATAGCTGCTAGGAAACCACTGCTAAGGAGAGGCAACAAGCAGAAGAGACTTGTTTGGGATAAAGAACACAAGGAATGGATATTAGACCAGTGGAAATCTGTGCTTTGGTCTGATGAGTCCAAACTTGAGATCTTTAGATCCAACCACCGTGTCTTTAGAAAAGATGAACAGATAGACTCTACATGCCTGGTTATCACCGTGGAGGAGGAGGTGTGATGGTGTGGGGGTGCTTTGCTACTGACACTGTTGGGGATTTATTGAAAAATTGAAGGCATACAGAACCAGCATGCCTACCTCAGCATCTTGCAGCGGCGTGCTATTCCATCTGGTTTGGGTTTAGTTGAACCATAATTTATATTTCAACAGGACAATTACCCCAAACACACCTCCAGGCTGTGTAAGGGCTATTTGACTAAGAAGGAGAGTGATGGGGTGTTACGCCAGATGACCTGGTCTCCACAGTCACCAGACCTGAACCCAATTGAGATGGTTTGGGGTGAGCTGGACCGCAGAGTGAAGGCAAAAGGGCCAACAAGTGCTAAGCATCTCTGGGAACTCCTTCCAGACTGTTGGAAAACCATTTCCGGTGACTACCTCTTGAAGCTCATCAAGAGAATGCCAAGAGTGTGCAAAGCAGTAATCAAAGCAAAAGGTGGCTACTTTGAAGAACCTAGAATATAAGACAAATTTTCAGTTGTTTCACACTTTTTTAAGTATTTCATATCACATGTTTTAATTCATAGTTTTGATACCTTCAATGTGAATCTACAATTTTTAGAGTCATGAAAATAAAGAAAACTCTTTGAATGAGGAGGTGTGTCCAAGCTTTTGGTCTGTACTGTATATGTCCATGATCTTAGTCTAATTATAGATAAAAACACTTATTTTTCTGCCTAAGTATATTTTTTTTCGTCCACCCAATCTGTCGTTCAAACATTTCCACAGCACATAGTCTTCCGGTTATCTCACACATTCCCTCCCCACTCATTCCTATCTTTGTCGCTGGCCACCATCTTGGGTGTGAATACAAACACATGCTCTGTCGTAAAATGGCTGCCACCAGGAATAGCACATAGTTTATCTCACACATCCCCCACTCACTTTTTTTTTTGTCTCTGGCCACCATCTTAAGTTTCAAACCTACAGCATGCTTAGATGACCCAAAATGGCTGCCACCAGAGTGAGCACATGGTTTATCAACACAGTATTGCGGCCTTTAGTCCCCACATCCCAACAAAGTCCACTCTCATCCGGATTTTTCCGACCACAACTAGACACAACTTCATCAATTTCTCCATCTTTCTCTCAAGATAAACAACACCAAAGAAACAATCTTTCTCTATGCAGACCTAGCAAAAAAAAAAAAACAACAAACAAAAAGACCGGGGAGATGACTCACAACTTGAACAGTAAGTAAAGTTTTGTTAAGTCTGCAGCAGGCGCCTCGTCACGGTGTCCCTGCCCAGTTCCTACATGGTCCATAATTCACAAGGACACCAATGGTGTCTCCCCTGGCTACAAGGTGCCCGTACCAGCCGATTCATGCCCAGTACTCTTTCTAGACCCCAAGACACCTCATACCAATTATATCACCCAAGCTTGCGCTATGCCCTAATGGTATCTGTACCAGCCATTCCACGCTACAGTGTACTAGGCCCCAAGATTACCACATACCAGCAGTCCCACGTATTTCCTCACTGAACCATAAACTGTACCACAGGTGACAACCGTATACTATACCACAGACAATATCCTTTACGTTTCCAGACGACGCTCACAAACCACTTGCTCTCCTAACTACCATTCAAGCTCCGCTCTAGACAACACATAACAGGCAGCAGGCAACTAAAAATGTGACGGTTCTTCTGCAATCAATATGGCAACAGTGGAGAGACCCTTCTGCCATCACAAATATCACGAAAACCGGACACGGTCAGGAAGTCACACACCCTGAGACACACAAGTAAGACTACAGATTATAAAAATCAGCAGACTTACCATGTTCCTGTTTTAAAGAGTTGATCAGACTCTTTGGCTCAGGGTGTCAAGCACGTCCTGCCATTCCAATCGCCGGTCCTCAAGATTTTAAGGTGTCTCCTGTGTTGGCCCCCACGTTGGGCGCCATTTGTTAGGGTGAACACTTAACCAGGGTTCACACATGTTGCCTACTGCCTGATTCTAATTGGTGGGGATCAAGTGCATGTTTGAAAAATGAGATCAGACACACAGTCGGATATTCATCTTTTCTCAATCAAAGTCGGCCCAAATCAGACCGGTTTATTCCAAGAACATACTCTTGTAAAAACTAAGAAAAGGGGCACCGTTAGCCCTACAGTGGGCATACTTGGATGTGTCCATTGTTCAGTGGGTTGAACAACGTGTTAGTCCATGAGCTGATTGGTGGGCATCATCGTAGGCAGGTCTTTGACGTCATTGGACGGATTCATGATGATGGGAGGGTCTATGTTGTCATCTGAAGGATCCATGCTGATGGGAGGGTCTATGATGTCATTGGTGGCCATCTTAATTATCTCTGAAAACCTGGCTCAAGTAAAGCAAATCGACACACTTCCCACAATCCCCTGTGAAGAGGTTAATTAAGTATTTGATCCAATGGCTCTCCTCAACCATACATTAAATAAATTGGGCGTGATATTTCCATTGCCCATCTCTACAGCTTGCATTGTCTTGCTCATTCACAGACTTAGGTATAGAGAGCAGCAATGCAGTTAATTACTACAGTTTCTTGCATCTCTGACCCCGCTGAGGATATCCTTGATACTGTGTCATTGACACTGTAAGAGTGTGAGATGTGAGGGCAGCCCTGGCTCTCTGCTTCTGTAGCGCCCCATGGGGCAGGTGGTTAACATACTCGTTGTCGGGCCGTTTCAGGTCGGGTCAGGTGATGTAATGGGTTCCGTTTCTCCGAGGCATACAGTAAATGGTGGGGGAAATGGGGTATTTGGGAGAGTTTGTCATGACACCACCTGTGGATTGTGGCCAGTAGTAGCCGCCGCTCTAGAATTCCTCGCTGAGGCAGGTGTTAAGGCAGCCGAGATGGTGTCGGTCCCCACAGGTGGATCGGGCCTCGGGTGGATGAAGAGGGATTTATCGGCTGTTGTCACCTAAGCGCTGGGTGGCGGCGCCGGTAAAGATGAGCAAACACAGTCTCTGTGGATTCAGGGTGTAACTTACTCACAACTTCAGATGCCAGCTCGATCACACTGGTCACTGCCGTGTTGGGCTCAGGTCGATCCCGGATCCGCGGGAGGTCAGAACCGATGCGGAAGTCTGTGGGCCCTTCCTCACAGCACTTTTTAGTGTGGGTCCCTGTGGCTTGAAGCACTTAGAGTCCCTTCCGTACTAGGTAGAGTACTGTTCCCTATGCCAGTAGCATGGATCTCCTTGAGTCTGACCGTGATCGAGGCCCCGGAATCCTAGGTGCCACTTGGCTCTGGAATCTTGTGTGGTCGGAGAAGTGTGGGACTTCTCCGTTCGGCAGAATCTTGTGATGCAACGTGGCATTACACCACCCTAGGGTGCTGAACCCTGAACAGCGCTGGTCCTGGGGGAACTGACACGGTATCCTCCTAAGCGACCATTAAACTCCTATGTCCCACAGGTACTACCGGGAAAGACGTCTGCTCGCCGTCACTCCTGCTGGAGCACTCCTGTAAAAACTGTGTGCAACTCCTAACTCCCCCTGGTGGCCGCTCCTCCCCCTACCCAGGTCCTAAGCTAGTGGATTGGGGCCCCTGTTGTGATGGCATTCTGTAAATGCCACACTGTTGGCAATCCCTTTAGTACCCGAACCTACCCCGTCCCCAGTGGGGAAGGGGCACCCCTTGTGTGTATGTAATAATAATAACAATAATAATAATAATAATAATAATATATTGTGGTTGTGTATGATGAAACTGGCACCGGCCTCCTTTGGAACCATGATCAGCACTACACCCTAAGTGGAGTGCAGTACCCTGTGGCGACCTGAGCCTCAGGGGCGCCACACTTCTATCTCTTATGCCTTAGATTCTACCTGTGACAGAAGACATACTAAGTGGGTGGAGTTACAAAAACTAAAAAACAGATCGCACTCAGACCGATGTTATTTAATGAGGCAATGCACATGTTCAATTTTTTCCTCTGACTGAGTGGTTTGAGGAAATAAAATCGTAGTATGTATGATTTGCCTCCGAGAATCATATGGCACAAGTCCATTCAGGTCTATGGTTCAATGGAGAAAATCAGACCACACTCTGATTACATCTGACATAATGGAAAAGCTGGATAAACTTTTTTTTTATTCTCCAACTCTGAGAAAAATAGATCCCACTCTGATCAGACTCTGATCAGAGTATGCTTAGTGCCTTACCCAGGGCCATGGGGCACCCGGTCCCGGGCTTTTAGTTTTCAGTTGATTGTCACAGATGGCTGTGCCCGGTCCCATGACCCTGGTGGCAGTTAAAAGAAGTCTGGTGAAAAAATAGTAAAAATAAATAAAATAAAAGTGTCTTGTGACGTCACCTATGTTTCCCGGTAATATTACCGGTGCTGCTTGCAGACCTCCGGGTGATGATAAAGCAGCTAGTTTGTCATGCTCCTGTGGCGCTCCTGAGTGTCAGGAGATACAGGGTACTACATCTAACCCTGGATACCTGGAAGACCAGTGCGGTAACCACCACAACACACACACACAAATCCGCGCCCTTTTCCCCAGACTGGGTAACAGGCTAGAGATGGAACTGATGGAAGGCCACTTATTGGTGGGGACTCATCCAATCCACTAGTTAGAAACCTGGGAGTAGGAGGGGCTAGTCAGTGGAGTGCATGGAAGATGGACATACTGTCAGATAGTGAAAAGTCAGATAGGCAGTCAGTCAGAAGTTAACGTGCTGACAGAAAGTGAAAAGTGACTTACTGAGTAAAAGGAGCACAGTGGCCAGGGAGAGTACGGTGCAAGTACTTACTGGACCGAGCACCAACGGGGTACAGAGCCCTAGTTCAGGAAGACGCTTCAAGCTCACCTGATAACAATCTGCATGGTGAGGGAACCGTCAAGGACCTTACCGACGTTAGTGTCCAGAGCACAGCAGCAGAGAGGGAACCTGGGAATGGGGACAGAGATCTGACCCAAGAGAGGTTCAAGCTGCCTGCCATACGGGCCAAGACAGTGACAACAGGAGGGGACCCCAAAACGCTCCAAGCCACGGGGATCTACCTACTACAGACGGGTGCATGGAAGTAAAGCTCACCAGGTCACCACACCGGCACTGGGACCAAAGGAATACCGGATTGGTAGAGACCAGCACCAGCCGGGTTGCAGCACCTCCAAACCAGTGAGTAAAGCACAATAAACTGCAATCCCTGTGTTGTCTTAATTCTTCCTACACCTCTGCATCAATATACTACAACCACCATCTTCCTCCCATGGGGCCTAGCTCTACCTGCAGAGAGCCATCACATCTAAGCTGCCTAAAACCACCAGCCCCAGCAGTGAGAGACTTTGCAGTCGTGGCTTTTCCCATATAGCTGCGTACCACAAGTGGCGTCACGAAAAACACTTTATTTTCCCTTTTATTTTTCACCCTTTTTTAAGCGACCCCCAGGGTCACCGGCCACCAGTGAAATGTCCCCGTGATACAAGGCCCGAGACCGAGTACCCCAAGGCCCTGGGGTGCGTCACTCCCTGTAGGTGGAGCGATGTTTTCAGGGCCGTTGGTAAGGATCAAGATGTCGCGGGCAGGGAGGACGCCGCTGCGATGCGCTCGCCAACGCTCGGGTCTGGCGCTGCAGCGATGACGGCTTGGTGGCTCGAGCAGTGGGCCGGATCCGGGGTCTCGAGCGGCGCTCCTCGCCCTTGAGTGAAAGGGGTAGTTTGGTTTGGGGATTTTTAGTCTGTGACGCCACCCACGGGTTGTGGTGAGGTTGGGCACCACCGGTGCTGGTGACGGGGATCCCGGGAGCGATGGTAGGGAGCAGCTGGGATGTTGTTTTCCCCCTCCGTGGGTAGGGGTTGGTGGTCCCGGGGTCCGGTGAGGTGTCGGGGAGGCAGGGTTGGCAAGGTGCCGGGTCACCTGGACTGTGCAGCGCGGTGACGGATGGCACAGTTGTACTCACTCAGCCACAAATGCACGGAGAGTCTCTGGTAAACCAAACGGCTGGATGGACGGGTCCCGCAGCCGGCTGCTGTAGCTTCTCCCGGACGGTTGTTGGTGGCTGCCTTTCCCTGCACCTTTGTGTATGTTCGGTCCCGATGGATTCCCACTGGTAACCCGGTCCCCAGCGTATATATGCGCCGGAGGAGCCCTTTTGCCCGCAGGCTCTGGCCCTTGGAACTCTAGCTGTGGCGGTAGCTGTATTTCCTTCTACTGGTCGGACAGTTGCCTTCAATTGGGTCTTGGCTGTTAGAAAACCCCTGGGGTTCCGGTCACTGGCGGATTTGACCTCTAATGGCGACTCCAAGCCTGGTCGGGGTCCGCAGGCCCTGCCTGTGTGTGCTGGCTTCACTTCGCTCCCCAGTTTGGTACCGGCGGGCCACCGCCCGTCCCCGGTCCTACGGTTCCGCGTTGATTCACCTCTCCTGCAGACGGCCACCACCGTCTGCCAACCTTGCTCTTAGTGCCCGGGCCACACACCCGGACACGGTCAGATTACTCCTCCACTACTACTTCATT